>NC_056750.1:826447500-826682500 GCF_019279795.1 Protopterus annectens | reverse complement strand
TGCAAAAACTTTCTCAATATAGTGAGAAAATAAACTTCCCTTTCCTTTTATACAAAAATAGATGGTATGAACCACCAATAAAAACGCCAAAAAAATTAAAATTATATACTTCAAAACCTAATGAAATACTGACCTATACCAGACAAACACAGATACAAATAAAAACATATAATGATTGAATTACATTGAATATTATAATCAATCATTAAATTACATATTTTAAAATTTTCTTTAAGCCCTGGTTTCAACAAGGCCACTTGTGATGATGTTTTAGGTAGTGCCAGCTATGCCAAGGGGAATAGGGGAGTGCATGTGTAACATATACCAGCATAGCTAAATGGAATTTTTTGAAGAATTATATGTCATTTGACTATGAAACTGATTTGTACAGATGCTTGTGTTAAAAATGCATTTGTAAAGTTCCTTGTGTTAAAAATGTATCAACAGTGGGCACTGCTGGACAGAAAAGAAATATACATGTATATCAGACTGTATTGTTGTAACTGATGAAATGTATATAATTTAACAGAGAATACTGGAAGGGAAAGAGTTAAGCTCAGGCCAACTAACCTTAAGAAAAAATAGCCTGAAATTAAATGATTTGGTTTACACCATAACAAGTTTATCTCACAGATCTGAATGCAGCCAGAGACGTGATGTCTGTGAAAAGCCTGGGCTGGGATCCTGATCCAGTGTGCTTAGTGGTGAACTGATTGCTACCATGGGGTGCCGGAGAATGGCTTGTTAGTTTTTGCAGGAAGTATTAAAGTGTTGTAACTGTTTTACAGTTTCCAGATGCTATAATAAACCTTATCCAAATTTCTATGTGTGTACTGTGACATATCAGTGCCAGATCCTGGCTCATTTTCTAGTGAGAGGGTGGTATGGGAACCACATTGTCAGTTGACCAGATGTGATGTTATTCTGTAGCCAGCACCGAATTTGTGTTTGAATACAAGTGAGAAATGTGAGGAGTGCTCTATGTTTTTGGACCTAACAAGGCATGCACCCGCTTTCATCTGCCTTGCTTTAATAAGTAACTAGAGAACAGCAATTCTTCAGTTAGTTAATATAGTGAGATTAGCTAAATGCTGCTTTTTTCTATCTGTCTGAGTCTTTCCATCCATGTTTTTTATATATTTACTGTGAGTGAAACTCTGGTGTTTATTGTAAATAGATATTCAGTATTTTCCTGTTTTATATATATATATATATATATATATATATATATATAGCTTTCATTGCGGCAGGTCTTTTAGAAAATATTTAACCTTTGAGAGTACTTGCATTTATTTAGTAGAACTGTGGCTCCATGTTCTTGAAAGTCTTGCTGCTTGGTAATAATAACAATAATACTACCATCTGTACTTGTATTAACTTTAATAAGTGTAATGAGGTACCCTGGTTAGAGCCTTAAAGTAGCTGACTTCCAGTGTTCTGGTGGTAGCATATCTACCTTATATTCTGAGTGGAGGTGGCAGAGCAAGTAAGCTGTAGCAGCCTTTCCCAGGTGGTTGTGTGTGTGTGAAAATCAAATCTCAAAGACAGTATGTCTGACAGCTCTTTTGAGCAAGGACACTGAGAGCACTGATTTCATAGAGAGGTTGGTGTAGGACTTGGCTTGGAACACCCAGCTAAGGACTCAGCTCTATAGTGGTCAGTGTGGAGTCTTATATGGGGCCTGGAGGAAATCCAGCCCCAGGAGTAGAGTGTGCATTCCCTGTGTGCTCTTAAATGAAATTGTACTGGGTGCAGAGGGCTGCATCTAAAAATACTGTGTGTGTCCATTTTTTTCTCACAGTGAATTTTCCCTAATGATGTCAGTGGTGAGGATTGAGGCTCCTTGATCATAGACCCAGAGTACGGACATCGCACTCCCAAAAAAATAATCTGTCTTCATTCTTTATGATTTAACATATTATGCATAAACTGTTTAGTGTGCTTTATTGACACTCTGTCAATTCCTAACAATGCCAAGCAATGTAAAACAGGTTCCTGGGTGTTGTAGAGACTGCCTATAAAATGGGTTTCTCTTTCTGTGACATTTAATATCACTTAAATGTACTCCTGTTCTCATTTTCCGAGGGACAGACGTTTGTCCAACATAAAAAGTACCACACTGGCAAGCTATCAAACAACCCAAGATGTAACACAGGTTATCAAATCCTGAATTCCAAATGTTCTACTGGCATTACTGGTGTTAAAACGTTTTGTCTTAACAACAAATTTACTGTAGACACAATTCCCACATGGAGAACAGCCCCACAAATGTTTGTCTACTATTTGTCTTGTAGGTTTAGGTTTATAATCTGAAAGAATAGGGTTCTGCCTTTCTTATATCCAAATTAGCAAATCATGCTAACCCTATTTTCAAAAAACGTATCGGGGCAACAGATGCCAGGATCTATTAATAGCTGTTCTAAGAAGTTAGCAAATGGTACAATACAAACTAAGAAAAGGAAAATGCAGGAAAGAATCCATGTCACTTATAGCCAGAGTGTGTCTGAAAAGACTTTAATACAAATCCTAAAATTAGTATAAAACATAAAGCAGAAGTGCTTTTGTCCTATATAATTTACAATACTTCGTCAGATAACTACATTCAGCACATAAACATTTAAATACCCAAGTCGTAATTACATAAAAAAGAATTAACCAATAAAATACAGCAATTTAACCCAGCCCTCAGAAAGAACCAATCAAATGCAAACATCAAAACACAACTCGTATTATAGGCAGAAGCAAAATCATATAAAATATAATAAATATTGCTATGATTATTTTATGTTATAAAATGCTCAAAGAATATAAAAACTAAAAGCTATTTCATCTTTTTAGAGCCTTCAGCCTTAAAACACTAGAAATAGAGCAATGCTCATTTAGACCTGGGTATTCAGGCACATTTAGAGTGAGCTGCCAGTACAGGTCTTTCCAAAAAGACAGCCCATGATCCACCCCAATATTATTTTGAATTTTATGAATGACCAGAAATTTAAACCAGTGAACATTATAAATCAGAACATGTTTAGCAAGAGTGTTATTACGTTTATCTTTTTTATTTCATAGTAATTTTCATAAAAATGCTCTTTAAACATACATTCTGTCTTACCAATTTAGTATGCATCACATAGTTGAAAAAAGGCGGCATAATCTACACCTTCAGTACAACAGTCATACTTCTCAAATAGTTTAATTTTCACCCCTGAAATAATCACATTGTTACATACCAAAATAAACCTACAGAGGCTACAATGGCCACATTTTCGCATTCCACCTGGTGCAGCCGTATTTTTAGTAGAGACATTCTAAAATAGTTTCTCGACTAATACCCTTCTTAAATATAAAGCAAGGATGATGATCCATCATATCCCTCAAATCACTATCACTTTTAATAATGGACCAATTTTTTTTAGCATTATACATCTGATGATGTTACTTTCCAAATTAAATGTAGCCGCAAAGGCATGCCCAAAATTTCCATCTCTTTTATTAACAGTTAGAGGGAATGTTGCATCCAAATCCTTCTGATCTAAAATCAGTTTATCATTCCGCCCCCTGCCTTTAATGGACTACATCCTCCTTCACATTAGTAACAAGATCAAGGAAGTACTCCCTCCTTAAAAACATGAAACATAAATTGTCACATTCCAACAAAAAAATCTGTGTATTTGGTAATCATCCTGGCAGCCTGTACAAAATGCCCCTTTACCACTGATTTTTAGAGAGTCAGGGGGTGTGCACTGGTAAACTGTAATAGTAGATTAGAGTAACTGGGCTTCCTATAAATATTTGCAATGTATGTGTTCGTATTCACATCTTTTTACAACAGTACATCCAAATAAGGAATTCATAAAGTATGTGTCTGATAAGTAAACATAAGAAAATTGGTACTATTATTAATATATTCCAAATAATCATTAAACTTTTCTTCCCTGTTCTTCCATACTAAAAAAAAAAAAATCACCAAATATTGGGCATAAAGTCTAAATGAATCTTAAAATTCACTATTAAATACATTTTTCCCCAATAAATCATTACTATATTAGCAAATAAAGAGTCACTGCTAGAACCCATGGAAACACCTTCTTTTTGTAAAAACTACTTATCTTCAAACATAATAAAATTATTTTTTAGTACCGTTTCTAATAGTTCGTCATGTAAATTGATTTCAACTTGTTCCAACTTATTTTCAAATAAAAATTCACAGAACCATTCAACCCCTAAAGTATGGAGAATTATAGTATAAAGGTCTTTTGCATCAGTCATCACCAATAGGTCATCTAAATCAAATTCCAGATCATTCATTTCATTCAAAAAATTCCACAACTCTCTGCAAACCTATTTTCCTTTTCCACTGAGTACTTTGATTATCCAAGTATGTAGCACAGGCACTCGCGATAGAACTCCTAATGGGACACATTGGGGGATCTTTAATATCTTTATGACCTTCTAGTATACCAAAAATGTTAGGAACGACAGGGTAATTTACATTAAGATAATTAAATTCATCTACGGAAATTTTACCTTTGATGAATAAATCTTTTATTTGTGCTCTAACCTTGTGGTAAGCACCATTCATCTCATTCAACATAACTGGGCAATAAGTATTATCATTCAATAGTTTAAACATCTTCTCATTGTAACATTCTTTATGCATAACAACCATACCCCTACCTTTATCTGGTTTCATCATCCTAACACCGGTTTCCTTCATTTGTTCAATTTCTTGCATTTCCATTTTGTTAAAATCATACATGTTATTAGACCTATTCTCCTGCAATAAAAAAATCTAAAATCAGACTCATAGATCTTTTCAAAAAGTTGTAAAGTAGGATGCAAGGGTGGATTAATAATACTAGAAATTTTAAAATTTATCATTACCTGCGGCATCCCATAAAGCACAGTTTTAAGATTCACTTTCCTAGTATACAACTTTAAATCAATTAATAAGTGAAGAATATTAACATGCTTAGAAGGAACAAAATTCAGACCTTTTTGTGAATGTTTCTATTAAAACATCAGTCACAGAAAACTTAGCATAATTAAACAGTTTAAAGTCACCTTTTTCATTGAACAAAATATCACAATATCTTTCTTCTGACAGGTTTTCACCAATCACCAATGGGCATTCACTATGAGCCACTCCTCATCGAATCATTCATCTCTGAGGTTGCCAAACCCATTGGTTCAATTAAGTGCCATATGACTGATTCTTGTTGTTCCATTGGTTCCTCACAGTGGGCGATGGTCCATTGTTGGTTTTCCACTGGTCCTTCTGCTGTTTCCCGTTCAACCTTTCGGATCTTTGAAGTGGTGGATAATCCATTTGATTCGATAAAAAAGATGATGTTTCCCCTTGTTCTACATTAACACTAGGAACCTGGTTTTGGGAAACCTGATTGGTCTCATGAGGAAAAAAAAGTGGAAATTCCTTGCGGATGTGAGGAATTAAACCTCTGATTTTCCCATGTTTGTCCACTAGGAGGTTTAGGATATGCAGTGCCATTAGTATACTCAATGCGGTCCCTCTCTAACTTCATAACTTTATGATTCCATAATTATTGTATCTTACCATCAATATCAGTAACAATCCATCCATAGTCATACTTACATTTATCAAACTCTATATTATTGGTAGTATTTGAATCCAGTTCACTCATCTCTACAATACGCTTATAAATTAATATCTTGTTATGTTTCACTAGCATCTCCATATATTCAGAGCTGTGTTGGTTAAACATAATCAACAGGTCTTTATGAAGGGCTGAATCTGGTTCCAACCCAGCTAGATATTTCCAGACCTGAAGCATTTTGGGCACCCTCCCAGTTTTAATGCATTCAGTTATATACGAATTCTCCAGTTGCAATTTTTTTAACTTAAACAATTTGTAGCCCATTTCATCCAATAAATCATGCAAAGAGTTACCTGGTGCCTCCTGAGTTGAACTGAAACTCATAGTATTACCAAAACAGTCTTTAAATACAGAAAAAAATGACCATTAGCAGCACCAACATTATTAGCTACCATCAATAAATGATCACTATTGTTACTTTCCATATCATTATCCATACCTCATATGGTACCAGTATTCCCAGCACAGTTGTTAAAAGTTAATGTTTGCCATGGTACTATCGCATCAACCCTTTGTGTAAGTTGTTGCATAAGCAGAGTAAGGTCACCAATAGTCCGTTGGAGTTCATCAACACTGGGCTGGAAAAATAAACCTTGCAAACCTCCTCCACCTTCTGAAGCCATGAAACATATCAGCACCCATCTCTTGAGTGATTAAATCCCAATTTTCTTTGAAAGAGACAATCTCCCCCCCAAAGAGCCCAGAGGAGAGAGAGTCCAGGCTGAAAAGAAAGGGCATTGGGTTCTGCTTGAAAGGAGAACCCCTGCCCTCACCAGAAGTCTCAGCAGGGTGACTGTCTCTGATCTAGGCCTAAAGACAGGGTGAGCCCTGCCCTCACCACTCTACTAGATACCCTTAGACTGGGAACCATAAGCAGATATGTCCACCCCTTACCCCTTAATTTCTACTAAACCCGGAGTTGCACCTGCAAAACACTTAACTTTAACAGTCTAGACTTTTTTTTTTTTCCCTTTTTTTCTAAACTGCTTCCACAGGCGGTCCAAACAAACAAGACATAAAAGGGGCATCAATCTCAAAAATATGCTCAAAAAAGTTCATGCTCAGCTCACCTGTCAGTCCTTCAACCATGCATGTTAGTAGCAACCACCCTGAGGAGGCCTGAACAACTGACCACACTGCAAAGAATAAGAACCCACTTGTTGCAAGAATGCTTACCCCAAATCCAGCAATTCTTTACTACCACCAGCAATCATCCACACCAAATACCATTTCTTAGATGAGCAGGAGATAATTTGATATTTCAAGTTATGAAATTGACAATTCAACGCCCTCATGGCTAGAGTGGAAGAAGTATACTTCTACTTACTTTTCTCACCCCACCTGCCTCTTTATCAGTCATCCCAAGCTTTAACAACAGACTTTTACACAGTTTAGCCCCTTTAAAACCAGAAGCTTCTCCAGCCCCTGACTCCTAAACAAACACTACAAATGGACTCTTATGGGATGGCCATGATAATACCTATACCTCAGGAGGAACAGGGGAAGGAGGGGGCAGAAGCAATTCAAAGAACATCCTCCACCACATTGAGCACCACCCTCAGCAAAAAACTAGGGGCCATCTAAGCAATTTCTGGAGGAAAGCCCTAAGTCCTCTTCCCTTTTTTTTCCTTCCCTAATCTGTCCTCCTCCAATGAAAAAAATGAAATCTCCTCATGAAAGGAATCTGAAGGAGTGAAATCATCCATCAGAGGAAGAATCATCAGGAGGAGGAATCCTCCCAGGGAAAGACACAAGTCTTCCAGAAAACTCTGCAAAACCTGTGAAGACCTGTCAAAGCCTGTGAACTCCTGTCAAAACTCAGCCTCTCCTGTTCACAGGCATTTCCAATCTTGTGGCCCAGAAAACAATAAATCAATACATTTTAGCATCAGAATGCCAATTTTTAGGCAAGCTTTAGAAATGTAGGAGGCCGCTGAGAGGGCTGAAGAACAGAGAAGCTAAAAAGGGGAGCTCCCTCTTAGGAGGGAAGAGAACAGAAGGGGCCCTAACTAAGCCCCTCCACCTGAGCCCCCTTCCCTGGAGAGGAAGCCTAGGCGCACCTTTCCACACCCTGGCCCAGTCCTGTAACTCCTGAGGAACCATCTGGCTACCCTAGACCTACCCTCACACAAAAAAACAAACAAGAAGACAGCAAATGGTACAATCCAAACTAAGAAAATGAAAATGCAGGAAAGAATCCACATCACTCGTAGACAGAGTGTGTCCAACAAGACTTTAATACAAATCCTAAGATCAGTAAAAAAATGTAACATATAAGCGCTTTTGTCCTGTATAATTTACAAGACTTCATCAGGTAACTACATTCAGTGCATAAATATTTAAATACTCAATTCAGGAATACAGGACACAGTCTGCCTATGAGTGATGTGGATTCTTTCCTGCATTTTCATTTTCTTAATTTATTAATAACAGTTCTAATGAAAAAGAAATTGAACCATAAGTGAAAATGAACCTATCAATACATTCACCACACTTTCTATATTTGTATAGCAAAATATTTTCCCTTGATTGAGCATCCACCGCTCTTTGAATTGATAGCACCTTATTCTATGAATATCCCTTCTGTATAGAGATTGTAACTATTTACCTAGTGTCATACAAATCTCATCTTCACTAGATTCTCTTTAACATAAAAAGTAATATATATATATATATATATATATATATATATATATATATATATATATATATGATTTGGCATAGTGGTATGTTGCTCTGACTGCAGTGCACAGGGTCCTGGGTTCAAGTCTTGGCAGTGAAACGCATGGTGGTAACACAGCATTTAAGGGGTGGAAGGTTGGCAAAATGGTTAAGGCGGTGACCTTACAGACACAAGGTGCAGGTTTTGAGTCTCATGTGAGGTAATGGTTTGGCTTAAAATGGCAGTTAGCCTAGTACTAATCTACGAACATATATATATATATATATATATATATATATATATAGTTACCCTTCATAACATTGAATGCAAATAACATTGTCTCCCTGAACATCGAGACAACAACGTTGAAACTTCATAACAGTGAATTTCACCTCCAGGAAAGCAATCACTTGGTCACCACTGACAAAAACAACAATCTAAACACATTAAATCCATCTAAGTTGGGGGCTTTGCCCCCCTACCTAAATATTCCAACTCCGAGATCACACTACAGTGGAGAAAATGGCAAAGGTTGGCAGCAGTGGCCAAGTGGTTGCTTTCCCGATGGCAAAATTCACTGTTCCGGAATTTTGTTGTTATGAAGTTTTGACGTTGTCATCTCGATGTTCAGGGAGCCTTCGTTATGGGCATTCGATGTTATGAAGGGTAAATATACACACACACATATATATATATATATATATATATATATATGCATAGATATCAGAAAGTGATGGTTTCAACAAAGTGATAAATATTAGAGATTGATTTCAGATAATTAATGGGAGGAAAATGAAACTGTGAAGTTAGAAAAAAATGAAGAACTATAGGGAATACAATAAAAAATAAATTTAAAAGTAGTGACTTATTAGGGCATAAAAGGGAAAAGGGTCATATAAATTTTGTTGCTTTACATTTTTATTATATAAAAATAATTCAAGAAAGTTATTGTGTTAAAATGCTGCCTACAAATGGATACAAGACACATGGCTTGGTGGACTGAGATATTTGATACTGATCAGAAAACACAGAACCATGTCAGTACCTATAGGTGAATGCAATGAAGTGGTCATTGGGTATGAAAATCAAAAATAGAAGTGTTAGATGTGATCATTGTTATAAAAGTGGTAGGGTGATGGTGTTGGATGTAAAGAAAAAAGGATATCCCCATAAGAATAATGGTAGTGCTTCTACAGTAGAAAAAAACAGATATTTGAAATAATTATCATTGTTGTGAAATGGAGTCTGCCATTACACTTAGACATATTATATTGATGGGTAGACTTTAATTGTAATTTCAAAAAAGTAAAGAAAGAGATACACAAAAGATGTTAAGGAACAAAAGTTGTGATGTTGTATAGCTAGGTAAAACTTTCCTCATTTTAAAGAATGTTACTGAACTGCTCACTTCCTTTTATTTGTTGCATCTGCAGCTACAGCAAAAGAAAAGTTCTTCTTTGAAAATTAGAATATGGCTTGCCTTTTATGTCTACACTCATCCCACAATATCCAGAAGCTTCAAATTGCAAAAAAAAAAAAAATGTGTAAATTTGCCTTCTTAGCAGATCATGTATCAGTTTGAGTTATTACAAGGTTACCATCAGTTGAATTTATTACAAGCTTACATGTTACAAACACAGCTAACAAGCGGGTAGGTACTCTTGTTTTCAATGGATAGTGCCCACTTAGGAAAAAAAAGCAATCACATTGAAAAATTGCTCCCTAAGAAACAGCTACCATGAAATTTTCATCTGACCCCAGGTAAAGTATAAAAACCTAGAGAAAGAGCTTATGGTTAGATTATGCTCAATGGAACCAGCTGAAAAGTAATACAAAAGTTTATCAAGATTTAGACGTTTCAATCCTTCATTGAAAGTATACCTCCATAATAATGCCAAATTCACATGCTTTCATAATGCTGATTAACTGAAATTAAGCCTTTCTCTGCTATGTTCTAATAATGTATAACTTATATTTGCTTTACCATATGAACTACTGCAAGGCTTCATATACATTCTTTTAAAATTATATAGTATTCTATCAATTGTATATAGTATTTTCGCAATATGATCTTTTAACAGTTAAATGTATAACATTTTTACTTTATTTTATAGTCACTGCAGTAATGTTGTGTATTTTTATAGTCACTCCCCAGGATTCAGTAAATTCCATGTAGAAATTGCATTATTCCTACAAGGAGTGAATGATGTCCATGTCCGTATCCACATCCCCCTCTCTGCAGTGCACCTTATACATTAATGAAGGCATGCTACTGAGAGGGAGCTGCAGACACAGATACCGAATGAGTGCTAGGGGGTGTGTTATAGTGCTAGCAAATCTGTAACATGCCCCCTGCACTGACAAAGTGCCGTATAGCACTTTACAAAATAAAACAGTTTTAGCGGACACTGAAATACTTTAATATCAAGATAAATAAATGCAGGGTGTGTGTGACAGGTACTGTCACACACCCCCTACATTGTGAAAGTGCCGTACGGCACTTTGCATTAGAAAACAGTGTTTGCTGACACTGACAATATGAATGGGAACTGACAACTGAATGCAATGCAGGGGGTGTGTGACAGTTACTGTGACACACCTCCTGCATTGTGAAAGTGCCGTACTACATCATTAAATAAAATAAATTAAATAAAATAAAAATGAAAATAAAACTGTTTTCCCATGTAAAAGCTAAACACCCTATCTTGGTGTTCAAACTGTGCACATACTACATGGAAAGCCATGACTCTAACCACTAAGCTAAAGCTGTCTGAATTCTCACTACACATTTATATATAGCTTCTTCTGGTCTATATTAGAACAACATTTCAAAACTTCAAATGTTCTAATATCGACCCCTATTCAGCAAAAGCTGAAAATATTGAAACAGAAATTTTTTCCTAGGGAAAGAATTTGGTTGTCCATTTCTATTGCTTCAGTATTTTCAGTGCTGTGGTGGAAAGTTACGGGTTGGGCTCAGGTAAGTGTGCAATTGAGTGCGGGTTAGGTTAGTTAGGGTTAGGGTGCGGGTTAGGTATGTGTGCAATTGTGTGGACATGAGGGTTAGGGCGGGTTAGGTGAGTTAGGGTTAGGGTGCGGGTTAGGTATGTGTGCGATTGTGTGGACATGAGGGTTAGGGTGGGGTAGGTGAGTTAGGGTTAGGTGAGGTGAGTGTGCGATAGTGATGGACCTTAGGGTTAAGGTTTGGGTTAAGGTAAGTGGATAGTTAGTGGTGTGTGTATAGTTTAGTGTAGGGTTAGGTGTAAGATTTTAGGTGTATGTGTGTGGATTGCTGTTTGTTTGGTGTGCTTGTGTTTTGGAACAGCAAATTTTTTCCCTAGGAAAAAAATTCGCTGTTCTGTATGTTCGATGTCTTCAGCTTTTGCTGAATAGGGGTCGATATTAGAACATTCGAAGTTTTTAAACTTCGATGTTCTAATATAGACCCGCTTCTTCTATAGATGAAATTTGCACAGCTCTGTTAGATAAAGGAGCTGTCCAAATTTCAGCTATAGAAGAAGCTATATACAAATGTATAGCTGAAATGTGCACGGCTCTGTTAGCTTAGTAGTTAAGAGTCATGACTTCTTGTATTGTAAGTACACTGTTTGAATACCAAAACAGGACCTTTAGCTTTTGCATGGGAAAGCAGTTTTATATTTTTTTATTTTATTTAATAATATAGTAATTAATATTTGCTAACCAAGGTAGTGTAGCTGTTCCAAATTCCCAGTGTCAGTGGAGATATAAGGTGAAAATTCCCATTTAAACACAAGTGACCCATACAGTACATTCACACACCCAAGGTAATGTAATGAATGCACATAGGGGGAGGTCATGTAAATTATACAATGACTGGTCATTGATATTCCAAAATGAGCATGCTGGTAATGCAGCCCAGTCAGTGCGCCCATTGTAAATCCTAACATATACCGATGGAAAAAGGTCCACTTGCCCCGACTCTATTTCATTGCTATATACTGTAATTTGATATATATTTTTTTAACAAAAAAAAAAAAACGTAATCCAGTCTTTGAACATAGCAGAGAGACGGGATGGTGAAAATACTAGGAAAATCAGTTATGTTATTAAAAACTAAA
The DNA here is from genome assembly GCF_019279795.1 of Protopterus annectens. Lineage (NCBI taxonomy): Eukaryota > Metazoa > Chordata > Ceratodontiformes > Protopteridae > Protopterus > Protopterus annectens. The sequence goes on along the minus strand of NC_056750.1, from coordinate 826,670,105 downwards.
GACGCATACCTGATTTTCCTTGTATTTCCTCCATTCTCTCTCTTTCCTACCCCTAAACTGTCCGACATTTTATTTTTATATATATATAAAAAAATAGAAAACAAAAATGGAGCAATGGAGATCTTCTTTTCTACGTTGCTTCCTTTGCAAAGCACTGATGTACTGGGTATGTGTGGGAACACAAGTCTCATACACATGTGCAAGTACATCAGAAAAAGTTCCCAGATACTAGAAAAACATGGAAGTACAGCACGGTGCTGGTATACAAACACATTTATTTAAGAAAAGTAAATATTTTCTCTTAAATTATGTCATTGAAAAATAGCAATAACTGACCCCATGGTTGTGGTATAGTAAGATTTACGCACGGTTGCCTTGATTTAATCACTCAGCCTTCAACCTTATGATTAAACCACAACAACCATCAGTAAACTCAGGACATTCGCAGTACCTGCCCCCTTCCCCTTATATATAGGGATCAGGTTATCACTGCTCTCTCAAAGGCAAAATGTACAGCCTCCGTGGGATACGATAACATCCTGATGCATCCTACATGAACTCAGGCAGGAACTTGCAGCAGCATTAGGCACCCTATTCAACCAAAGCCTGGCTACTGGCTTTGTCTAAGCTGAGTGGAGGACAGCCACTGTCATTCCTTTACACAAAAGTGGAGTGTCCACATATCTGGGAAACTATAGACCCATCAGCCTAACTAGCCTCATCTGCAAGGCCATGAAATGGATTACAATGGACCTCATTAACAAGTACATTGTCAACTTCCAAACACTCGATCCCACACAGTTTGGCTTTGTGAAGGGGAGGTTGGGTCTGTTACATTTGGTTGACATTTTTGAAATGGTCAACAAAGCCATGGATGAGGGGAAGACATTGCACACCACCTACCTTGACCTGGCCAAAGCCTTTGACACTATCCTAACTCACGCATATTAGATAAACTCTCTCAACTAGGCATCAATCTGTATGTTACCAGATGGGTAGCTAACTGGCTCACTTATAGAACCCACCTAATCAAAATAGGGAAGCCACCTCAAGCAGGAGACCTGTATCGAGTGGCGTACCCATGGTTTGTTCTTGGGGCCTCTGTTATGTGGGATATACTTTTCTGAATTGCAGGCCAAAACCAGTGGGCTATGGCTGACCAAGTTTACAGGTGTGATTGCCGTGCACACCACAGTGACATAAGCCCTGAGGAGTATGTTTGAGGTAACTGCAAGCTGGAAGCTGTCATCAAGGGTCTTTATTACAAGACTGAATGCTTAGGTGATTGAACACCTAAACACTGAACTTATAATATCGAAAGCAAAAAACAGTGAATGGCCGATTTAATGCAGAGAAATATTTCCCTTGGCCATTCGCTGGATTTTGCCATTTTGTCTACTGTAGAGCGATCTCAGAGTTGGTATATTTACTTAGGGGGGATGTGGGTGGCACAGCCCCCACACTGGAGGGGGGGGTGTGGGGTGGGAAGCCCCCCACTTAGTTTGGGTGTAAAGTTATTTTTTTCCTTGGCCGACCGACATGTTTTCCTGTGCGGTTCGACGTTTTTGGGTTTGATATTACAAGTTCAATGTTTAGGTGTTCAATCACCTAAGCATTCGATCTTGTAATATAGACACATCATCAATTCCCCTACAAAAATAATGCATCATCATCCCCTTTGGGGAGAGTAATATCCCCATAAAATATCACACTGATAACAATGTCCTAAGCACACAGTAATTTGTGAGGGATGTCATCACCTATTTTGATAGCAACCTGACTTTTGACCACCATGTTGCTTCCATTGTATAGAAAGCTTCCTACATGACCCACCTCATAAGTAAGGGTATCTCATCCAGGGACAAGGAGGTCATAACATACCTGTATTCTTCCCTTCTTTCTTTATAAGGTCCATTATTGAGTACAACACCCCATTCGGCATGTACCTCACAAAGCACATGCAGCAGCTGGAGAGACCACAGAGGTTCCTCACCACGAGAATCCAGGCCCTCAAAAATCTGCCATACACAGATAGGGTAAAAGCCCTATCCCACAACTCTGTGTCATACAGACTCCTCAGAGGTGACCTCTGATTGGCATACAAGGCCATGTCTGACCCAGCCCTGATGGAGTTGCTGCATATCCATAAGACAAACTAAACTCACCCAACCTGCATGCAAGGCCTTAACCTGATCTGTGGCATGAATAGAACTTGTTTGTGGGATAGATATGTGTTCCAAATATGTGTCTAACTGTATAATACAGTCCATCTCCATGTCATGTAGAGTACCTCTCTAGGCTTCTTTAAGATGAACCTGGATGACTGGATGCAAAACAGAATATACACCCCTGGGATCCCATCTGTGTCCCTGCTGGACAGGGGAAACAGATGCTGACTTTGAAGGAACATGGGCAAAAGTCTTGGTTAGGCCTATAAGGGCCTCTGGACCAGTAGCCTAGCATCACCCTATGATCCTATGAACTTATTACCATAGATGTTTGCTGCAATTATTTCCGACTCTCCTGCAATGTTGTCTGAAATTATTCCCTGCGAGTCTGAACTCTGTAGTTACTGTACTGATTGAGTATTGTCTTGTCCCTTTATTAGTTATTATTAAATACAGGTAAACCTTGTAATTGTATCTGGTCTGTATAGAACTAAGTAAGCTCTTAAAGTACTTGCATGTGTATTTGGTGACACTGTATAGCCCACACAAATAGGCTCGGTCTTGGTCACACTTACCATTTGGCTAATAAGCACACCACACAGTAGGACTCATCACCCTTTGATAAGAGCCTTCCAGTAGCTGATAAAGAGTTGGATTGTGGAAGTCAGAACTACCTTTAAGTCTGGGCAAAAGGGGCCATAGCTGGTAAACCTGTGCCAGCCTTTCCGAGGAGTGTGTGCGTGTGTGATTCATAAATCAAATCTCAAAGTGTGTGTCATGTACTTGGCCAGGGACACAAAAGACTGGTCAGACAGAGAGGGTGATGGATGTTTTGGCATGGGCACTCTGCTGAGATGTTAACCATATAGCTATGCCAGTGGGGAGTCTTACTGGGGATATGGAGAGAGAGGGTGAAACCAGCCAAGACTGTGATCTCTGTGTGCTCTGAAGGGTAACTGTACTTTACTGTGTGTGTACTTGTCATCCTCCTATTGTGTACATCCCTCACTGGTGGTAGTGATGTGGATTGAGGCTCCTTGATTACTGGGCCAGTGCAGGGGTGTCACACTGACAGTATGTACTGGTGTATACAGCAATCATATCACATCATGTACCATCCTTGAGCCTGCCTCAGTCTGACAATGTCATACAGGATTATTTCACAGATTGTCCAGGTCTCCTTGACCATTCCTGACATATTCTGGCTATGTTAGTGTGTACCCCACACTTGTATCTGAATGCCTGACACCTATGGCTAGCATACCTGGTGAGCCCCTGCAACAGGACAGCAGGTTATAGGTACTAGTAGTGGGGGGATGCTGGCTCTGGCTTAGCAGTACTGCATGCATAGCATGCATGCAATGTAAGGGACTAGATACAGTACCAGATATTCATGTACCATTACTGTGTCCTCAGGGGTCTGACATGTCACAGACACATTCCTCAAACTCTGTGGACAATCATCATGTATTGTCCACCTGATGTGTGGGAATACACATTTGTCTGGCAGAGGGGTCTACATCTATAAGGCACGTGTACCCATTTTGCATAGATCTGGGTACTGCAGATGTCAGACACCTATGAGGTTCATAGGTAGGTACTAGGCTATTGGCCCTAGGGCCTATATATGCTTAGTCAAATGGTACCCTGGCTTTTGCCACCCAAGAAAATTATTTTCCTGTGCCCCTGTCAAGCAGAGCCACAGAAGTGATCCTCGAGGTGAATTTCCTATCTCCCATCCAATCAAGATTTTTCTTGAAGAGTGCTAATGAGGAGCTTTGTTTGATATAGATAGGTAGCTTGCTCCAGAGTATGGGAAGTCTCTGGGACAGAAATCTATCCCTCCAGCATGTTCTGTTTATTGTGGTGACAAGGTTTAGGTCCCTAGAGCGTGTAGCTCAGAGAGATTGGGATTTCTTTACATGGAGCATGTCCAACAGCTCTGGGTTTGACATAGCTTTGCATGTTGGTTGGGAAGGTGGCCTAATGGTTAAGGTGTTTGCCTTATAAACACAAGGTGCAGGGTTTGAGTCTCACAAGGGAGAATTGGCTAGGCTTAAATGGCTTGCAAGGGCAGTTAGCCTAGTACTAATCTATGAACCTATGCTAGGCAGAGATCACCTCTGAGTAGGCGATATGTGACAGAGTAAAGCTGGAGTTTTTTTAGATGGTCTGTGTAGGGCATCTGTTTGAGGCTGGTAATCCTCTTTGTGAAGTATTTCTGTGGCCTTTCCAGTTGTTGTAGATGTCTTGTGAGGTACATACCAAAAGAGCCGTTGTACTCTATAATGGGTCTAATGAGTGATGAGTAGAGGGGAACAATGACCTCTTTTTTCCTGGCTGAGAAACCTTTTGTGATGAGGTGTGCCACGTAGAAGATTTCCTGACTACTGTGGTGATGTGATTATCAAAGGAGAGACTACTGTCCACCTGTGTCCCAAGGTCTCTTATCACACTTTCGGTGTTAAGTAAACTATCGCCTATGTCACTCTACATCACATATGCACCAGTCTCTGTTACTGTGTACCCCAGATGTTCCTGGAATGTCGACATGCACCTGTAATAGCACTCACCTATTTGTCAGATGTAGGCTGGATGACATGTTATAGTAACATCGCCCATAGGGGACACCCAGGGATTGATGGCAGTGATGTCTGTGGACACAACAACATAGTCTGTCATTGCAGTCAGGTTATGTTTGGTAGTCCTGGTACCATCTCAGGTTACTAGGCTATGGGGCATGAACATACATATGCCTAGCCCACATGCTAGCACATGCGTATGCAAGGTAGCAGCTGATGTCACCATCCAACAGGGATACAGGTGGTATCCCAAGGGTGTATGTGCTGTTAACCATCCAGTTGAGCAGGTTACACCTGAAATGGTTTAGGTAGCTACCCTGCCTGATGTGAACAGGGTGCCCATTCCAGTGCAGGTTGCTTGTGTGCGACACACATGTGAGCTGTCCACAAGGCAGTCAAGGTCACTCACCGGGTGTGTGTGTGTGTGCTTGCATGTACATGCGCGTGTGTGCATTGTACCACAGTGAAGCACGGCTTGCAGTTGTGCAGCAGTGACAGCAATGTGGGGTATGTGATTGTCGTGCATGCCACAGTGACATAAGCCCTGAGGAGTATGTTTGACACCGGGTAGAGGGTTGGCATTATAGCCTAATACCAAGACATGCCATTCAGCATTTACATTGGAAAGCATGTTTATATCAATGTTAATTTTACATTTTTATATTATTGCTACTTTTATTTACTGATGTGGTTATTGACATTTGTAAGGAACACGTGCCAAACATCAAAATATATAAACCGGATGCATTTAATGTTCATCAAAAAGGTCAGGTTTATGCATAGTTGAGCAGTTTTGCACAGCGTGGCATGGTGCTCAGCAATGCTTAAATGAAATATAATGTATACACAGTAGTCTAACAGCACATCCTCACTGGCTGAATGATTAGGGCACGGCACTTGTACGTTAGGTGCAAGGGTCAAATCATGACCATTCGGCTTTTTACACATTATAGGAAAATGTTGTAAATGTTTAATTTGTTTTGTATATATTACCATATGTTAACTGTGGTGGTCCAGCTTGACCAGAAGCCCATTTTCAGTGGAGACCTGAGTATAAAAGGCCCAGTTACACACAAATGTCCAAAACTATTACAATTATAGGAACAGATAACGTAGTTGCATGCATAAGTTTAGGAAATATAATACAATAAATGCACCTAAGAATGAAGTAACATTGCTGAACAAGAAGTTACAATACTGTTGTATATGTCTAAGCAGTAATTAGCTTGCTATGCGAAACTAAGGGTAGCAACAAAATAACAAGACCTGGCACTCTCAAATCTAGGACCACCTGCACCAAAGTTAGAGTATTGCACCAGAATGCCAAATCAGTTGTGGACATTTAGTTTTTATTTTAAAATATACCATGCAGTGCAGTGATGTAACATTAGGGGGAAAAAATCCCCCTAACAATTATTAAACCCAGGACCCTCTGAAACAAAGTCAGAGCATTGCACCATTATGCCAAATCAACTGTGGATGTTTAGTTAAGATATATCCTGCAGTGCAGTGATGTAACATCATGGAAAAGTACAACCCCTACCAAGTATTGAACCCAGGACCCTCTACATCAAAGCCAGAGTAATGCACCACTAGGCCAAATCAGCTGTGGGTGTTTACTGTTCATTTATAAATTATAACTTGCAGCATAATGATGTAGCATTAGGGGAACAACTACACCCCTACCAGGTATTAACTCCAAGACCCTCTGAACCAGAGTTGGAACACACACCACTATGACAACTAAGCTGTAGGGAATTACCCCATTCCTGTACATATATCATAAGTCACAGTCATGTAACAATAGGGATAACATACACCTCCACCAAATATAGAAACCTGAAACATCTGAACCAAAGCTCGGTGCAATGCACCAATAGGACATCACACCTCTGGGGAATTACCGGTGTTTGTACCAAGACAACCCTATTCACAGCGACACAACTTCCACATATAATGGCATAAGTGACAGCTCATGTGGGCCTGTGATGCAGACACTAACCTGGTACACAGTCAAATAAATGCAGATGGATGTACGGGATGCCTACAATATTAGGTACACCTGACAACTGCACAGACTGTTGCTGAATGTCCACAGGTCACCTACTTATGGCATGGTTGTCATCAGACCTATTCTTTGTGCTGAAGTACTGGCAGGCCAGTGCAGGTTGACCTTACAAACTCATGACAGACAGGTCAGTGTCACATGCCATAGACATCCAAACACACATGTGCATGCCAATCATACCTCCCAACCGTTCCGAATTACTCGGTTTTTACCAAGTTTTGGGGTTCAAATGAAGGGGTGCCACGATTCCTGAGTGGCACCCTTCATTTCCGATTTTTTTTGTTTTTTTTTTTAATTTTCGCGCTGTCGGAGCTGACGTCATCACGTGCGCAATGACATCAGCTCTGTCAGGCTACCAGCCAGTCGGAATTGAGCTCAAGGAACTCACATCATCATTTCCGGCTGGCTGATTTGAATTGCAAGCTGGCGGGAATGGGGAAATTTAGAACAGCACTGAAACAGCAGTTCGCAGAGCGGGCAGAGTTTGCGAGCAGGGATTAAGCCGGGAACTACTCAGGGCAATGTTATTAATGGGAGCAACGACGGAGGAGGAACGGGAACTACTCTGTGAGTCAGTGTAAACTTTAGGTTGTGGATGTAACCGTGTGAAGTGGTACATACAGCAGACGCAAATAATGGATGTGATGTGATGTCTGGAATAAATACTCTATTAGTAATTGCATTGTTCAGGTTTTTTTTTTTTTTTTTATTTACAGCTTGTTAACCCAGATTGGCTATATTTTTAGAGCTTGTTGTTTCCTTGTGACAGTCCACCAGGCAGAAAAGGAGAGGTATTGCCCAGCCTGGTTTATTCACATGTATTAGCATAAGCAAAACAGTTATATATGTACGCAAGGCTGATTGATAAAATGGCAGTTGATTTAATACAAAGTTGTGTTTATGAGGGAACCCTACAAGGTTAACTGTCTGCAATAACATACTCAACAAAGCTTTATAGCTTCATCTAGGAATTGAGGAGGACCATATTTTATTATATCATAACAGTCATTAGATTGACACTATATCTATACGTTTTTTGAGTGGTCAGAAATGCAGTTGGCTGTAATTTGCAGTCCATTTCCCATAAAAGTTCATGCGTACATGTCTCATTATGTGTGAAGCATGCAAAATATCAGTTGTACAAAAAGACTTGGCAGTGGTGATGTGTTGCTCTGATTGCCACATGCATTGTAAATAATTCATTACTTTGCTGCTCACGTTATAAACTGACTAATCATTCCTGTTATTTTTCTAAGCTGTGTACAAAGTGCAGAGACTGCAGGGCTGATATAGTGTTTTACTGCAAATAAAGTGCTATAATTGCCAAGAGGATGTCAGCCCCTTGACGCCATTTACACTAAGTTCAATCTCCAAAGCTGCCAAATCCTTCAGATAGTTATATATGTTATTACTGTGAATGCAAGCAAGAGATCTGCTCTGAAAACTCCTGGGTTTTTCTGTATTATGGTGCACTGGTAGATATGATGCCCTTTGAGTGGCTTTATTGTTAAAAAATGTAAAATATGTATGCAGTAGTTTCAAAAGTGTACCTTTATAACACACAATGTCAATGACTGTGATAGCTGTTTTTTATTAAGGAAGTTTAGCAAGAAAAACTACGGGCTGAAATTTTATTTTATATGTATATTAAATGTCCTTCCTTTCCATCTAACAAGTCTACTATCTGTCATAGGCTTGGAGCAGAACATGATCACACATTTGTTTAATAAGCCTGAAAAAACAGAGTTATGTAGGACATATTCAGTACTGTAAGCTCAGTGGAAACAGGCTATATTTCAATTTTAAAATTATCTAATTACTGCAACTCAGATGAAGACATTTTAGAGTAGGCCTGCAAAATAATCCATGAAGTTGTCAAAGACAGGTTTTGGTAAGGCCCATTTCCATTTATTACATAATATAATGGCTGCTGAACACATGTATGTTTCTTGTTTTGTGTGCAAGGGGCAAATGATTTGAAAACAGCCCAAAGGTAATCTTTATCCAACACTGGCCAGATGCTTTTTCTTTGGATGTGGTGTGGGTTTCAATGCTGTTTCAATGAATGTGAGTTTCAAGGGCAAAGAAGTTTTAATGTCAAGCCTATTTTCATTGTGAGACAGTAACAGTATTGCTTTGTTTACCAGATGATGTATTTTAGTGTTTCTGCATTGTTGTGCTGTAAAATGTAAAAATAAAATCCAAATCATTGCAGAAGTAAAGCAGAATGCATACATTAGTGTTTATGGTAAATGGGGCGAAATAGCCAGGTAACGGGACATTGGAATGGCTGCAGGGGGACTCTGGTGCCGTGTTTTGGTTGTCTGTTCTTCAGTTTGCGTTCGAAAGTTGCTATCCCACAATTCCATTGGAGTGGGTGGGGTTACATAATTATGCATGCAAATTAGATGTTAATCAGCATACAGATTTGAACCTATTTTTCATGGGCCTTGTCCAGATTTTTGATGTTTCCAGGTTGAGAGGTATGATGACAATCCTGTGTAACACACAGTATGTATGCTCATATATCCTGCAAATACACCTCCCATAATAATGACTTAGTAGCTCTATCTGTTACATTCCTAGCATGTCTCACATCAGGACACCCACAGTCCAGTGTGTTGCACAACATTTACATGCTTGTCAATACAACATAGAAATAAATGAGCACTGCAATGTCCAGCAGAAATGGTTGCTGATAACACATTCACTGCCACCCACAGGAGCACATTACAGGGGGAGAGGGTGGGATACATGTCACTGGATGGCACTACTACTTAATATACATACCAGAGACTCATACCACCCCTGGACTGATATGGGTACACACACCCTGGCCATGCTGTGACACAAGAACTGACATTGCCCCCTCACTTACATATAAAGCATGCAGTACCCCCAATGTCGTCACACTCATCATTAGGAGTCCTGGCTAGTATCCAGCAGCTGTGGTCTGCTACACATGCAGCAGTCTGTCCAAACTGCTACAGACCTAACATACCTCCCAAACAGCTAGAGCAGGGCATCCACAACACAGTCAAACATAAAGTGTTGATGGGAGAATTCTCAAGTGACAGGGACAAATGTTGCAATCTTCCCCTACAAACATACACAGCTGATACACCAGCATCAACTGCAGCAGCATGCACATTCAGATAGAAAGGATGTATGTATGACACATACATCTTCCTGTCAGCTCACTGACCCCAACAAACACTGTTAAACCGTACACTGCTACAGAATCTGAAGGTCTGTTAACAATGGTCATTCCCACATTGTCTCCCTCTACTCTTCCTTCATTAGGCCAGTCATTGAGTACAATGCCCCATTTGGCATGTACCTCACTAAATACCTGCAACAACTGGAGAGGCCGCAAAAGTACCTTACAAAGAGGATCCTAGGCCTTAAACATTTGTCCTATATGGACAGACTAAAAAAACGTATTCTCTGTCTCATATTGCCTACTTAGAGGCGGTCTCTGCTTGACTTACAAAGCCATGTCTGACCCAGCTCTGTTAGAAATGCTACATCTAAAAAAATCCCAGTCCCTCCACACCACACACTCCAGAGACCTCAACCTCATTACCACAATCAACAGAACATGCTGGAGGGACAGGTTCATAACTCAGAGACTGCCCATGCTATGGAATAGACTTCCCATACACGTCAAGCAGAGCACCTCACTGGACCTCTTCAAGAGAAATCTTGATGAGTAGATGGGAAATAGAAAATTCACCCCAGGGATCACTCCAGTGGCTTTACTCGACAGAGGCACTGGGAACTAATGTTGGGTGGCACAATACCAGGGTAATCCTATAGGCTAGGCTTGTAAAGGCCCCAGGACCATTAGCCTAGTACACACCTATGAACCTATGAACATAGCATGAAGCACTGTGGAAATAACACATCAGTCCATACATTGGACAGTATCTCTACATACCCTTTATGATGCTGTAGCTAAGGCCAGGAAAAGGGGGGGGGGGCTACATGAAGACCTTAATTATAGCACTGTGTTGCCTTGCCATTGGCTAATGATAACGTAGTCCAAAAGAAAAGAACCAAGAACCACAAGTAGTGAAGGAAGAGATCCAGAAATCACACAAACCAAAGTCCAAACCACAAATCCAATTCACTGACAGCAAAAACAGACCAAATGCAGTCAAGCACTTTCGTCCTTAGCAAAGACTTCTTCAGAACTGCTTGATATGGTTATCTCCAACCTTAAATAATCCTAATACATCATGTGATCAACATGTGATCAAAATTCACATGACTCAACTTTAGTTTAGTAAACACATTGATTCAACAATAATTGTTGTGAATATCAATTAAAATTGCATGAAAAATGAACATGAGTGTAACAATAAAATGGCAAAAAAATCAGTGTTACAGCAACAAATGTATAAGTAACATGGCATAATCAGCCCTCAAGACTTTTTAGCTTTAATATAGGTGTAATAGAACAACATTCATTAATATTACTATAATATAACAAACATTAATAGATAGTTTTTTTCAACAAAAACTGCTTTTCCCTTTGCCAGTAAAGGACCAAATTAATTTAATGAAAGGCACAAGGGGCAGAAGTTGCTCGAGAATGAAGTGAAGACCAGAGACAGAATCACTAGAAACTCAGCGTCAGAAAAAGATAATGAAAAATATCAAAATGAACTCGTTTGCAATCTGTCCTCATATGAACCTTCTGACATTGAAATGCAAGTATTACAGAAAGGACCGTCATTTATTCCTAGTCAGAGTGTTGATTTTGTAGATGTTATTTTAGATATTAAAGCATTTACTAGAAGCATTATGTTAAAAATGTGTTTTAAAGGAAATGAAATAAGAAACTGTAATAATGTTTTCAAGAAGCCTACTATTTACCAATATTGCATCCGTTAGTCAATGCTAATGAAAAGCTCTGCCTTGAGAATATTTATAAAGTTAAGGAAAGCAAGAAGCTTTGTAAAAGGCAGAATTTAACAAAAGATGAGAATTATGCATTGAAAAGTTTGGTAAATAACGTGAACATAATTATTCACCCTGTTGACAAAGGTATTGCTGTTTTAGACAGATGCTAGTATGAAAATGAAGAAATGCTTAGTAATAGTAGTTTTTTTTGCTATCAGTAATAAGAAACAAATGGATAGAATGATTTTTAATGTTTCTGGTGAGTTGGATAGACTGTTAAGTCATCAAATGATAGACAGAGATCTGTATGAATATTTCAAAGTGTCATACCCGTTACCTATGATCCAAGGTTTACCAAAACTGTACAAAAATCCAGTTCACCCCCCACTGTGCCCTATAGTGTTGGGGCGTAACTGGATTACAGAACCTATGTCTGTATATATTGTGAAACTTCGTAGACCTATATCGAATACTAATAAATATATTCTTAGGGACACCAAGCATGTTCTTAATGATTTATTTCAGTATATGACTAAAGGCGAAGATAATACTAGCATATTTTTAGTAACTTTGGATGTTGTTTTACTATTTACGGTGATACCAAATAAAGTTGGCATCAATAAATTTAATGAGTTTTTAAGAAACTGCACTGATTATACAACTGACAAATTACAAATGTTTACATCTTTGCTGAAATGTGTACTGTATAATAATATTTTTGTGTTTGATGAAACCATCTATTGGCAGAGAAATGGCGTAGCTATGGGCACTTCTTGCGCCAATAGCTACGCCAATGTCATGATGTCTCTATGAGAAGAAAAGTATATATTCAATGGAAGGTTTAAAAACATGCTACTGTTTTATCGCAGATTTGTTGATGACATGTTTATTCTATGGGGGGAGCACTACAGGAATTTAATGAGTTCTTTGATTATATATCAAACACTACTACTGAGGTTTTCACAAGTAATTTCAAAGGAAAAGATACATTTCCTTGATGCTGAAGTTTATAAAAACAGTTTAGGTGGTGTTATCAGAAAATGATATAAGAAACCATGTCATTGTGAACACTTGTTATTCAGAGAAAGTATGCATCCTAGTTATGTTTTTAAAAATGTTGTCTACCCCTAGCTACCTTCTAGCCAGATATCATAGGCTGTCTCATATTAAAATTCAGAATCTCTTGCTTAGGAAACTAAAATACTTACTGAACTTCTCTAACAAAGCCTACCTCGAATATAACCGCTCCATCTTGGCAGATGGGGACATTCACCCAAACCCAGGGCCCTTGGCTTCTACATCTGACACTACACCTGTTACACTAAACTCTTCCCTACCAATACCTACCTCCAATGCAAATACTCTACTCATAGGACACCTTAATATACGAAGTGTCAATAACAAAATCACCCATCTCCACTCCCTTCTTGAACACCACTCCTTTGATATTCTCTGTTTAACTGAAACCTGGTTAAAACCCTTTACTACAGATAATGAAATTATTCCTCCAGGTTACAACATCTTGAGACTCGACCGCAAAACTAAAAAAGGAGGAGTGGCACTATTATTCAAAACTGAACTAAATGTAACATTAGTACCCTATGATAACCTGGACATTACCAAGACTGAACTTCTCATCTCAAAGCTTCAACTAAACCCAAAAAAATCAATCTATATTATCTGTATTTATCTACCTCCTGGAAATAACTCTACTACCATAGAAAATATCCTCAGTTGGGCCACCTCCGCCTACCCTCAAGAAACCATAATACTTGGAGACCTTAACCTTGACTGGTCCTCTTTAAACACTAACAACCCAGCTTCTCATATTAACCTCCATGGCTTTACACAGACAATATTAGACACCTCTACTAGGATAAACAAACCTAACAACAAAGAAAGTATTCTTAATTGGATTCTCATTAACAAACCTCTACTAAAATATCAATCTGGAACATTACCTGATGACTTTAGTGATCACAAACTAACCTATATTATAAGATAAAAAAAATGCCTCTAACAATACTCCTATCTATAGGACCCTACGCGATCTCAAACGTTTCAACCCTATTCAATTTAAAACTGAACTAAATGCCTGTAACTGGAACCCACTAAAGACACTTCCTCTTGAAGAAGCTGTCCTATACTTCAATACCACATTCCTAACAATTCTAGATAATCATGCACCAAAACGCTCCATCCGAATTAAATCTAAACCTGCCCCTTGGCTATCTAAAGATACAAGACAAAAAATGTTACTTAGAAACAAATCTTGGACAAAATGGCGAACTAGCAAATCTCCAATAGACAGACTTTTAGGCACCTAAGAAACATTACCAAAAAAGCTATCTTCTCTGATAAAAGGAGTTATTATAGTAATCTCCAGCAAGCAAATCATAACCCTCAAAAATTCTGGTCAACCCTAAATAAACTTCTTCACCCTGGACAGACTACCACTCCATCCCCTTCCGGGTCTGAAAAGAATTCCGCCCTTGATACGGCCAATACTTTCAACTCATTCTTTATTGATACTATTAATTCCTTGGCCTCTCATCTCTCTAGTGACAACACTAACATCCCTGACCTTGCATCCTTCAAGCTACCTACCTTTAGGCTACAACCCATCTCCACTTCCTTTATACTGAAATGTATCCACAAACTCAAACCATGCTCCCCCCTCAGCAGACCAACTTCCATCTGAATTCCTTCAAAAAGCAGCCTCTGAAATAGCCTATCCTATATCCATTCTCATTAATAGAACTGTAAATGAAGAAACCATACCTGATATCTGGAAAATCTCTCACATCATACCCTTACATAAAGGAGGTAACTCCTATGATTATTCTAATTATAGACTCATAGCTCTCTTATCCCCACTCACAAAGATCATGGAAAAATGTGTTCACCATCAGTTAATGAACCATTTAATAAAAAACAACATTCTTACTAACTGTCAACATGGCTTTAGGCCTTTTCATAGCACAACCACCGCTCTCCTCTCCTTCACAGACTTTATTAACAAGAATCGTAATAATAACATCCTGTCTTCAGCTCTCTTTATTGACCTGTCCAAAGCCTTTGACATGGTCAACCACTCTCTCCTCTTAAAAATTCTTGAATCTCTTTCCTTAGAAGCTAAGGCTGTCCACTGGTTTAGTTCCTATCTCACTAACAGGAAACAGGCCGTCCTCTGGGATAAGGAACGCTCATCTCTTCTCCCAATCTCACTTGGGGTCCCCCAAGGCTCTATTCTTGGACCTCTTCTTTTCTCCCTCTTTATAAATGACCTACAAGTAGCTATTCCCCAGGCTACATGTATACAATATGCTGATGACTCCACACTAATTTGCTCTGCTAAATCCATTTCCGAACTTCAAACTAATACTCAAGCTGTATTTTCCAAAGTCGAAACTTGGTTCTTAAAACGTTGCCTACTCCTAAACGCAAAAAAAACCAAACTCTTACTCTTTAAGCCTACTACCAGATCCCCAACTTTAGATTTCACTATTTTATCTAACAATGGAACCATTATATCACCTGACCCTACTACCAAACTGCTGGGTGTCACAATTGACAACAATCTTACCTTTGACTGTCATATCAACAATACCATTAAATGTGTAAACAAGAAACTTGGCTCTCTCTATAGAATTAAGACTTTCTTAACCTCCCCAGCCAAAGCTACTCTTGCCCACTCTCATCTCATTTCCACTCTTCTCTATGCTTCACCCATCTATACTAACCTCAAGAAAAACAATCTTTCCAAACCGTCTACCACCTACAATAATATAGCTAGATTTGTTACTGGTAAGCCTTTCAGAACTCACCACTGTCTGAATCTGCAGCAACTGAACTGGCTTGAACTGACAAACATGCTACTTCTTTCCCAACTTACGTTTGTCCAAAGAGCTTTCTACCAAACTCATAACACACCTGTACTTTCTAACCTCTTAACCCTATATTCTAATCTGAACTCACTCCGCTCATCAAGCAAACTGCTAGTTACCCTAACCAAATCTAATAACCTAGCTGGTGACTCCCTCTTCTCAAATACCATGGGTAAACACTGGAATCAACTTCCTACCGAACTTACTTCCATTGCATCCACTATTCTGTTTAAACAAAAACTCAGAACATACCTTAAAAGCCACTGGATGTGTCCCTGCTCTAATCCTGATTAAATGTTGATTCCCTAGTTAACCCTCTTTTCTCTCCCTATTCTGTTGTGCCTCCTCCTATCTCCCCTAAGCTTCCTTTTCCGCCTTACGTACTTCTCCCACATATTTCTCCTCCTTATTGGCTATGACTCTTTTCCAGAAAACTTGTATCTCTTATAACTCTACTCTCTCTCTATTGTTGTTTCTCTTTCCTTGGTCTTACACTTTCTCTACTTGCTGTTAAAATAAGCAATAATGTTTAATATGATGCTATTTAGATTGTCTAGAAAGTTAAACTCCTTTTCTTTTTTGGTAACAATGAATATTTTTATTGTATGGAAGGGAGAAAGACAAATTCTTGAGAGATTCATCCAGTATATTAATCAGACAGTATGGTTCTTAAAATTTACCCATGAAGTCAATAGGGAAGAAATCAATTATTTAGATGTAAGTTTAACATACAATATAAATAGTAACTCTATATCATCAAAAATATACAGAAAGGCAACATTTTCAAATTCCTATTTGCATTATGACAGCTGGCACCCGGAGCATCAAAAAAGATCAATTGTCAAGGGACAATTTATTAGGGCGGCACGTATGGTTAGTGACGAGTCAGAATTCGACAAGGAAATTAGTTACATGATGGAATTGTTTTCTAATAGGGGTTATCCTAGGACTTTATGTGAAGAAATTAGGAATGAAATATTTACAAAAAGAAGAAGTGGACAGATGGAGTCCATAATGAAGAGTTCATATTCTGTCTGCATTAATAATGGCAACAATTGCCATCATAACTTAGGGGATGAACATATTTTATATGTCATCACCTTTAATGCAGACACATATAATATCAAGGACATTGTTGAAAAACATTGGAAAACATTTAGTAAATTAAAAGAGTTTCAAGGTTATACTTCATATAAACCTAAGTTCATTTATCGTAGGGACAGAGCATTGAAACAAATATTTGAAAGAGGTAAAACATACCCGGAAGCCTTTGTTAATGGTAATATAGGAACAAACAAGTGTGGTAGATGTAGTACATGTCCCTACATTATGAAAACAGGATGTAAACTCACAGTTAATAGTACAAATATTAGAATTAAAGGCAAGTTCAACTGTCATTCCATTAATGTGATATACTTAGCTAAATGTGACAAATGTATGGCATTTTATGTGGGAAAGACATGTAGGAAATTCAGGGAGAGAATTAAAGAACATGTCTTAGATATTCAACATCAAAAACCCACTAATGCCCTAGCTCGTCATATAATAGAATATAATGACCACAAATTTTCATTTTGTGTACTGGAACAGTTAGTTCAGGATCCACAGGGTAGGTTAACAGAACACCATTTAGATATTTGTGAAATCAAATGGCAGATGATATTAAATGCACATTTTAATCCAGGGTTAAACGAATTTATAACTATCAAACCATATCTTAGACTCAAAAACATACTAGGGAAATAATTAATTATAATTTATGGTGTCCGATACAACAAACTAAGTTTGATATTGAATTATATTACTGGTTAATGGTATGAATTAAACATCATTTTTCACATCAACAACATTATAGGTAGCATTTATTAGAATTAAGAATTATGGTTGAGAAAGCATGGAGTATATTTTAGGACTTTAAACATTAAGTATATGGTGTTTTCTATCATTATGCCTATGTATTATTCACACAATACACGTGTTGTGATTAATTAATATATATGTATATATTTTTTATAATGTTTTTTCATATTGTTTTTTTATGTTGTGTTAGTACAGAAGTGTGAATTTGAATGGATACTTAGTACTGTATTTTTAGGTTGGATGTATGAATGAAATTATCATGCTGAGTTAATGGAGTAATAATATGGAGTAATCAATTAATCAATTTGCATATGTTTAGTATAAATTAAGTGATCACCAACACTCTGAGGAAGTCTTACGACGAAACCTAGGTCAGTGTTGGTTGCTGTGTTCTGCTGGTTGCTGTGTTTGTTATCCAATAAACCTTTTGGGAGAACTTCGTGCCTTCGTAAATCACAACAATGAACATTTCTCTTTCCTTGGTCTTACATTTTTTTTTCTTGTTTTAAACTATGTATTAATATTTATTATGATGTCATTTAGATTGTCTAGAAATTTTTAAGTACTATTCTTTTTTGGGTAACAATATTCATTGTCTAAGTCCTACCAGTCTGTAATCTGTTATTTGTGCTCATGATATATCTCTTATCTCTATATGTGGAGCTTTTCTCCCCGGGCCTCTGCTGAAAATGGAAATATATCCAGTTAGACTAGCCCGGTTAACAAATGTAAAATAAATTAAAAAAAAATAGATATATAGAATTTCCAGATTGAATGTAGAGGATAATGATTTGCTAGAACAAACTGCTGCCCTAAGAAAAACTTTTGTAAAAAGAGGCTACTTGGATCAAGAAGTTAATAATGCCATCCAGGATGTTACTAGGATGAGAAATGATACAAGCTAGACCTTATTTCTCTAATTCTAATGGTAGTGAATTCAATCAAGTAAGAGAAAAAAAATATACAGAAGCAAGTTAAGACTTCCAGTTTATAACTCATGTATGTATACTGAAATCCTTAGTAAGTACTGACACATTCTTACAGGAGACGATGAAATAAAAAAGATTGTTGACAGTAGACCCAATTTTTTATACAAAAATATGAGATGATTGAAGCAGCCATTATGTTACCCCTAAGAAGAGGAAGAATGAGAACAGTGAGATTACGACTGGGGCTTGTGGTAGATGCACTGCATATAAGCATATGGATAGCTAAAATGTATTTATACATCCAGATCAACATAAAACCGATACTTCCACGGTCTTTGCCACTTGTTCCTCAACACATATAGTGTATTTAGCATGTTGTCAGAAGTGCAATAAATTATATATAGGGCAAACAGATAGGGCATTTTGTGATAAAATAAAAGAGAATATCTACCACATCAGAAAAGGCAGTGTTTCAAATGCACTTGCCAAGCATGTCAGTGAAACGGATCATTTTCATGCTTTTAAATTTAGAGCAATAGGCAGAGTTTGTGAAAACATCAGAGGTGGAGATATCAGAAATCATACTGAGGAATTAGAAAGTTCATTTGAGAGGGGACAGTGGTCATGGTTTAAATGACAAACTCCCACTCAAATCTATGTTAAAAGCAAGACCATTGTTCAGATAATAGAGTTTTAAGTTTTAGATTTTGATATGTTTTTGTACATATATATATATATATATATATATATATATATATATATATATATATATATCGTATTTTATTGCTGTGACTTTGAATATGTATTTTTAAGCAGCTTTTGCAAGCATAAATGTGAAATAAGTGTCTTGTTTCTTTAATAACAATGAACTTTTATTGATTGGATAATTGATTATAGCCTCTTATATTTAAATGGTAAAATAATCAGTTTAGAATTACATCTGAAGAAGCAGCACCTCTGTGAAAGCACTCATGTCTGTTTATGGAATAATGAAAGTTTTTATTTTACATACTGGATTGCCTGGCCATTTCTGAGTCCACTTTGTTTCTTGGAGACTACAGTTTTTACTATTTTTGACTTGGAACTTTGTTACTGCTGGTATTTGTCTTTTTTGTTTGTTTTAATGTAATGACATGCTGCTGTTATTCTGCTGTCCAGCACTTATGGCTATCACGTATGGCTCTGTCAGCATTGACATACATCACACCTCTGGCCCCTGAGTCACCACAGCAATGGTCAGCTCACTTATCACTGATACTGCAATGTCTGTTGTACAATATTGACAGTAAGTAGTGGTTGATACAGCTGGCATATCACATCATGTACCATCAGTGAGCCCCTCTCAGTGTCTGAATGTCATACAGGCTTAGTTCAAGGATTGTTCTGATGTCCATGAACATTCCTGATGTACTCTTCCTAGGTCCTAGTGTACTCCACAGCTGTATCTCATTGCCTGACACCTATGGTTATAGCATACCTGGTGACTCCCTGCTCCAAGACAGCAGATCATAAGCAGTAGTATTGGGGAGACATTGGCTCAGTCTCAGCAGCAGTGGACATATAGGGGCCATACAATATAAGGGAATGATTAAAGTAGCAGATATTAATGTACCGTTGATATGTTCCAGGGGTGTGGCATGTCACACACACATTTCCCAAACACTAGGGACAACCATCATGCATTGTCCAACTGCTGTATAGAGGTCCACATTTGTCTGTCAGGGGGTCTACATCTATCAGGCACATCTACACATTCTTCAGACATATGGGTACAGTATATGTCGGACACCTACCAGGATGACATCCCACACCAGATATGCAGTGCCGTCTGTTATTGTGTAGCACAGATGTTGCTGGTATGTCCTCATGCACCTGTAGTAGCACTCACCTACTTGCTGGAAGTAGTCCGGATGACATGCTACTGTAATGTTGTCCATAGGGGGCACACAACAGTCAATGGCAGTGATGGGTGTGGACACATACCGACACATCCTGTCACAGCACCAGGCCATAACTGGTATCCCTAGTACCATATGGGTTATGTGGCATATGGGCCTTGAGCACCCATATGCCTAGGCTGGCTGTTAGCCCATGTGCATGCATGCCAGTACCTGCTACCCCAATCCAACAGAGACTCAGGTGCTATCCCAAGAGTGTATGTGGAGTTTACCATCCATTGATGCACGTTCTGCCTGCAATAGTATTAATAGCCAACCTGCCTGATATGGACAGGGTGACCATTCCACAGCAAGGTGAATGTGTGGTACACACATCTGAGCTGCCAACAAGCACAGTTGCTGTCACACACTGGGTTGATGGAATGTGTGCATATATTAACACACTGGAGCATGAGTTGCACCTGTGCAGTATTTCCATCACTGTGGTTTCTGTGATTGCCTTTCATGCCACACTGAGCTCACCCCTGTGGATTATACATGACACCAGGTAGACTGTTGGCCTTATAGGTTACCATTCTACAGTAGATGTTTGCGGCCCTGGTATTGCCTGGTGGGAAACTCATTGATGTCCCCCACTGCTGCATGTACTGTGTGATGTGACCGATGAACTGGGAATCATAGACAAAACAGGGCATTATTGGAGGGAATACAGGGATGTTTATACCCCATGTCCCCAGACGGCATGTCCATATTATGTCTTGGATGTATTTAGTACTGTGATAATATATGTAGATGACACTCTCAAAGGGGTTGACAATAGATATTGTGGTATGCCACCTAAGTCCATGTGTCTGTTAACAGTCATCTATCTGTGTGAGACCCTCCTAGGTAGATGTCCACATCATTAGGGAATCTGGCAATGGCACACAGCATGCAGTCATCCATAGATATGGTTAGACATGGGGTAATGGGTGTTCCCTGCTCCTCAGGGGTGTAAATCACACATAACAGAGGGCAGTACATAGAACAACAGGTTACTCTGCTAGATATGAGTAAACCACTTGGGGAGGATTTTCCTATGTGGCATAGGTGGGTCATGTCTGCTCACCACTGTGATACCCCTATGATAACATATAGTGTGATGTATACATGGAAGTTTTATATCTATAATGGGTAGGTGGGTTATGCCATCACAGTGTTTGTCCAGGTCAAGGTAGGCGGTTTGTAGTGTTACCCCATCCATGCATATGGTGACTGTATCATACCGGTTAACGGAGTGTAACAGACATGACCCCTTCCTGAACAATGCCTAACTGTCCGTGATGGAGTGTGTGCAGATCACCGGTGTCATGGTTAATGGGTTCCAATATAAACTGTGACATGGCCTTGCAGAACAGCATAGTTAGACTGCTTGGTGTATCATGTGACTGAGTGGTGTACACCACACCATACTTTGAAGGGATGACAGTACCCATCCATCAAACGGTGGGGACAATGGCAGTGGGCAGCCCTTTAAATATGGCATCCTATGGTGTTACAAGGTTATGGTTTGGGCAATGTAGAATGCACTCTGTGATATGGTTGTGTCCCATGGCAGATGTATACCATGAAATTCAGCTAACAATGGTGAACCTTTCTCCACATTTAGGAGATGGGTGAGTTTGTGTAGACATCCTGATGTACAGATGGTGAAGAGAGGGGGTGGTGCCTACAGCAACTGTGTCAGCCATGCAGTATGCCATACAGACAGCACTGGTATAGCTGATGTCCATGACCACCACAAGTGAGCAGATGCAGGTGTACCCTGTGCTGTTGCAGACATATGTGCAGTAGGGAAGAGGACTGTCTGTAGTGGATGTAGACAAATTAAGCTCATTGTTTGTGGTGGAGGTGTGCAGGACTGATCCCATTCTCACATACACACTATGGAGACATTGCTCCAGAATGGGCAACTGCCCCTACTTTGTGTCAGACAGTGGTATATCATCACTGTTATGGACAGTATATATTGCAGATGTTAACCAGACAGGTGTATATATCCTAGCAGATGAAGGTGTATGCCTGTAGTGTATAGTATACTACATGCATCTATAGACATGCACATATAGTGCTTGTGTGTATGCGTGCCTATTGCTGCCAGTCTTTGATGAGGTGTTGGGGGCTGTGTGGCTGTGCATACACCCCCCCCAGGAAAATGTACTATACACTGGAGATGTATGTATGGCTGACCTTAGCTAGATGGGTATTGTGGGAGATGATAAGTGCAAACGCAACCGCTTGACGTTAGTGTTGTCATAGATGATATAGATGTAGGTATGCTGCAGTGGTAACCTCTGTTGTGTATTGTCAACTGCACTACACCTTCAACTCATGTGTAGGTAGCTCCTGGGTGCACTGAGGTGTTTGTAATTGGACTGATGACATCTCTCCAGGTAGTTGTGTGCTGTCATGGGTTTGACTTACAATGCATGTTACAGTAATTGTAGTGTCCCACATTCAGGGTACAGACACAACTCCTACTACAGTTGATGATTTCCATATAGGCAGAATGGGATTACTGGTCACATGTGGAGGTCGGCAGCTAGCTGTCATCTGCATATGTGTGTGCTGTCAGTGGTGAACTACCCATGCAGTGACCCCAATGCATCTTACTGGCTGTACAACATGGAGGTGTTTATGTATCTCATATTTAATGAAACACCATGTCCCATGCCATTACCGGCTTCCCTTTTATGTTCTGAATGTATGATAGGATGCTTGACCAGCTAAGGCTGGGGTGCTCCCTGCAGCTATGAACCATGGTGTGTGTGACTGCACTGATCTGCAGTTCCCAGGGTTAAGAATGCTTACAATGAGGTCTGAGTCGTGTATACACCTCTACCGTTTAGCGGCATGGCCTTCAATGTGTCCCGCACTGACAGTTGTATGTTGGTATTGATTACCTCACCACAATTACTAATCAGGTCACTATGGGGCTGCCGACAACCAGTGCCAGACCCAGATGGAGGCCATTACTTGCAGATCATCATGGTCTGTTTATCATATTATCCCACAATCACAAGTACTGGTACACTGGGAATATTACAAGAAAGGGGCACATATTAAGGCCAACCATTTCATGACTGTATTGCTTTATATGTCTGGGTGACAGTATCATGATGTTTAAGGCTAGGGGCATACCTGCCTGGGACACAATCAATGTGCTCACTCTTGTCTCACTGCATATAGTCCAGAACTGTACATATCACGCCAGGAACACCTACAGGTACTGTGACAGTCTCATGACAGTACAGCCTGTGGTAGACAAATATGTTTCTTCAGCAGATAATTTTGCTGTCTCATATGTGATTCTGGCCTCTTGTGTTGGTAATGCTTACAGAGTTCTGCTCACATATATGGGGCAGATGTTGAAGGACTGAGCACCACATTATCATCTAGGCATGCCACAGCCCACCTGTGATAAACCTATCAGATACAGAGTGGGGTGGTACTGAATATGGGATGTCTGTGTGCAACAGGTGTTGAAGGTGATGGATAACATTTGTGGGTGTTAACTTACAGAGTGGGGTGGTACTGAATCTGGGTTGTCTGCATAAAACAGGTGTTGAAGGCCATGGATAACATTTATGGGTGTTAACTTACAGAGTGGGGCGGTACTGAATCTGGGATGTCTGTGAGCAACAGCTGTTGAAGGCCATGGATAACATTTGTGGGTGTTAACTTAGCCTTTCCACTTGCTGCTGCTGTCTGCATAGGTACATTCCAGAACGGCCATGTTGATAAAGTATTGTAGTAATGACCAAGGACTTAACAGAGGTAATGTCCACCTTTTGCCTGGATGCAGTCCCTTTACCGATGTGGTAAAGCATGTACAAGCCTTTTCTGACTGCTGCCACTACTTGTGGCCTGAATGTGACAGTGTTATCCTCCTGAGTATCCAGGTATGTCAACACTGTCTGTTAATGGCATAGCCATTAATGTGAGACATAGTGTGGCCATGTCCATGACATATGGTATGATGCTACGGTTGTCTGCATTCAGCTTGAGTCCAGGATGTTGATACCATTCCATACCCACTGTGTAACCCCATAGCAGTGTGTTAAAGGCAGTTTGTGTGTCTATGACAGCACACTACGTACAGTGGACACAGCCTTGGACAGTACCTACATATGTGAGTGGTGGCAGTTAGCATTCATGCCTACATACGTGTGGGTCATTGGGTGCAGCAGCTAATTCCAGGACATCCACAGGTCTACATATTACACACACATATGCAACATAGATTGGGTTTGCCATCTTATCAAATGTAGACTGTGTTACACATCTTGCAGTACCGTGACAGTTGCCAGGACATACCATACCCACGTGAAGTGCAACTGACAGGACTTCCCTGAGTTTGCTAATATGACAGCTTCTTGGAGTTAAATTACCTTTGCTTATACTATTTGTCATAACATTCAGGTGCTTCTGATAAGAAATAACTGCTTTATACAACTAGTAGACAACGTTAAGGGCATGTTTGTTGTCCTACACTCTGGGGACTTCTGTATTGCTTGAGTTGTTGTCACAGGTGACACCTGGCCAAGCATGGACTGCAACCTGCAGGGTGGGACACATAGTGGTAATACCTCTCTCTTCTACATAATTTTGCAAAATGTCCTGATATGCCATATATGTTTGTTTCATTCCCCATGACATTGTGGTTTTGTGTCATATATGTGGCAAAACATGACAGACTAAAGTTAAAGAATGATGATGTATATTGTCAGATCAGAACACATAACCCTCAGGGGATGCATGCCAATGCACAACCTGCTATGCTGTCTACTTTTTATGTGTGTTGTGGCAATATGTAAAGATTGAGCCTAATATTTGGACTTTGAGCAACTCTTCTACATGGCTTTATCCAGGTGTCCTTCTATGATGGTTTGAGAGGTGTGCTGGTGGCCCTAACACAGTCACACCTCTGCAAGGGGATATACATACATACACACACACCAACCATGTACTACCATTGCTGGGAGTACAACCCCTACCTGGCTAGTTTTACCTATGTTGTTGCTATTTACATGACGCAAGCACCACAGATCCTATATAGTGTAGGTATATCTGCCACTAATATTCAGGTAGTTGACATATGCAGGTGGTGTAAGTATTGCACTAGGGGTTTGACAGGCCCTAATAATGTTATAACCATCTCATCCATACACACAATGCTGCATGTGAACATGCATTGAAACACACATGCACATAGAGTGGGCACTTTTGTGTTTAGAAGACCTACCTGTCTAGTTACCTGCACTACATACCGAGATAGGTATTGCACAAGCAACAGTGGTATTGATTTATAAAATGTGTAACTTCGCTTGTAAGGTGGATAACATCTGTAGGCCCTGAATAGGTTGCCAATGGAAGAGTTAACAGGGTGGAACAGGCACACTAAATGGTATCACCATCTCACACACACACACACACACACACACACACGACAGCCACGTTGCTACAGAGTATATGCATACACAAACACATACACACAGTTGGCAGTATTCAGATTATAATCCCTACCTATCTAGTTGTCTGTGCTATAGTGCTACATACCTATCGCATGCGCCATGGTGGTTATCTGCTGGAGACATACCTCATAACATCATATTGCAATTAACCTGGGCAAAGCCTTCATTAATTGTGGGATACACTCACAAAATATAGGGACACTTTTCACATATTTCTCTTACATTTCTAGACAACTGATAAGATAAAAGGTTTTGCATCAGCATGACCTTTCAGTAGGGTAGGGCAATTGAAACGCATATGTCTGTCAATATTTCTGATGTCAACCCTCAATTATTTGACAATGATTTGACAGAAAAACCCTTTTGTATGAGACATGGACCAGATATATGTGGCAAACATCTGGTCATTCTGCAAAAAGTTGTTCAGTGGAGTGGTACAGCCTACAGAGTTTAAAACGGTGCATCTAAGGTGGATGATGTCAACAGGCCCTGTAATGTAATGCCATCGGAAGGGGTCAAAAGGCTTTAAAACAATATGCCCAACCTACACATGGATAATGCACCATTCCCACACACACACACATATATATATATATATATATATATATAGAGAGAGAGAGAGAGAGAGAGTTGTCAGTACTGGGATTCAGACCCCTACCTATCTAGTTGTATGTACAATAATGTTACGTATTTATCACAAGCACCATGGAGCTGAAATGGCTGAAGAGTGTCCAAGGTGCTTCTAAGGTGATTGACATCAGCAGCCCTTGTAAAGTGGGGCAATGGGGATTTACTGGGTGGAACAGGCCTCAAAATGGTATAACCTACAAACACACAAATGCCAGTACTGAGATTAGAACCCCTACCTATATAGTTGTATGTACTATAGTGCAATGCACTTATTGCATGTGCCACGAAGCTTAGATGAGTGAAGAGTGCCCAAAAGTGCTTCTAAGGTGAATGACATCAGCAACCCTTGTAAAGTAGGTCATTGCAGGGTTTGCTGGGTGAAACAGGCCTCAAAATGGCATAACCTACAAACACACACACAGTTGCCAGTACCAAGATTAGAACCCTTACCTATCTAGTTGCATGTACTATAGTGCTTTGTACTTATCACATGCACCATGAACCTTATGCATTTAAAGAATGTCTGCCACTGCTGTTGGGGTGGATGACATCAGTAGCTGCTGACATGCCACTGTTGTGGAGGACACTGGTATCAGGGCCATTAAATGGGTGACCATTATACAGACATAGGCCTGTTTGGTGTGTGTATGATACAGAAGTGTAAATGATACAGAAACACACACAAGGTGGGTGATATGAGATTACAACCCATACATCACTTCTATTCCACAATGGAGCTCACCAAAGCACTTGCACATGCCACTGCTTACAATTTTTGTGCAAATATCTCCACCAGTACATCACTCTATGGCTTTCAGGTTGTCTGTCTGTCTGTCTCTCTCCCTCTCTCTCTCTCTCTCACTCTGCCTCTTTCTTTCTCTCTGCCTGTGTCTATCCCTGTCTCTGACTGTCTATATATATATATATATATATATATATATATATATATATATATATGTGCGTGTGTGTGTGTGAGTGTATATGTCATATATATATATATATATATATATATATATATATATATATATATATATGACACTTCACAGATGCAGATATATCTTATATGTGCCACATACAGATAGATGAAAGTAATCTTGTATGATAGGGGTGGGGAGAGGCAGATAACAAGTACAAAACTGTCTGTATACAAAGGCATATATGGACAATACAGTTCTATAGTGGAATGTGTGTTCAGACATGGGGTGAAATTGCCTAAGTGTAGGAGCATGCCCACTATGATCTTCAAAGTGGTACTCCAGTCCAGAGCTACCTGTACTCTGGTCCAGGCTTTTGTGTGCTACAGCCGATTGGCTGATGAACCTATGTAAACAGTCTGGAAACTCAGTCATATAGAGGCTGAGGGATCTCCTGGCTGTGTGCTATCCTTATTAAGTGAGTCATATCCTGGGGTGGGCACAGAGTGCATTGGACTGAGCAAAGGTTTCCATAATATGTGTGGTATATTCTACATAGCACTATGATTTCCTGGTATGTCAGTGGCAGACTGGTCTAGATTTATGTGAGGAACCACTGGCAGGCATTTGTTTACCGACTCCATACAGTGCAGGGAACCTATGGTACTGCATGAATTGTTCTAGTGTGCACAATCTACGTTTGTGGGGCCATTGGTTCCCTCCTACTTATATGCGTCTCTTGGTCCTTGTGTACTGCAGTCACAGGCTTTGTCCACACTTGCCACTGAAATGTATTTGTAGTTATGGTGTGACTGGGGTAGAAGTTGTAACATCACATGCAGGCTTATGGACTTCACACCTCTGACTGTACATGTTTAGCAGATTACCCATCATTGTGCCCCATCCATCTGCTGTGGTCCTTAGAAGGTTTGTGTTGCAATGTTACTATAAGGCTACATGCCGGCCATAGCTGTCAAACTCTTACAAACACACATCTGGACAGGCACATAGATGACAGTTGTACACAAGCCCAGACATGGGGACAAGGGTCTTATTTCTGATCCAGACAGTTTGTAGAAGGTTTTTGTATTAGCTTTCCTTTTCCTATGAGTACAAGGTCTGCATCTCAACTGTCTGTCATTGATGTTTTCACATCAACCAATTTTGTTTACAGATAGTTTGCTAGGCAAATGCAAAGTTATGACAAGCAGAACAGATATAGGAGGCATAGGTGTGGACATTCTGTGAATCTCTAATTCCAGGGGTATGGATGGTGCCCACTGACTTGTACTGACACAGTAAAGTACAGTTTTGTACCTACCATAAATGTAGATGTTCGAAGATCCACATTGCTGCAGTCCTAACACTTGGGTAGTCCGCTGTCCCAGTCGGCCCGAATACCAAAGTATAAGGCTGACGTCGGTCAAGGCGCATTAGTCTGACGTCAGGACGTCAGGGTACAAATGCGCATGACCGACGTCATATCCTCAGTCTTTTCTTGCCCCAGATGTCAGAAGACCCTAAAAAGATAAGGCCAAAACCAAAAAACACCAAACACTCCTGTACCAAATATATGTACAATATATACAAATTTACAAAAGTGCAAACCCCACCCACACAACAACCCCTAAACACAGAGGGGAAGGAGGGAGGGTAAATTGGACTGCAGCAATGTGGATCTTCGAACATCTACATTTATGGTAGGTACAAAACTGTACTATGTTCTTCATCTCACATTGCTGCAGTCCTAACACTTGGGTAGAATCCCAAAGCAGAGGTAAGGGAGGCTGGCAAATCATAAAGAAGCAGGAGCTGTCAACATGCCCTGCAAAATAGCCGTGGCAAAACCAGCCCTAGATTTAGAGTAGAGAGGAAGGTGGTAATGCTTAGAGAAAGTATGCACTGAACTCCAAGTAGCTGCCTCCAAAATATCCTTAGTTGCCACCCCTTAGAAATGCTGTTGAAGTGGCAGTAGCCCTAGTGGAATGAGGCCTAATCCCAGCTGGAATCTCCTTGCCATGATGGGAATAACAAAATGCAATGCAAAACCCAATCCACTTAGAAATAGTTTGTTTTGACACAGGCTTGCCCTGAGAACTCAAAGCAAAAGAAACAAACAACTGCTGAGACTGCCTAAAATCCTTAGTCCTGCTTAAATAATAACGCAACTGCCTGTGTACATCTAAAGTGTGCAAAATCTTTTCCCCCTATTTTGGGGATCTGCATAAAAAGTAGGCAAATGAATAGTTTGGTTTAAAGCCACACTAGAAACCACCTTAGGCATAAAGGAAGGATTAGTACGTAATGATACCCTATCCTTATGGAAAATGAAAAAAGGCTCAAGCGCCATAACGGCCTGCAATTCAGAAACGCTACTTGCAGAAGTAATGGCCAACAAAAAGCAGTCTTCCATGACAAGTATTTCAATTCAGCAGTAGCCGCAGGCTCAAAAGGTTGTAGAGTAAGTTTCTCCAACACAAAATTGAGGTCCCAAGCAGAAGTAGGAGCTCTACGGGGGTCTTATATTCTTTGCCCCTCTAAGAAATTGCTTGAACAAAGGATGAGAAAACAATGGTGGGTCACAATCATAGTGAGCTGAAATTGCTGCAGCATGAATCTTAATGGAAGAGAAAGACAAACCTTTGTCCAATAACTCAGTAAGATATTGAAGAGCCACACTCAAATTAGGCTCAGAAACCTCCAAATCCTTTGCTGCACTCCAAAATAAAAATCTCTTCCATTTTTCTGCGTACACTTTCCTTGTACTAGGTCTTCTGGCTTCCATAATCACATTCAAAACTTGTTGAGGAAGTTGAGACCTGCTGTGGTTCAAAACAGAATATGCCAGGCTGTTAGATGAAGAGAGTGAAGCTTGACATTGAGTAGATGACCGTCCCTCTGAGACAATAGGTGTGGAATCAAAGGTAAAGGCCATGGAGGCTTTCTTACCAGACTCCTCAGTAATGGGTACCAGTGTTGCCGAGGCCAATCTGGAGCTATTAAAATCATCCTTGGCTTGTCTTGTCTGACCTTTAGGAGTACCTTTGGGAGGAGAGGCAGAGGTGGAAAGGCATACACATGAAGATTTTTCCAACTGAAAGAAAGAGCATCCACTTTCCAAGCTGTGTGATGAAACCTTTTCGTGCAAAACTTTGGCAGCTGGTGGTTTAGTGGAGAAGCGAACAGATCTATGTCTGGAGTTCCCCATGACACTGTCAATTTCCGAAATACATGAAGATCCAGTTTCCACTCGTGGGGATCCATGATTTGCCTGCTTAACACATCTGCTAAGGAGTTCTGTGCTCGGCAGAAACCTTGCCTGAAGATTTAGTTGCAAGCTGAGCGCAGTCTCCCACAAAATCATTGCTTGCCTGCATAGAGGATAAGAATGTGTTCCCCTTGTTTGTTGATGTACCACATGACAGTTGTGTTGTCTGTTAGAATCAACACCTGCCCTGGAAGAAGTAACTCCTTGAAAGCCATTAATGCAAACTGGACTGCTAACATCTCCTTCATGTTGATATGTAGATGCTGTAGTCTGGCAGGCCACTTGTCTTGTATCCACTTTCCATTCAGATGAGCTCCCAAGCTATGTCTGAGGCATCTGTCGTTAGAATCTGACTCGCCTCTGGCCGGGTCACAGAGAGTCCCTTGTTTAGGTGACATTCCTGAGCCCACCACAAAAATTCCTTTTGAATGCAAGGTATTATTTGAATGACAGTGTCCAAATCCTGGCAGTGCTGTGTCTATACATTTTTGAGATACCATTGCAGTTTCCTCATATGCAGTTTGGCATTGGGAAGCACCAGAATACAAGATGCCATGAACCCTAAGGCTTGAAGGACTGTCCTTGCAGTCAGCCCGGACTGAAGAGATAGTTGATGGAAGTAAAGGGAAAGATTCTTTTGTTTGTCCGGGGTTAAAAAGGCCATCTGGGTTGCTGTATTCAGTCTCACACCCAGAAAGCACATGTCTTGAGAGGGTACTAGACTGGACTTTATTTCGTTCACAGAATACCCCAGGCATCTTAGCACTGCTATCACATATTCCAAATGCTGAAAAAGGTCTTCCTTTTCTTGAGCCAGAATCAGGCAGTCGTCCAAGTAAGGATAGATTTGTATTCCTTTTAGCCTGAAGTAAGCTATCACTGGAGCCAGAACTTTTGTGAATACTCTGGGCAGTAGATAAGCCAAAGGGCAATGCAGAGAACTGATAATGGGAATTCCCAGCTCGAAAACGCAGATACTTCCTGCAACTCAGTCTGATAGGCACATGAAGGTAAGCCTCCTTGAGATCTAAAGTTACCATCCAGTGATCTTTGCCCAGCAGAGGTAAAAGCTGTTGTAACGTCAACATTTTGAACTTGGGAATGTCCAGATAAGTGTTGAGGATAGATAAATCCAAAATTGGTCTCCACGTGTTCCCCTTTTTGGTACTAGGAACAGGCGAGAATAAAATCCTAGGCCCCTTTCTGGCACAGGAACCGGCTGAATGGCCCCTATTTGGAGTAACAGAGAAATTTGCTTGTGAGCCTCTTTTCTTTGTAGAGGAGGAATGTCTGGCATGCCTTTAAAAGGAGGCAAGGTATGGAAATAAAACCTGTAACCGTGGTGAATGATATCCAATACCCATCTGTCTTGGGTAATTAAACTCCAATTTTCTTTGAAAAGTGCCAGCCTTCCTCCCAAAGGTGCTGCCAGACGAGAAGGCTCTGGCAGCTGAAAAGGCAGGTCATTGGGTCTGTTTACGAAAGGACTGACCCCTGCCCTCACCAGAAGACTGAGCAGGTGAACTCCCTGTTCTAGGCCTAAAGGAACCTTGAGCTCTGCCCCTACCACGTCTAGACCTACCCCTAGACTGGGAATCATAAGAAGGATATGTCCACCCCTTAGTAGGCCAATTTCTACTAAACTTCGAAGGCTGAACCTGCAAAAAATCTTTAACAGTCTGCATAGACTTAGCCTTGTCCTCCATTTTCTTTAAAACTGCTTCCACAGGCGAACCAAACAACACATCAGATTGTAACGGAGCATCTAAAATCCTTGTCTTAACATGCTCAGCCAAATTCTGATCCCTCAGCCAGGCGTGCCTGCGAAGAACAGAACCAGTGGCAGCCACCCTCGAAGAGGCCTGTACAGCATCAAAACCACATTGCAAGGAATGCTTACCCACCTGTTCAGAAACATGAACTAAATCCTGCAACTCTTTACACTCAATACCTTCCGCCAGAGCATCCACCTTAGACTTCAATTGTGAAAGGAGATAATTTTGGTATTTTAACATGTGGAACTGGCAATTCAAAGCCCTCATGGCTAAAGTGGAAGAAGTATACACCTTCTTTCCCCATCTATCCAAAGCCCTTGCCTCTTTATCAGGAGGAACAGGATTTTTAACAACAGAAGCCTTAACACCTTTAGGCCCCTGAGAAACAGTTTCTGGGTCTGCCCTAGGACTCTTAAAAGATACTTATGAGCTTCAGGCACCCTATAATACCTATCCGGTTTAACTGGGGCAGGAGGCAAAGAATCAGGGTTCAGGGAAGCCTCTGCAAAAACATCTTCCACCACATCCAGAACAGGAGGTATAGCTAAAGGCCTATGCTGGGGTAGAAACAAAATTCCCTAAGCCTTTTCCTGGAATCAGAGAAATCTTGACCTTCCCATTTAAAATGCTCCCTCATGGAATGAAGAGTCTCTGAAAAGAAAAATCCTCAGGAGGAGAAGCCAAGGAGTAGAATCATCTACATCAGAATCAGAATAAGGAGGATACTCCTGTAAGTCTTCAGCCAAGACTCAGAAGCCTCGAACACTGCTCAAAACTCTCAAGCTCAGGTTCCACCCTAGGCCTCTTATCAGGAGGGGGCATAGAACCTCTAATCATAGTAATCAAATCTTCTGCCATTTTAAGCATATGTTTCTTAGGCAGAGACCCTGAAGAACTAGGAGAGACACCCACTGAAGTTAAACCTGGCCTGCCTCTCAAGAAGCCTTGGAAACAGAAGGGAGGGCCTAACCACCTTAGGAAGGGAGGGAGAACAGCTACCTGAGAAGCCCCTTCAGCCTGGCCTACCTCCTGAGAGGACACATCTTGTAACAGTAAAGTCTCTCCCTGAGACTCCAAAGAAACTTCTGGCAGAACCTCCGTCTCCACCGAGCCCTCTAAAGAACCGACGTCCGGGACAGACGGTTCTTCCAACCTAGGCTTTGCTGCTTTGTCCTTGCGCTTTTTAGATCGAAGCGGGCGCCGGAGCATCCGACGGCATTTTATAATTACAACGCTTCCCAAAACTAACCTGGCACAGTCTAATCTTCTCTTTATAGTGCGTTTGTTAAATCTAGCACAAGAGCGACATCCAACAACGTCGTGCTCAGGCCCTAAGCAAGGTATACACAAGGTATGGTAATCCCTATGAGGTATCTGTTTCCCACAAGAAATACAGTTATTCACTTTTTCTGACATCCGGTTAAATACTGAGGCAAGAAAAACCAAAATATTCCCAACGGGTACTTAGCCAACTTTGATTCGGTCTGAAACTCCGACTTCAGAAAATTTCAGAACGCCAACCTGCACTCGCAATACTGCTTCTGCATCGGACCATGCGGCAAAAAAGACTGAGGATATGACGTCGGTCATGCGCATTTGTACCCTGACGTCCTGACGTCAGACTAATGCGCCTTGACCGACGTCAGCCTTATACTTTGGTATTCGGGCCGACTGGGACAGCGGACTACCCAAGTGTTAGGACTGCAGCAATGTGAGATGAAGAACATCGTGGCAGCCTTTATATTCTGGCAGTACACTGACCTGTCCCACCCTGCTACTGTACTAGGCACTATGTACATTACACAGAGCTGTGTGCTATCCATATGTGTGGCCCCCTGTCCCTCCACCATCCAACTTTCCTGCAGTAACATATATTTTTTTTGGACAGCCTGTATAACTTCTACTGTAGGTGTAGCTGACATGCAGATTTGTTACCACAGGCAGTCTGGAACCATGGAACCTGACAACCACAGTCCTATAGATAGACCAGTAGGGCACAGCAGCCACCAGTAGGTGCTGTGTACTTCCTGACACTATTAACCACAAACATACACAGCACATTGACCCCTGCATATTGTAGAACTGGAACAAGGTATAAAGTTGGTTATGACAGGCCTGGGAATGTGTGGTCTGCTGCTATTACCTTACAAACATACATGTTACAGCAGTTCTATGTGAACATGGGAGTCATGGGAGTGGGTCATACCGCTCAACTATACACATCTTCACTGGCTATTTAGATGTTTGACTCATATTTTGGTTCCATTTTTCATTACACGTGGTTGTTTCGCAAATATTAATGAAATCATTTAAGACTGAAGTTAGAAATTTATGACAGGCATTTGGGTTTGAGACTTCTCGCTCACATTGCAGAGAAGTCATGCTACTGCAACAGCTGTTACTGCATCAATGTTAGGTGCTTGTAAGAGGAATCTTTATAGCATGTGCCTGTTTCTGAGCCTTCGTAACACATTTCTTGATGGTTTTGTACAGCTTTCCTGCTGTTGGAGATTTGGACCTATGAATGGGACTCCAACATTGACATCCAAGCATTTGTCATATGAGCCCGCTGTTTGTAAGTCCCTCACATAGTGCAGTGGATTTTGCTGGCACAGGGACTACTGAGTATTGTGTGGTGGGCAAAACCTGGCAGTGTATGCCTATTGTCCCACATAGCTGCCCATTGTCTACTGCTATCCCAATAACCCACTCCATTCCCATGCATACGTGCAGCAATACCATAGATATGCTACCACAGTGTACTACACCATTCACTTACTGTTAAGAAGGGTGACTTACCTTGTGGCAGCAGCAGTTGTGAGGACAGTGTTTCAGGGATGACTCTGTCAGATGCGCATAGTACACAGCCTATACATGGTAAGGTATAGGTAGTGTGATGTGTGTGACATCCTTTTTACTGTGTGTATGACTCAGAGAAAGGTGTCAGTCCATGGGTTCATAGGGTGTCAGTGTATGTGCTATGCGTTACCTCTTTGCCAAGGCCAAGAAGTACTGGGCATGCCTATGTCTGCCTACAGAGACAAGCTGACGGGGTTCCTCTTCCAAGTCCCCCTGTGCCTGTGGTGACCTTGGCACTGGTGGGGGGCTGTGTGTCCCTTCCCTGTGAGGTTCCTGCCACAGCTGTTTCCGCAGGATCATACTGTGCAGCATAGCACATATGAATGTGTGTGTGCATGCGGCTGGAGAGTACTGCAGGGCTCCCTCCACCTGATATATCACGGCAGAGGAACCGTGACTTGAGAATCCCAAACACATGCTCTACGATGTTCCTAGTTTGTGCATGTGCCTCATTATGGCATTCTTCAGTGTGTGTGTGTGTGTGTGTGTGTGTGTGTGTGTGTGTGTGTGTGTGTGTGTGTGTGTGTGTGTGTGTGTGTGCACATTTCTGATTGGTGTCATCATCCATGGTTCCAGTGCGTAACCAGCATTCCTCACGAGATGACCATATAGGATGTCCCCCCTGGCAAATGCCTGATACAGCTGTAAGGCGTGCCAGATGTGGGAGTCATAACTGCCAGGGCTGTCAGCACACACATTGATTATAATGCACATGACCTGGCAGTTGATGGAGTGATAGCCCTTGCGGTTGATGTAGACTCTACCATCTTCACTGGGTGGTGCTTTGATGTGGACATGGGTGCAGTCTATGGCACCCAGTACCTCTGGGTAGTTTGCTACATGATGGAACAGACACATATTGCTGGTCCTCTCCTCAGTGGTGTTGGGGTAATAAATGTGCTCACTGGTATGTTTTAGCATGACATTCAAGAACTGGTGGATTACCCTTGATGCAGATGCCTGTGAGACCTCCATGATGTCTGCAATAGGTCTTTGGAAAGTACCTGTAGCTAGTATTCTTAAGGTTACATATACCTTTGTTTCCACTGGGATGCGTTCCCCTCTGTTGGCTCTGGGTCTGAGGTGAGGGCAGCAAAGCTCAGTGAGTTGCTGAAGTATGTCCCTGTCCACCCTGTAGCGCTCTACTATCTTCAGCTCATGTAGCCCCTGATAGGTTACCCTGGGTCTGAACACTCTTCTCCTCCTCAGTCTGGGCTGGTTGTCAGCATCATTGTCATCAGCACCCTCAGTCTGTAGCATGTAGAGATATAGCAAAGCAGCAGCAGCACCTATCATTTTGTCAGTTAAAATTCCCCAAGTGTGTACTCCAATGGTGCTGAGTATGTGGGAACATCTGATTGAAGAGTGTTTGCATACTTTATACTGGTGTGCTGCAGATGCTGCCTGTGTGATTGTCTGACTATGATTCATTTCATCTGCCAGCTACATTATTGAGGGGGTTTTAATGGGCCACTGTGAGTTGCAGAGGCCTTATTAGTCATTTATATTTGATTGCCCTTTGTCTGCTATTTCCTTTCCCCCCATTTCCTCCAGTTTTAAGCCTTTAAAACTGTTGCAGCTAGTGGGAATATTGCTGAGTAGAAAGGGAATTCCCCTGGACACAAACACACTCAGCATTTCTGAAACCAGCTAATCATAGCTAAGTGGCCTCAGACATACTGCCTTGCTTAGCTGGTTTCAGAAATGCTGAGCAGTGGTTAGCGGTGCACAAATCCGATTAGCTGGGCTGAATGCTGCTTAGAATTAAACTTCTAAGCCATGCTCAAACCAGCTAAGCAGAGCTAAGCACCACTAAGCATTTTCATTTAAATAAATGCACTAATTGGACATTAATTACTCATTACTGACATATTAAGTGTAGATGTTTTACATGATATGATGTCATCCTATGTGCTTTGATTGCATTACCTTTGGGTGTGACTGTACTGTATGGGACACTTGTGTTTACATTTATTTATTTATTTATTTTATTATTTATTTATGTTTGTTTACTGGGAAATTCCGACTGGACACAGGTCCTTTTTCAGCGGAGGCCCAGGGAGAAAAGCTCCACATAGTGAACAGTGACAAATGGTGTACATAAGAATCAGTACTTTGTACATTATAGGTGATCTTGACATGGAGAAGAAAGAATACAGGTGCACATTAGGTGCCATTAGGTATGCTACACATTAAGTGAAGGAGTAGAAACATAGCAAAACAATTGTATAACAGTAATAACAGTAATACAGTTCACCAATTATTAAACAAATATTAATAGACAATAATAATACACAAGAATTAATTAATCCTGGAAAGGATTTCCTAGCAAAGTAAGCTTTTTATAATGCTATACTGTATGGGAGGCTCTATCTACACTGGGTTATAGAGAGGAGGGTAGAAGGGGGGGGGGGTTAGTCGGGGTTTGGACAAGGACAAAGCCAGTGAGAATTTAGGTTTGTTTTAAGTGCAGTCTTAAAAAAGACTGCTGGAAGGAAGGGTAATTATGGAGATGGGAAGGCTGTTCCAGAGCTTGGTTATGGCGTAGGAAAATACTTATTCACCAGCTGGGGTTCTGGCTTTGGTAACCTGAAATAGATTTTTGTTGCAGGAGCGTAGTGGCCTGGAAGAGTGGTAGGGTTGGAGAATTGTGTGGAGAGATGGGATTCTGAGAGGGTGGTTTACTAGTTTATGAGCAAAGGTGAGTTGGGTTAGGTGAGGGAGTTGTGGGAGCTCGAGCCAGTCAAGGTATCTAAGAGAGACACAGTTGTGGCTGTGGTAGGAGGCACCAATGGCAAACTTTGCAAATTTATTTTAGCAGGATTCGAGTTAATTTAGGTCAGACTGTCTAAGATTTGTAAGTATGGGTGATGCATAGAGTAGGGTGGAGATTAGTTGGGATCTTGCAATGGAGATTTTTGATGGTTTGGTGAGGTATTGGTAATTTCTATACAAGGCACCCAGTCTTTTTTGTGAACTTTTTTTATAGTTAGTGATATGTGGGTGTCAAATTTGAGATTATTGTCTATTTGTACGCCGAGTAGCTTTATGTGGACAGCTGGTGAAATGGTGGTATTGTCCTTGGCCTGTAGAGTGAAGTGGGGGTATTTAGGGTAGATTTGGAGGGTTGGAAGATGAGGAGTTTGGTCTTGTTTGGATTGAGGAAAAGCTGGGCATTGTATAGACAGCTTTCAACTGAGGAGAATGATTCTTGGGTGATCTGTTGGAGTTGTGTTAGAGTTGGAGCTGAGCAGATGAGAGTGGAATCATCTGCATGCTGTATGAGGAAAGCATGTTTGGTGGCAGTGTGTGGGTTGTTGGTGAAAAGGGAGAAAAGAAGGGGGCCAAGGATGGAGCCTTGGGGAACCCCAAGAGTAACAGGCTGGCAAAGGGATGGACAGTTTTCCCAGACAACTGACTGCTGGCGGCCATGTCTATGGAACCAGTCTGTGGCTGGTGCAGAGAAGGAGAGGTTAGAGAGAGCATTGAAAAGTAGATTGTGTGACACAATGTCAAAGGCCTTAGATAGATCCAGAAATACAACAGTGGAGAGGAGGCCATTGTTTTTGTGATGGAGGATAGTGTTAGTGAAGGAGAGGTGTACTGTTGTGCTGTGGTGTGGTCTGAAACCATGCTGAGTACTGAAGAGGAGGTTATTGTTAAGAAGGAAGTTGGAGACTTGTGAGTTGATGCATTTTTCATGTATTGTGGACAGGGGAGAGAGGATGGCTATGGGGCGGTAGTTGGAGAGGTCAGTGGAAGCGCCACCTTTGTGGAGGGGAATGATGTGGGATATTTTCCATAGCATGGGTACATAGGATTCCGATATGGAATGGTTGATTAGTATGGAAATAGGATAAGCTATGACATCAGCTGCTATCTTTTGGTATTCAGTGGGCAGGTTGTCGACAGCTAGTTTTGTGGGTTTTAGTTTTGTCAGGAGTCTTTTTATGTAAGAGGTGCGTACCGTGGAGAGAGAGAAGGCAGACAGGGATGGATTTGGATTGGGTGTGGGGGGAGTTGTTGTAGGGAAGTGTTTTTTGGTTAGGAATAGTATGGATTCTGTGAAGTGATTGTTGAATGAATCGGCGATACTACTGGTGGAGAGAGGGGTGGTTGGCTGAGGGGTGCTTACTTTTCCAGGATGGAAAGAAGCATTAATTGTGGACCAAAGTTTCTTGGGGTTGCTTTGGGAAGAGTTTAGTGATGTTTGATAGAAAAGGGCTTTGTCTGCTTTTATTTGCTTTTTGACCTTGTTCAAGGAAGAGTTGTCTATCTGAGGATTCCTTAGTTATGAACTAGCATTCCCATGCTTTATCCCTAGCTTTCATTAGACCTTGGGTGGTGTTCTGTAGCCAGGGGGAGCACTTAGTTCTGATTCTGGAGTTTCTGAGGGGGCATGATAGTTAAGGAATGTTGATGAAGGTGCTGTTAAAGAAACGGACTGCTTTGTCTAGGTTGAGGTACCTTAGAGGTATCCAGTTTATTTGTTGGAGGGAGGAGGTGAAGTAGATGGGGTTGAAGATAGCTTTGTTGTGAATAAGTCTGTTGCGTAATGGGTTTGCTATCATTTATGTGATGTCTTAGTAGGAAGGTTGGGGAATGGTCACTGAGGGAGTCAGGTAAAAAGCCTGCCAGGTAGTTGTGGGGGACTTTATTGACTAAGACACAGTCAAGGGTGGTGTGGTTATTACGGTTTTTATTGAACCTGGTAGAGGTTTGTATTAGCTGTGAGAAACCATGGAGATTTAAGTGGAAGGTTGGGTGTTTGCTGTTGCAGAATTATGTTAAAGCCTCCGAGGATGATAGTTTCTTGGGGTAGGGAGAGATTTCCCCAGTTTAGTAGGTTTTCAAGGGGAGGTATATTTTGGCCTGGTGGGAAATAGCATCGTATGATGATTGCTTTCTTAGGGTTTAATATGAGGGTGGTATAAAGGATTTCTTCCTTGTTAATCTGGGGAGCTGATATGGTGAGAGTTTGGATATTGAGGTTGTGTTTCTACAACATTGCCACACCTCCTCCTTTTCTGGATGTTCTGTCCTTACGGAGGATGTTATATCCTGGTGGGAGTATTTCCTTACTTTTGATGGGAAGTTTGAGCCAGGATTCAGTTAAGATAAGGATGTCAGGGGAGTAGAGGTTTATGTATGCATGGAGCTCATGGATTTTATTACATATGCTTCTGATGTTAAGAGACATAATGAGGAGGTCATTTGGCTTTTTGTTACTTGCGATTTGGGTAATGGGGGAGTTGTGGGAATGTTGGTGGTTATAGGGCCAGGGTTGGGGTGCACATCTCCACTGAGAACAAGTTTAGAGAGAGTGCTAAGTATATGTTTTATATTAGTAAAGAACTTGTATTTTGTGGAAAGTTTGTGCTCAAAAAGAGGTGGGAGTATGGTGATTGAGTAGATGTGTTGTGGTGAGGTTGGGGTGGTAAAGTTATGCAATGGGTGTTTGAGGGGAGTTGATGAGAGAGTGCAGTGGAAGAGGTTGGGAGTTATGACTGTAGTTGATTGGTAGGAAATAATATGTCAGAATAGTGCAGGAGAGAATTACAATAGTATTCTGTAGTGGCATGGTTGCATTTGAGTTATGATGTGAGGTAGAATATGGAGGTGGGGAGTTGCTGCAGTTTGACTTGATTGGTAGGGTAGTAAGGGAGTGGCTTACAGCTAGGATAACTAGAGGACTACTGGGGGCGGGTGGAAATTGGAGGCAGGGAGGTGAGCTGAGTGAGCAGAGCGAACAGATCGGGCTAGAAACCCTAGGCTACTGATTGTAGGGTAAGTGAGAAGCTCTAGTAGCACTCACAAGTACAGGCTTATACAGGCTTTGTAATAGGCTTATACAGGCTTTAGCTGATTTGTAGCCTAAAATGTAAGATTCTAGCAGGAGAAACTAAATCAAGAGGGAAGGAAGTGTAGGGGGTTATTGGGAGAGAGAGTTTAGCAGGGGCTCAGTGTTGGGCCGATCAAGTGTGTGCGACCCTAATTCCACAGAAAATGGTTACACCTACCCTTTAGGAGGGCTGTTTCTCTGCTTTAATTTGCAGTAGGAGCATCACAGAGGGTTGCCGAGGTAGCTTTTCAGCCGTCCATGGAGCAAGGAAAGCCGAGAAGTAGGTGGTAAGGTACACAATGGGTGGACACACTTGATCAGGATGCCAATTTGAAAATCATTACATGGTTACATTGCATTTGAAAATTACATGGGTGAGTTCACATCATATATCCACTTACACTGGAAATTTGGACCAGCTACACTACCTTAGTTAACAAATATCAATTACTACTATCAATTACTACATCATTAAATAAAGTACAATTATTTAACAATGCTTTCCCATGTAAAAGCTGAATGGCCTGGCTTGGCATTTGAACTGTGAACTACTGCATGTAAAGCCAGAACTCTAATCACTAAGCTAACAGAGCTGTCCAAAGTTCAGCTATACATTTCTATATAGCTCTTTCATGATACAAATACAGTGGGAAAAATGCAACCATTTTAAATATATATATCAAAACCTGTCATTTTATCAACTTTCTAAGTTTGTAAGAGCAATATTTAAAAACTATCCATATTTCTGGCCTTTTGCCCCACTTTTATTACTGAGTTTGTCTGGACTTGTAAGCTCCAATGTGTTTACACCAAGCATGACACATCCCCTTTCATTGTCAGCTGCCTTTTCTGCCTGCACCACCGCATTATAGCCCCTACATGGTTAGGTACCAGCAGACATAGTGGCCCTTTTTGATATTCAGTAAACTTAGCTAATTTGCATACACCTAATTACCTATACCCTAGTTACAGCAGTACATGAGAGTTTATGTCCTTAGCAACCACTGTTGCCTGCCATTGTATGAGTCTGCATGCTGACCAATGTAATGGGGAATTTACTTTTAGCTTAAATAATCCCATTTTAGTATTTTAATTTTATATTTTGTCAGATCCCTTGCTTGGGCAAATGTCCGGTCCATTTACACATAGCATATGTGCACATATAATTAACCTTTGATTTTTTTTATATTTTGCATCAGTTTTACTTGCCAATGGTCATAGTTGTGGCCATTGCATGCCTGATGCAACTAATACATGCTTTACTTTGAGTTGTCATAGCCCCATTTATTTCTGCAGTGTTGTACATGGACAATACCTGCATATATTTGTTATGCAGACATGGCTCCTACACGGATGCCCGTCTGCTTCCTGGATCGGTGAATCACTTAATTTGCATGGTTTTCACCAGCAAATGAGGTGATTTACATTCCACGATCACCTCTTTGGTTGAACGATGCTGGGATACTCATGCAGCATCGTGTACACCCCCAGCACTGTTTCCTGGATTGCAAAGGCTCCGAACTCCATGTTCGAGTCATGACACTATACTTACACCGAGATCAGCTCCTTGTAAGATTTATTGAATTACCCCCACTGTATTACTGTCATATATTCTCCTTGATTTGATCATTTACTGCATTTGTACTGCTCTCAGTACCCCATTTATGATTAAAAAAGGCCAGCTGACCAGCTAACGTAGTCAGTAAACAAATAGTATTTCAATCATGTACTTAGATATCAGTTTTATAAACGTATGGATGGGGATGAGGAAAAAAACTGTTGTTTACAAACTTAAATGAAAAGGTTATTAGAAGGATCCAT
This sequence comes from Protopterus annectens, assembly GCF_019279795.1. Lineage (NCBI taxonomy): Eukaryota > Metazoa > Chordata > Ceratodontiformes > Protopteridae > Protopterus > Protopterus annectens. The sequence goes on along the minus strand of NC_056750.1, from coordinate 826,627,183 downwards.
TCAGACGTACTAAACAGGGGTACAGTCATGTTTAAATGGAAAAGGGGAGATACAGAAAGTCTGAATAAGGCATCCTTTAAGTTTATGTAACAGTGGTTATAAAATATAAATGAAGATAATTCATTTGTTCTTTAATAAAGATGTGGGAAAAGTGGTGCCTGATAATGTTACCATGTATTCAGGAAAGACAAGTAGTAAAAGATTTGTGTGTAATCAAAGTAACATCAGATAGTATACTTATTAACACTAAAGAGTCCACACAAACCACAGCCATGGGCAGAACTACCCCCTTTCTCAGTTTACCAAACAGAAATTTGTAAATGTCAATTACTTGCAAAAAATAAGTGATTGGTAGAAGTAACGATTGATATCAAGGATGGTTTAAATGTTGTAGGGAGGACACTGAATAAAATGAAAGTAAAGCGATAGGAAACATTTTAGATGGCATTTGAAATTCTGAATTTAAATTTGTGAAGGAAGAATTTTGTATGAGCACAGTAGGATGATTTGTTACAAAATATCAGAAAAATTGGATATTTCTGGAGACGTTATTTAAAGATATGGAAAGAAAGATTAGTTCTATTAGTTAAATTAAACTACATAGCACACATTTAGACATTTATGATACAGAATGAGAGAGAATTATTAATTTTTTTACTGATATTTCATTGATTTATTTATTTCAGTTTGATAACCTGATAAGCAGACTGGTTAACGGTCCCTTTTCTGCAGTGAGTCTGAGCATAAGGCAAATAGATTTTCATACATACAAAACAAGTGCTATAACTGACAGAAACAGTGCTGGAAAGTAACTCACAAGCAGTAATGATATACACATTATATCTGTGATGATATCTGCATTATTTACGTTGTGCTAAAACATATAGTACATTGACATTTGAGATACACAGAGGCAATCAAAGAAGATAGCGATTGCTGGATGCTGGATAGGTTTTCCAAGTGATCCCTCGATGTCAGCACTTATTATCTGGTACGGAACTATAGCTTAACATTTTTGTTAGTTTTGATCTTTTTCATTCTACTTATAAGTTTTAAAAAAGTTAGTTAAAAGGACTAATACAATGGGTTTGGCTTGATCTGTTATTTTAAAAAGAAAAGTGTATATGGTGTACTGGTTATTATATCTGCTTCTCATGTAGAAGGTTCTGAGTTTAATCCTCAGACCAGTGAATTAATACCCTAAGTGTATTGTTTTTTCAAGGGTTAAATGAATATTTTCACATTTTGAATGTGTATAGATTTTAAATGACCACAACGAGATGTCAGCATTTATTAGTGTCTATTCTGAAAACAATTTTGTTAGTATGGACTTTTTTGTTATTTACTACATTGATCTAAATGTATATACGTGTTTTTGGGTGTATACACCATTTTGAATGTCATGTGATGTTTTAATAATATATATATGATCTCCTATGGGTTGGAATTTTATGTAGTAGCTGAAATCTGATGATCTGTTTTGCCATTTGAAAGTTGTTGAAGTGTTACTACCTTTGTAAAAATGCTGGAAAATCATTCATAGCATATTGTTCACTTATTTTCTGTTGCCAGGGGTGTTTTATGATATTCTCAGCCACAGGAAGAGTTGGAATTTTAAGTGATTTATTTGTTCAAATAATAGAAAGTAAGACATGAAACATTTTTAACAAAACAATTCTGGCTATGGAAAAATGGGTGGGGGTGAAAAATGAGACATATATAAATGATTTTTGATGTGTATATATTGTTTTAATGGTGTCATATAAATAAGGTGTATATTATAGCAATAACCCATGGCTGGGTGTGAGTAATGCTGGATTTACCCACGGTTGGCGTGGTTAACAAAGCCAACTGTGGGTAAATCCAGCATTACCCATACCCAGCCATGGGTTATTGCTGTTATACAATGGTGTTAGTTTTGTGTTGTGTTGTGTTATGTATGTGTTGTTGTTATTTAGGTTTTTGTTTGCTTTGCTTTGTATTCTTCCAGTTTTTGTGAGATAAAATATTCCACACTTTCACTTCGTGCTTATTGTTTATTTGTCTTCTAATTTAAATACAATTCTGCATTTGCAACCAAATGAGATTAGTGCTGCTCCTAGTAATGCACCCCACCGTCTGCCACACAACCTTAGATGTGCATTTTTTATACCACGAGAGTACTGAGCTGCGCTGTTTAGCAGGTGTATATGTGAAACACAAATGTGGAATGAAATGGGATGAATCAAAGGAGGGCTAATTTTTGTTAAATAGGCTACCTGCAGTCACTGCTGGTGTGAAAAGGGTATGGCCCTGCTATCGTCTTCAAAAGAAAGGGAAAGTGATTGAGGTGGAAGCAAACATGGTTGCCAAATGAGTCCTGCTCCATGATCCTCTCGCTGGTTTGGCACTTGCTGTATTTGTTCTTTTAGCAGTAAAAGCTGGTTGTGATCGATCTTGTATTTTAATTAACATGTTTACTGGTTCTCTGGAAATGGATTACATTATTTCAGATATGCACTTAATCAATTAATTCTGTTAAACTGTTTCTTTGTTGGACCTGTAGTGTTGAAACTGTGGTGTAGTGTAGTCCAAATCTTAACCGGTTAAGGTATAAACCCATTGTCTGAGCATTAACAAGCTGGCATAGGTTCATAGTTGTGTACTAGGCTAATGGCCCTGGAGCCTTTACAAGCCTAGCACATAGGATTACCCTGGCATCATTCCACCCAACCTTAGTTCCCAGTACCTATGTTGAGTAAAGCCACTGGAGTGATCCCTGGGGTGAATTTTCTATTTCCCATCCACTCATCAAGATTTCTCTTGAACAGGGCCAGTGAGGTGCTCTGCTTGACATGTATGGGAAGTCTATTCCATAGCATGAGCAGTCTCTGGGTTATGAACCTGTCCCTCCAGCATGTTCTGTTGATTGTGGTAATGAGGTTGAGGTCTCTGGAGTGTGTGGTGCGGAGGGACTGGGATGTTTTTTAGATGTGGCATTTCTGACAGAGCTGGGTCAGACATGGCTTTGTAAGTCAAGCAGAGATCGCCCTCTAAGTAGGCAATATGAGTCAGAGAATAGTTGGAGTTTTTTTGAGTCTGTCCATATAGGACAAATGTTTAAGGCCTAGGATCCTCTTTGTGAGGTACTTTTGCAGCCTCTCCAGTTGTTGCAGGTGTTTAGTGAGGGACATGCCAAATGGGGTATTGTACTCATTGATTGGCCTAATGAGGAAAGAGTAGAGGGAGACAATAACCTCTTTCTTCCTGGATGCAAAACCCTTAGTACATCATTGTTTGTTTAAGCACAAAGGATGCAAATGACAAATTAACATTTTTTCAGTGCTCAGACTGGGAAGGAGTCCCCCCCCCCAGTAACAGAATTATGGATATTATGAATTGGTATGTTACATGGGAATATTTTAATAATGGCCTCAATGCTGACTTTAATTTCTCTGCCATATTAACAGTGAATGTGCCTTATACTGAAAGGCAACCACTGTTTGACCCCCCCCCCCCCCGCAAAAAAAAAAAAAAAAAAAAAGGTTTGTGTGCTTATGCCAAGTATGAAGTCGGCTTTATATAGGGTTAGATTCCAACAGGTGATGTGTTTGGATGAACTGACAACACTGAACTTGTGTAGAAACTCCTAATAGTAATATCGCCGAATCTAGATTTTTTTCTGGTTATTAGTACATGGTTTTGCAGTGTTTAAATACTTATGCTTTTTATTACTACTAAGGGTTTTTTGTACTGTTTACATCATTTGCAGTCGAGGCAGCATGATACATTATGGCCGGACTTCTTAGTTGTGTTACTTTGGATTTGTGTACGCTGCTTGAATTGGACAATCAGAGTGCACGTTTCTCATCTTTGCCGAGATGGCATTGTATAATATGTTTTTTAAGTAGAGTGTGAGTTCTCCTTTTAATAACTGCTTTGGAATATTTTTGAGTGGATTTCTAAACATTGTACACACTACACAGGGGTCATGGAATGTGAAATACATTGAGAAACTGGCATTTGAGTCACAGACTGTGGAGCAGAATAACTAGATAAGATGCAGGTAAAATAAATGTTATTGTGTATGAATCTAGTTGTTAGTCCACCAAAAATTCATATATAGTAAGCCCCTCTTCCAAATTTAGCATCAAGCATGTGCTGCAGTGCAGTTACAGAGGTCAGGTAAATCCTCATCATCATCATCATCACGTGCAGAGTTCTAGTAAATATGCCCTACAAATTGTAAACCGGGAGGCCTACTATGACTTTTCAGTGAGTATGTCATTATCTCCAGCTTTAGCACAGTACTCACTAGGGTAAAGTGAGTGAGCTAGCATAGAGTGTACAGGCTGCCATGTTGTGTGAGCATGTCATTATCTCCAGCTTTAGCACAGTACTCACTAGGGTAGAGTGAGTGACCTAGAATAGAGTGTACAGGCTGCCATGTTGTGTGAGCATGTCATTATCTTCAGCTTTAGCACAGTACTCACTTGGGTAGAGTGAGTGAGCTAGCATAGAGTGTACAGTCTGCCATGTTGTGTGAGCATGTCATTATCTCCAGCTTTAGCACACTACTCACTAGGACAGAGTGAGTGAGCTAGTATGGAGTGTACAGGCTGCCATGTTGTGTGAGCATGTCATTATCTCCAGCTTTAGCACACTACTCACTAGGGCAGAGTGAGTGAGCTAGCATAGAGTGTACAGGCTGCCATGCAGTATGAACATGACATTACCGCATGGCACAATTCTCACTATACTGCTCTAGGGCAGAGTGTATGGGGTACCACACCATGTAAGCATGCCATTACCACTAGCTTTAGCACACCAGTCACTATGCTGCATCAATGCAGAGTGGACAGGCTGCCATATTGTGTGAGCATGTCATTACCACTAGCTTTAGCACACTACTCACTATGCTGTACTAGTGCAAAGAGCATAGGCTGATGTGTTGCCGTGTGAGCATAGAATTACCACTAACTTTAGGACATTACTTATTAGGCCGCACTATTACAGTGCCAAGCTGTGCGAGTGTAGTATTACCACTAGCTTTAGCACACTACTCACTAGGTTACACTATTACAGAGTGCACAGGCTGCCATGCAATCTGAGCATGACATTGCCACTAGCTATGGCACATTACTCACTATAATGTACTAGGGCAGAGTGCATTACCACTAGCAGCAGCACACTACTCACTATGCTGAACTAATACCGAGTGCACAGACTGCCAAGCTGCATGAGCATGCCGTTACAACTAGCTTAAGCACACTATTCATCATGCTTTACTAGTGAATAGTGAACAGGCCGCCATGCTATACTGTATGAGCATTCCATTACCACAAACTTTGACACATTATTCTCTATGCTACAGGCTGCCTTGCTCTGTGAGCATGTCATTACCACTGACCATGGCAAACTACTCACTATAATGTACTAGTGCAGAGTGCACAGGTGGCCATGTTGTATAAGCATATCATTACCACTAGCTTCAGTGCACTAGTCACTATGCTGTACATGCACAGAGTGGTCAGGGTGCCATACTATTTGAACATGACATTACAACTTGCTAGGAAACAATACTCACTATACTGTATTAGGGCAGAGTGCACGGGCTGTCATGCCAGGTAAGCATGCCATTACCACTAGTTTTAAAACAGTACTCACTATGATGTACTATTGCAGAAAGCATAGGCTGATATGTTGCTGTGTGAGCATAGAATTACCACGAATTTTAGGACATTACTCACTATGGTGCACTATTACAGAATGCACAGGCTGCCATGCTGTGTGAGTATAGTATTACCACTAGCTTTAGCACACTACTCACTAGGCTACACTTTTACAGTGTGCACAGGCTGCCATGCAATATGAGCATGATGTTACCACTAGTTATGGCACACTACTCACTATGTTGTACTAGGGCAGAGTGCACAGGCTGCCATGCTGTGTCAGGATGTCATTACCACCAGCTTTTGCACACTACTGTCTATGCTGTACTACCACAGATTGTACAGGTTGGCATACTGTGTGAGCTTGTCATCATGCTTTACTAGTGAATAGTGAACAGGCCGCCATGCTATACTGTATGATCATTCCATTACCACAAACATTGACACATTATTCTCTATGCTACAGGCTGCCTTGCTCTGTGAGCATGTCATTACCACTGGCCATGGCAAACTACTCACTAAACTGTACTAGTGCAGAATGCACAGGTGGCCATGTTATATGAGCATGTCATTACCACTAGCTTCAGTGCACTAGTCACTATGCTGTACATGCACAGAGTGGTCAGGGTGCCATACTATTTGAACATGACATTACAACTAGCTAGGAAACAATACTCACTATACTGTATTAGGGCAGAGTGCACGGGCTGTCATGCCAGGTAAGCATGCCATTACCACTAGTTTTAAAACAGTACTCACTATGATGTACTAGTGCAGAAAGCATAGGCTGATATGTTGCTGTGTGAGCATAGAATTACCACTAATTTTAGGACATTACTCACTATGGTGCACTATTACAGAATGCACAGGCTGCCATGCTGTGTGAGTATAGTATTACCACTAGCTTTAGCACACTACTCACTAGGCTACACTATTACAGTGTGCACAGGCTGCCATGCAATATGAGCATGATGTTACCACTAGCTATGGCACACTACTCACTATGTTGTACTAGGGCAGAGTGCACAGGCTGCCATGCTGTGTCAGGATGTCATTACCACCAGCTTTTGCACACTACTGTCTATGCTGTACTACCACAGATTGTACAGGCTGGCATACTGTGTGAGCTTGTCATTGCAACTAGCTTAAGCACACCATTCACTGTGCTGTACTAGTGAATGCCATGCTATACTATATGAGCATTCCTTTACAACCATGTTTCACACACTACTCTCTTTGTTGTACTAGTGCAGAGTGCACAGACTGACATGCTGTGTGACCATGTCATTACCACCAGCTATGACATACTGCTCGGTATGCTATACTAGTGCAGATTGCACAGGGTATAATGCTGTGTGAGCATGTTATTACCACTAGCTTTAGCACACTACTCACTATGCTGAATTAGTGCAGAGTGCAAGGGCTGCCATGTTATGTGGGTATGTCATTACCACAAGCCTTTGCATACTACTCTATATGCTGTACTAACACAGATTGTACAGACTGACATACTGTGTGAGCATGTCATACAACCAGCTTAAGCATACTATTCACTATGGTGTACTAGTAAATAGTGCACAGGCTGCCATGCTATACTATATGAGCATGCCATTACCTCCAGCTTTCGCACACTACTCTCTTGCTGTACTAGTGTAGAGTGCACAGGCTGTCATGCTGTGTGAGCATGTTATTGCCACTAGCTTTAGCACACTACCCACTAGGCTGCACTATTACTCAGTGCACAGGCTGTCATGCTTTGTGAGTATGGTAATAGCAACAGCTTTTCCACACTATTCTTTATGCTGTACTAGTACTGAGTTGTCTGAGCACATCATTACAACTAGCTTAAGCACAGTATTGACTATGCTGTACTAGTGAATACTGCAGAGGCTGCCATGCTGTACTATATAAGCATGCCATTACCACCAACATTTGCACACAAATCACTATGCTGCTGTGTGAGTATAGTATTACCACTACCTTTTGCACACTACTCACTAAGTAGCACTATTACAGAGTGCACAGACTATCATGTTGTATGAGAATGTTATTAACACTAGCTTTAGCACACAACTCACTCTGCTGTACTAGGGCAGAGTGTACAGGCTGCCATGCTGTGTAAGCATGTCATGACCACTAGCCTTCACACACTACTCTTTATGCTGTAGTAGCACAGACTGTACTGGCTGACATACTGCGTGACCATGTCATTACAACTAGCTTAAGCACACTACTCACAATGTTGTACTAGTGCAGAGAGCATAGGCTGATATGTTGCAGTGTGAGTGTAGTATACCACTAACATTAGGACATTGCTCACTATGCTGCACTATTGTAGCTTGCACAGGCAGGCTCACATACTGTGTACCCTACCTTAAAGGACAGATGTTATAACATGCTGTGTACCTATGTTTTGACATTACACTGGTCTTTACCAGGCAGTACATGGTGGTTTAGTGAAATGTCAGTACAATGAGCTCATACTTAACATGCTCTACTTTGCCACAGTGATCCGCTGCTCAAATTCTGTCAAAGGATCATGTCTCCATTCAAGAACTGCACTGTTGCTAGTCCAGCATAGCAGATGGATTATGTGAATCTGTATCATTGTAAATGCTTATAAAACCTATTTCCAGCACTGGAGACAAACATAACAAATGGAGGACATGCCTTAACTAATCTTGTTAAGCTCCATGAATTGCACTAGTAGGCAAAGTTTAAGTCACCTCAGCCATCTGGAATTAATGAACATTTTTACATTAAACTTTTCCTGTAAAAGAGACAGCGCTGTCATAGCTTCTATCAGCCACATAAATGCTATGAATCTCATGATGTAATTCAGATATGACAATGTCTTTTGTTAGCCAGTTAATTAATGTAGGTATTCTGCTTTGACTTCTTTTTTTATTACTTTTAAATTTCTGTATTAAGCTTTCTGAGATTAATTAAAGCCATTTTGTAGTTGCATTTACAGCACAGTTTCCACCCAATGTTCTAAATTAAATTTTGGCACAGCCTGTACTTCAATTGAATGGAAGTTATTCAGGCCTGCTTTACAAAATAGCCTCTAAAACTGTACAAAGCCAAGGTCAAATAATTGTCATTTAATGTTTTAAACTAGCTACTGACTTAATGCTTTCTGTATTAAAAGATCTGTTATGAAACAACAGATGTTAAATATTATTTTAAATTCTATTTTATGCTAAATTCAGTCAAGATTTGAATCATTAGTGGGACCTGTGATATACGTATGTTCTAATACAGGCTACTATCTTCTATAGCGCTCAATTCTTACCTTAATAAATATGGTTAGATATAAAATTGATCAAGAACAAATGTCTCAGATAAGTGATAAAAGAAGGTAGCATTAATTTAAAACATTTGATGCAATAGGACATTCTGCATCATCATTCATTTTCTGAGGAAAAGGAAATCTGTACCCAATTCTACCTCAAAATCAGAAATCCAGAGACCCATGGAAAAGTTCAAGGCAAAGACAGGGTCTTCTGAAAAACTATCAGTTACATAGACAAGAAACTGTACCCCACTATGTTCAAATAAGACTTAAAGTGCTATTTAAATATTTAGAAATCTTTACTTTATTGGAACTACAACTGCAGCAGTAGATTACATACACCAAGTAGAATGATTTGTACATTTTACAGTACAGCTGTAACAACAACAATCAATACAGTAATCTAAGCACTAATCTAAATGTTTTAACTTACCTGCTTTCTACATTCCCCAACTGAAGAACTTTCATATATGTTAGGAAACCATATTCCACTCACTCCTGCTGTTTATCTTCTTTCTAAAAAAATAACACCTAAACAAGTGTATAGGATCATAGGAACTCAGGAACTTACTAATCTATTGGCCCTGAGGGCCTTACAAGCCTAGCCAATAATTTAACCCATGTTCCGACAAGTCAGCACCTGATACCCCTGTCCTGCAGGGATGCAAGTGGAATCCCAGCGGTTTATTTTCTGTTCCCCATCAAGTTATCCAGGGTGCGCTTAAAAAGGGTTAATGAGGTACTCTGCTTGATATGGAGAGGGAGTCTATTCCACAGATGAGGGAGTCTCTGGGGCACAAATCGGTCCTGGCAAAAAGTCCTATTGATGTCACAGACCAGGTTGAGGTTGTGCATGCAGGTTACTCGACTGGAGCCTGACTTGCGAATATGCAGCAGTCCCATCAAGGCGGGGTCTGAGATTGCTTTGTATCCTAGGAGGAGTCTGTATGAGACTGACTAGAGGGATAGAGCTTTTAGCCTGTCTGTGTAGGGTAGATGTTTGAGGCCCTGGATTCTGCTGGTGAAGAACCTCTGTGGTCTCTCCAGCTTCTGCATGTGCTTTGTGAGGTACATTGAGGAAAGGGGCATTATACTCAATAATGGATTTTATAAGGGAAGATACAAGGATGTTATGATCTCCCTGTCTCTGAATGAGATATCCTTACCAAGGAGGTGGGCCATTTAGAAAGCTTTCCATACAACAGAGGCAATATGGTGGTCAAAAGCCAGTTCGCTATCAACCTGGGTGCCCAAGTCCCTCATGACTGATTGTGTGCTTAGGACCTTGCTATTAATGTAATAATTTGTGGGGAAGTTACTCTTCCCCAAAGGAGATGATGATGCATTTTTTGGCATTCAGTTTGAGGTCATGTTTCTGGCACCAGTCATTTGTTTGGGTGAGTCCCTCTTGGAGGATGTCCACATCACCAGGGGAATTGATGACAGTGCCCAGCTTGCAGTTCTCTGCAAACTTGGTTAGCCACAGCTGACTCATTACAGGTCTACTGCTTGAGGTGGCGTCCCCTATTTTGACTAGGTGGGTTCTACCAGTGAACCAGTTTTCTGCCCGTCTGGTAACATATGAATTGATGCCTAGTTGGGAGAGTTTATCTATTATACCAGAGTGGGAAATAGTATTAAAGGATTTGGCCAGGTCAATGTAGGTAGTGTACACCATCATCCCCTTGTCAATGGCTTTGGTGACTGACTCAAAGAATTCAGCCAAATTTAACAGGCATGACCACCCCTTGACGAAACTAAACTTTGTGGGATCAAGTGTTGGGAGGTTGCCAATCTCCTTGTTAATGAGGTCCATGATAATCCTTTCCATGGCCTTGCAGATCAAGCTAGTTAAGCTGAGGGGTCTATAATTTCCAGGATTGGTGGACTCTCCACGTTTGTGCAAAAGGATGACAATGACTGCCCTCCACTTAGTTGGGATGAAGCCAGTACTCAAACTTTGGTTGAACAGGGTGCATAATGGTGCTGCAAGTTACTGTCTGAGTTCATGTAGGATCCAGGCTGAGATGGTATCGGGTCCCATGGAGGCTGTATTTTTTGCCTTTGAGAGGGCAGTGATGACTTGCTCGGTAGAGATAAGGGGAGGGGGACAGGTGCTGGGGATGTCCTGATTTACTGATGGGGGGACAGAAGGGTGAAGTTTTCACTGAACCTGTCTGCCAGCAGGTTGGCTATATCTATGGCATTTGTGTATGTGGTGCCCTTGACCACCAGTTCTGAGCAGATCCGAGTACGTCCTTTGAGATTGTGGACACATGCAAAGAAGGCCTTATGAGTGCCTTTAGTAGATGTGGCCAGTTTGGACTCAAAGTTTGCTTTGGAGGATTTCACTGGTGCTCTTATTTCCTTGCTCAGGCTAAAGAGAGATCGCTTCCAGTTAGGCATCTGCTCCTTCTTGCTCCTGGACAACAATTTTTTTCCTTTTATTATAGAGTTATTTATTGCAGATGTCTACTAGACAGGTTTACTCTTCCTTGAGGAGGAGGATTTTGTCCTGTCGAGTATTCCTGATTCCATGCAGCTAAATAAATGTTCATATAGTACTTTGGGGTAGGTTTGGACATATGTGTCAGTTCTTATGGATGGGGAGGGGGTTGTGAAACTGCTTATACCTTCCATCAGGAGGTTGTAATCAGCTTTGGAGAACTTTTTTCTTTGGCCATAACTGGGGAGGGGTTGGGGCAGATGGTGACTTCAAAAGTGACAGCTTTGTGGTTGGAGCTTACCAGGGAGGATGACACTATAGGGATGTTGCATTGGTTACTCATGTTGGTTAATACCAAGTCAAAGATATTATCACATCTTGTGGGGGTGCTGACCATCTGGTCTAAGGCATTTGCATTAATGAAATCAAGGAATCTCTGGGAATTTGTGTTTTGGCATGAGTAGTTGTTCCAATCTATGGTTGGATAGTTAAAGTCACCCAGGATCAGGGTAAAGGGTTGAATCTTGATAGATTTGAAGAAGTCCAGATAGATGGAGTGGGCATCTTGAGTCAAAGTTGGTGGCCTGTAGCTAGCTATGATTTGACTCGGGGTCTTGTCAATGCTTAACTGCACCTGGAGTGTCTCTTGTGCATCATACTGTTAGACCAGCCTGGAGGTGTGTATGTCTTTAATATATACTCCATCTCCTTTTGTTTTGCTGCCCATGGTTTGGGGTCTGAATGTATGAGAGGATGAGTAACCTGGTATTGCTGGGGTGCTCTCCATAGCTTTGAGCCAGGTTTCTGTGACTGCACAAATGTCAACATCTTCCAGGGTTAAGAATACTTGCAATGAGCACAGTTTTATGTTTAGACTCCTAGAGTTTAGCAGCATGACCTTTAATTTACATTTTGATGAAATTATCATGTTGGTAGTTTTGATCTCATGGCATTTCCTAAAAAAAGGCACTATGGGGGAGGCAAGAGCCTTTGCCAGAAGCCTGAAGCCCAAGGAACACAGATGCACACCATCTCTGACAAAGCATCATGGTCTACCAATCTTCAGGTACCGGATCCCATTGGAATGACACTGGAAACTAAGCCAATTGTTAAAGTCAATCATTTTCTTTTTGTATTTTGACATTGATCTGAGTGATGATAGAATGCTACTTAAGGCTAGGGACATACCTGCCTGGGACACATATTCAGCGAGCTTGATCATGTTTCTCTTCATATAGTCCAGGGAGGTTTGTCTCATGTCATTCACACCAACATGGATTATGACAGAGTTATAGCAGTACCTCTCATTCACTCCGGAGCAGCTCTTTTGAGTGTGCACCTTTAACCCCTAGTGGGCGTGGCTTAAGCCTTTAAAAACTAAGTTATCACCTTAGAGTTCTAGAAAACTCTCATTGAAAGAGGTCAAATATCAATAGAGTTGTGTTTGCCATCACATATGGCTCAAGACAAAATATCCTGGTACCTTGTAAGTAACATGGTTTTGGAATTATTAATGCAAATATGAACAATCCATATTTGACACATAGAGGAGCAGTAGGGGTTAACTGCAGAAGGCGCCTGGAGGAGCACTCGGCTGTAATGAGACTTGAATGCATGGGTGATATGGTGGATTCCGGCTCCTGACAAACAGCTAACTGTGACTTTCTCCTTATCCAGCCTGGTGAAGGGCACATGTGTGCGTCTCACAATGGAGTCTCCTATGACTAATATGTTGGGTTTATGTTTAGGCCTTAGCGGCTGTGAGACTATGTGCAGTGTGTGGTGTGTTGGGCAGTAGAGTTCTTGTGTGCTTTTACTTCAAAGGTCTCTTTTGTTTGGGTATGTTTTAGTTGAGGACCTCTGCATATGTGTGTGTGTGTTGTGTAGGGGTGGGCGGTGTTTGAGGTGTGATGTTTGTGTTGATAACCTTCTCAGTGCCAGATATACTGGCTTGTGAGGGAGAAAGCATAGACTCTAGGTTCTTAATGCTATTGCATCTCTCACAAATTGTGTTCCTAGGTGGTAGTAGTAGAGAGTTGTCCGTGTACATGAGGTAGTTGCTACACTGTGTTGGGATGCCCATATCCACCAGACTGGCAGGAGAAACTGTAGGGAATTGTCCATCCACATTTGTCAGAATCTGTGGGAAAGAGGCCAGAGAGAGCTAAGGGGGGACAGGGTGGAAGGTCTAAGAGTAGTACTACTAGGTGATTACACAAGTGCTACTAAGGGAAAATGTGCAGCTGGAATACCTTGCAATGGATTAAAAACAGTGCAGCTGTGGTGCATAATGTACAAACAAGCCCAAACTAGCTCAAATGCAGGGTTTAAATATCACAAAAAATAGAAGATTCCCTCAGTAAAGAAAGTATTCCAAATGTTAGGGCTTCTAATGAACTCCCCATCAGAAGTGTGATTCTTCTCAGCTCATATTTATAGATATAAAAGGTTTCTGGAATCTTGGGGGTGACATTTTTCAAAAGCCTGAATATTATAGCTATTTGTGACAGTCTAATACAATAGTGAGCTGAACCCTTAAAATGTCTTTGTTTTAACCTCACTTCCAAGACATATGATTTATGTACAAACTTTAAGTTTGCTAATGCCAAAGAGAAAAATGTATTCCTGCATCAGGCCTTTACTGTTCAATTCTGCTGCACCTATATCTTGTTTCCAGCTATATACAACACCCCAGAAAGGGGTTCTCTGATAGTTCACTTTATCCATGTAAACAAATAGGGCAGTATCTACTTCTTCTTTAGTTGTGCACCACCATGTATAACAAAATGTCCTACAAATACAGAAGGATGATGCAGGCCTTCTGTAATTATCAAAAAAGTTAGCTGAAGAAAAAGTTGCTTTGAAGAAACATTTTTATACAGGGCCACATTTTCACCTACCAGCAGAGGGCACTCAAGGACTGAAAGAAACTGACAAAATTGCATTTCAGAAGCTCAAGGCTTGTGAACATGTACAACAGGATGTCTGCTGTACTAAATAAAGCATTTGACACTCCCCTCCATGTACATTATCACCATACATCTCAACTTCTTAGTGTAGACAAGGCCCAAAAATAGGAACAATGTTTAAATATTGCTCTTGTAAACTTAGAAAGCTGATAGAATAGCAGGTTTTGTATTAGCATGAATTTTCTGAATTGTATGGAGTCCGAAACTCAAATGTCTACCATTTTTTAATGATTTTAGTCTTCAGTGATTTGCCAGAAACCTACATATTTTCTAAGTGAGGCAAAAATCAGGACATCCTGCAAAATTCTGTACAGTAAAAAACAGTCTTTCAGCTTTTCCGGTTAGGGGTCGCCATAGCGGAACTCCGGTCCGCTCATGATTGGCAGTGGATTTTTACAGTGCTGAGTTGCCAGCCCGACACACAACCTTCAAAGAAGGCATGCCCACTCACACTCGCACTTACCTGCATGTCTTTAACGTCACCTGACCGAGGGGAGGACATTCAGACTCCACGCAGAAGGCGCTCCAGCCGAGAATCGAACGGGAGAACCTCATTCTGTACAGTGTGAGTGTTAATATTACACAAGCTTCTGATGAAAATGGTTTATCTAACTAATTATAATTACCTTTTTGTGCATTATCTGCTGGTTTAAAGAGCAAGCTTAGTTTTGATTGCTGAAGGTGTATTTTTAAAAATATTATATAACATCAAAAAGTTGTAGTTATTGTTCAGTGATACCAATGCAAGCTGATATGTTATAAAAGGGAACAAAATTGTATTTATTTTATATTTGCTAACTGGGTTAGTCCAACTTGAGTTTGCAAATAAACCCATTTTCAGTGCAGACCAGAGGGGAAAAGCTGCAACAAACGTATGTAAAGATAAAGTGACAATATACAAATATTAAATAACAATCACAATATAAAATAATTGTAAAGAAGAAAAGGTTATGAACTATTCTGATTGCATTGATAGTAAGCAACCTATTTTCAGTGGAGACCCAAGGAGAAAGAGCCCCAGAAAACATAAGCAAAGATAAACATACAGGACAAAAACTATTAAAAATAACAATGCACATGCGAAATTAATTATAAAGAGAAAAACAAAAGAAAAAAATTATGAACATTAAAGGTTGCACTGATAGCAGTGGTCTAAATTTACTACATATAAGAGTAAAAGCAAAAGGATAACCATTGTTCAAAAGAAGGAAAATGTACAGACATTGATAGGAAGTGGGGGAAAAAGATAAACAGTGTGGAGAATGGGAGGGGGGAGAGAAGGGAGGGGGCTATAGTAGTAGAGCTGAGGGTTTAGGAGGCTAGTTTAAGCAGAAGTTACTAACAGAGAAAGAAAGTTAGGAGATGCAAACAAGTTATACAGTAGGACAGACTAAGACTACATGTGGTCAAGGCAACGGCATCATTTCAAGTTTAGTAGGTGAGATTTAAGGTCCTTTTTAAAACAAGGAAAGGAAAGGCTCAAGCTAATATAGAGAGGGAGTTTGTTCCAATTTAGTGAGACAGATTGTTTGTAAAGTAGTTTGTCAATATTCCTTCTGGGTTTATAAACTGAGAGAAGATGCTGATCACCACTCCGGAGATGCCGGGGGTGGAGAGTAGAGACTAACATGGGAGGGGACAGCAGGGCAGGCAGAGGGGTTGTTGAGTATGGAAAAGGTAGTGTGGAGTTGTGATTGTAGGAAAAGGTGCAGAAATTCCAGCCACTGAAGTTTCTTTAGTGAGAGGCAGTGATGCGATGGTTTAGAATAAATCTGGCAATTTTGATGTATGTTTGTTCCAGTTTCTGCATTGACGTAGTTTGGATATTGGTAAGGATGGGGGAAGCATATAGAAGACTAGGTAAGAGAAATGCCTGAAAAAGAGTGCATTTAGTGAGGATTTTTTTGTTCCTATAAAGTAGTCCAAGTTTTTGGTGTTTTTTTTTTGATGTCCTGTTGTATGTGCAAGTCAAATTTTAGTCGGTCACCAATTAATACCCCAAGGCATTTGGTGTGTGAGGCACGGGAGATAGTGGTGCCATCTAGGGAGGAAAGAGAAAAGTTGTGTTTAAGGTGAGAGTGTGTCTGAGGTAGGAAGAGAGGGAGATGAATTGTCTTCGGGTTAAGGATTAGTTGATTATTTCTTAGACATTCATCAAGAGATAAAGAGTTGGTGTGTGTAGTTCAGAGACAGTACTGGAGATAAATAAAAGAGCAGAGTCATGTGTGTATTGTATTACAGATAAGAGACCGCAGGATGAATGTAGGTTATTGGTAAAAACGTTGAAGAGGAGCGGTCCAAGTATGGAGCCTTGGGATACTCCTGTTTGAACAGCAAGGAAGGGTGAGAAAGCTTGCTGCCATCTAACAGCTTGTTTTCTGCCAGTAAGGTAGGATTGGAACCAGCCAAGAGTAGAAGGAGTTAGGTTTAGGTCTGAGAATTTGTTAAGAAGGATGGGATGAGAGACAGTGTTGAAGGCTTTAGAGAGATCAAGGAATAGACAGGAGACGAGGAGGTTGTTGTCCCTAGCTTCTGCAACCTTTTGAGTAAAGGACAGTAAGGTAGTCGAGGTACTGTGTTTAGGGTGGAAACCATGTTGCGAGGGGGGTGAAGTGACTTTCCTGAATAAGATAGGACAATAGTTGAGTATGTATACATTTTTCAAGGATATTAAAGAGCGGTGAGAGAAAAGCAATTGGTCTATAGTTAGAGGGTTCAGCAGAGTTGCCACCTTTGTGCAGAGGAGTGGTATAGAAGGATTTCCATATTTCCGGTACAGTAGATTCCTGAATGGAGCAGTTGATTAAGATAGATACAGGATATGCAATAGAGTCAGCAACAATTTTCAGAAATTGAGGAGGGAGTTTATCAGTGAATGGAGAGCATGGTTTTAGTTTAAGAAGCAGGAATTTAATATATTTAGTAGAAACAGATCGTAGGTGAAAGGCTGAGAGACAGAGGAGCATAGAGGTTTAGGGGGAGGTGAGGGTGAAACAAAAGAGTTGGGATGAGCAGAGTTACCAGAGAGTGGTTTGTTGAGTAAGTCTGAACACATTCAAAGAGTAAAAGAAAGTTTAAAGGAATTTATAAGTGATTCTAAGTGATACCACAGGATTCTATGCACTGTAAGCATGTGCATTAGCAAAAACAAAATATGTGGGTAGTTTTGTGGCTAGATAATATACAAGTGAGGTGGACAGAGGGTAAAAGAAGAAACAGGTAGATATTAATAAGAAATTGTGTGCATTGTTTAAAATAGATAAAATACATTAATTTGATTGAGAACACAAAATATTGATTCACAAAATGCTGAAAACTCAAAATACTGAAAATGTGAATCTTCTCTTTCCCCACTGTTTTATATATATATATATATATATATATATATATATATATATCTATAGATCTAGGACGTTTGCTCAAATGAGCAAACGTCCGAATCCATAATAACCGAACACACTTTAACAAAAGCACTTTTATTGAAAAAACGATTTTGTTAAAGCATGTTACAAAAAATAAAAAAACACTACATTTGCCTCCACACCCCCCTACTTTAATATTCTCCCTCCGAGACCACACTACAATGGGGAAAAGGGAAATTTCTCTTACCCGCACTGTGGTACAGCCTCGGCAACAGGCATACTTACGCGAAAGTGCTTCTTCGGTGAAAAGCACTTTCACATAAGCATGTCCAGCCGTTTGGGTTTTGGTCGTTTGCTCATTCGAGCAAACGTCCAGAACCCATATATATAAAATTATCAGGGGTGTGATGGGGTACATGGGGACAAACTAGAATTTCCATATTTTGCTGCCTCTTTGGATACAAGTACAAGGGAAACACGAGGGATAATGGAGTCAAAGCAAGACAATGAAGCTAGATTTGGTGACAAAGCACAACTTTGGCAAGATGTTCCATTTTAAAATTTTGGTGAACAAATTAGTTAGCTGTAAATATACCCTAAGAGAAAAGTTACTTCAGCATCTTTACTTCATTACCACTTTAGGTTTTCATCATAATTGTTTGAAATGTATTAATTTATTAAGTTATTAAGTAAACTGATATATCTATAAGTGAAATTAAAAATATAGCAAAGCACCCCCACGGAGTAAATGTTCCTGTAGTATGAAGGATAAATATAGCGAGCAGTAAAACAAAGTACATCCACAGGAACAAAACACAGCCACTCTTCAAATCTCCAATATTATAGAACTTTTTTGTAGTCTCCCAAAGACGCTGCTGTACACAAAGCGAATTAACTCAATATACTTTTAATAATGACAATCAGTAAGCACTTTCACCATTAAGGCTTCTTCAGACCATGTGGTTACAACAAATGTGCAGGTTTAAATACTCTAAAATGTAATTGCTTATGTTTAATTAATCAAAATAATGAAATGACATCATTTCCTTGATACTAATACTGGCATAAACACTCACAAAACTCATGTTGTAATAGTAAATAATCAAGTATATAACCAAAACAGTCATCCAAAAATAAAACAAAATAAAAAACAAATAAAAACTTTTAAAACATGAAAGTGCCACAAACAATTCACTACATAAAAGATATAAAATTTATATATACCATATACAAATACATATTCAATCCCATGAATTCTATGGAAAGAGGATACAACAGAGCAGTTTATTCAATAAAATTATTCATTTAGTCACTTTTAATCTCCTGCTGTGTAATGTTGGTTTTAAAGGCACCTTGTCATTAAGACCAGGTTTCTTATCTGCTCTACACCTGATGATCCATCTCACTTCACATCCTTTTGTGTAATTCTTAACATCACCACCCCGTATGCTCGGAATGATAACTTGAAGTACTGAAAATCTGAACAAATGTGTTGATCCCTCTGCTAGTGTGCGTCTCGCTAGTGCATTATGTTCAGATCCAATGCGTATATGATAGGCGTGTTCCCAGATTCTTTCCCTTAATTTCCTGTTGGTTTTGCCTATATAAAATGCACTGCATGATACACATCTGGCAAGGTAAACCACATTTTCTGTTTGGCAGTCAGCTGTGACACAATGTAAAAGTATAATTAAAGACTGGATGTATGAACATAGTCCTAGTGTCTATCCAATCAAACTGATTGCATTTTTGGCATGGTTTCATTCCAGTACCACTGTTGTCACTGACTCCTTTCCCAGTGATCTTAGGATGACACAAATTCTGTTTTAAATTCCTTCTGTTTTTAAAAAGAAATTTCGGTTCATCTCCTACTATTTCTCTAATACTTTCATCCAATAGTAAGGTGTCCCAATGTTTCTGCACTATATTTTTCAGAACATAAGTGTCTGAAGTATAAAACATAGGTATTTTTATTATTTGACTATCTCTCCTCACTATTGCGACCCTCTTGATTCATATGGGTATTAATGTCAGAGAAGTAAGGACTGGCTTTAGTTGTCCTCACCAAATTAGTCTCTTCTATAGCCAATTCCACCTCCTGAGAATTATATTGTCTCAAAATCACACAAGGAATGCTGAGAACAAATCACTTTATGACGCAAAGCTTTCGGGTATAAACCCTTTCTCAATACTAAATACATACATATACACAAAGCAACTGCTTTTATACAGGCCTAGTAGTCATGTGACTGCAGCCAAAGTCACATGACCTATTTAAATGTGCAGTTTAAAAAATTATTTAAAGAAACATACTGCAAGAAAACATTTGTTAAAAAAGAAGCTACACATATGCATATATATGATCAAATTTCAAAGCAATATGAATCTAAATCTAGCACATATATATGCTTAATTATAAAAATATAAAAATATACATATATACCTATATGTTTAATACAAACTCTAAAAACATTAAAACATAGGTGTACACATACATGTACACAACAGATGCACTTATTAACATCAATGTATAAACATGTTCATGTGCACAGGTTGATAAAAATATCATTTCAACCTACGTTGTAATCCAACAAGAATAGGTTTAATGCTTACTGTACTGTTAAGGCCAGGAGGACTATCAGCTCCCAAACGTACTATCCATTGATATTCTTTAGTTTCAAGAAAATTATTAATATCACCACATCTGAGTGAGGGAATCACCAAATCAATAACTCTAAATCTAAATGTATGCCTGTCCCCACACGTCTCAATATGCTTATTGAACATGAACATGAACATGTTTGTATTAAACATATAGGTATATATGTATATTTTTATATTTTTATAATTAAGCATATATATGTGCTAGATTTAGATTCATATTGCTTTGAAATTTGATCATATATATGCATATGTGTAGCTTCTTTTTTAACAAATGTTTTCTTGCAGTATGTTTCTTTAAATAATTTTTTAAACTGCACATTTAAATAGGTCATGTGACTTTGGCTGCAGTCACATGACTACTAGGCCTGTATAAAAGCAGTTGCTTTGTGTATATGTATGTATTTAGTATTGAGAAAGGGTTTATACCCGAAAGCTTTGCGTCATAAAGTGATTTGTTCTCAGCATTCCTTGTGTGATTTTGGATTTTTTTGCAGTTTGTTTTTCTACAATTATATTGTCTCACCATGAGTCTCGATTTTAAATCTGAAAGTTCCTGTTCATATCCCTCTTGGGTCGGATTTAATCTAGAAGCCCTCATAGCTTGACCCTTAATAACATTTTTGAAAACATATTGAGGATGCATACTTCTGTGTAATAATGTGTTTCTATGGCATGCTTTCTTATGAACACCTGTATTCAAGAAGCCATTCTCCAATCTCTCAATATGTATATCTAGAAATGATATACTGTGTTTTGAGTAAGTCATGGTAAAACTTAAATACTCAGTCAGATTATTTATTTCTGATATAAATTCAAATAGAGATGTTTCATAACCTTTCCACATTAAAAGCCAATCATCTAGAAAATGTCTGTAGATGCCTACATTCACTTTGTAGCTTTCTAAAGGGAAAAATTTCTCTTCTTCCCAACAGGCCATGACTATATTGGTGTAGCTATTGGCACAAGAAGTGCCCATAGCTACCCCATCATTTTGGATGTATAATACATCTTCAAATAAAAAGATGTTATTGTGCAAAATTGTCTCCAGAAAAAGAGCTATTAGATCTACAAATATTACATCTTTTGTTGAATGTGCCAGCATGTATCCATGTATCTTCTCAATGCCTTGTTTATTAGGTATCACTGTGAATAAACTTTTCACATCTAAAGTGACCAAAATATATTGTGCATCAAACATCACATCTCTCATGTATTCATAAAGATCAAGTAGGAATTGTTTACTATCTTTCAAGATATACACATTGGCATCAACTATGGGTCGGAGAAAGTGTTCTACATAGATGGATAGGGGTTCAGTGATCCACCCCCTTCCAGCCACAGTTGGTCTCATCAGGGGGTTGTATGGACATTTATGCACTTTAGGGAGACCCTGAATGATGGGTATTAGAGGGTTATTAACCCTTAAAAACTTGAACACTTCTAGACTAATGTAATTACTTTTTAAGATATCATCTAACATGTCATAAATTTTAAACACTTTATCTTCCACTTCATTCATGCTAATGGTAGAGTAGAACCTCTCTTCATGTAACAAAATTTTCATACTGTCTCTATAACTATCATGATCTAAAATGACAATCTGACCCCCTTTGTCCGCTGGTCTGATAATTATAGAGTCATCATTGCTTAAGTCATTCAAAGCTACCCTTTGTTTGAATGTTAGATTATTCTTCCTTTTGTTTTTGTTCTTGTTAAACATATTATGTATATCTTCCTCCACTAATCTATTAAAAACATCCAACAAAGGATGTAAATTAGGCGTATAAGTACGGGGAACACGAAATACATGATTATCTCTAGTGTTAGCATTGGTATTAAGACCATAATCCAATCTGAGTCGGCATTACGCGTAAACATTTTAAAGTCTAGAATGGTGTCAGGTAAATCACTATTACTAGTGGGTATAAACGACAACCCCGTATTGAGTACTTGTAATTCACTCTCTGATAGGTTTCTGCTAGACAAATTAAAAACTAATGAGTGTCTAGCGTTCCCACATTTTCTTTAGTGTGGGGCCTATGTGTTCCCCACCCGATCCTTTCTGTTTCTGTCTCCCTCTGCTGATAGATCTTTGCTGTTTGGCCTGATGCTGTAGTCTATCTGGAAAGGGGTAAAAGAATTGGGACTATTGTCCTGTCCATGAGCAGAATGAAAAGTTTTTTCTCCAAACTGATTGTTCAGTATTATTGACAAGGTGCCTTTAAAACCAACATTACACAGCAGGAGATTAAAAGTGACTAAGTAAATAATTTTAATGAATAACTGCTCTGTTGTATCCTCTTTCCATAGAATTCATGGAACTGAATATGTATTTGTGTATGGTATATATAAATTTTATATATTTTATGTGTTTGTGGCGCTTTCATGTTTTAAAAGTTTTTATTTGTTTTTTTTTATTTTGTTTTATTTTTGGATGACTGTTTTGGTTATATACTTGATTATTTACTATTACAACATGAGTTTTGTGAGTGTTTATGCCAGTATTAGTATCAAGGAAATGATGTAATTTCATTATTTTGATTAAACATGAGCAATTACATTTTAGAGTATTTAAATGTGCACATTTGTTGCAACCACATGGTCTGAAGAAGCCTTAATGGTGAAAGCGCTTACCGATTGTCATTATTAAAAGTATATTGAGTTAATTCGCTTTGTGTATAGCAGCGTTTTTGGGAGACTACAAAAAAGTTCTATAATATTGGAGATTTGAAGAGTGGCTGTGTTTTGTTCCTGTGGATGTACTTTGTTTTACTGCTTGACAGATCTATGACTTCGTTCAGCCATGAAATGTTACACAAGATCAAGGTTAAATACAATATTTTTTGGAGGGAGGTAGACCTGTGCAGATATAATAAGAACATGCCATCATAATGCAGGAATATGGACCAGTAAGGCATCATGCTGGTTTTAAAATACAAAACCTTTTATTTTACAATTGCTTCATTTTCTTGTTAAAGGTGAATGAAGTCATCTGACAACATATGACATAAATATAGTGCCAAATATGAGTAACCCCAATAGTTGGAACCACAGTATCAACAAACTATGCAACAGGAGAAATAAACTTCTAGCCAGTAAAACCAAACTTAACACCCCATCACATAAGGAAAAGATCAAAATCATTAGCAAATAAAGTCAAATCCTCCAAGAATAAGCATGAATTGCAAATTTCCACCATTGCAAGAATTACCACTAAGCTTTCTTAAGCTATGTTAAGGACCTAAGAAATAATAACCAAGAATGCTCTGAGTTAATCTAAAATGACATCACATTATCATCCCCTGAGGGCATTTTTAACATGTTAGCAGACAGATTCAGTTCAAAGTTTACCTGCTATCTCCCTCAAACTTCCTACAGCATATTAGCATGTCTATGCCCCCCCAAAATTACCCTTGAACAAGTCCCAAGCACTCTGTTCAAGACTAGAAACTCTGTCTTCATGTGCAGGTGACAATGGGCCCAGTTATCTTCTTGTCAGTACCAAACAGTGCCTGGTTGACTGGTTATTACATCTATTCAGTCCCACTCTCTCAACTGGATTCATGCTGAAAGTGTGTAGAACTGCTTTTTTTTATCTCATAAAGGGAGCTCACAAATGACACAGGCAACTATAGCCCTACCAGCTTCACTAGTCTTGTCTATAAAGTAATGAAATGCATTATTATGGACCTCAAAAACAAGAACACAGACAGTCTTCAAAATCTGGACCAGAGCCAGTCTAGGTTTGGTAAAGGTAGATTCTTCCTCATGAATCTGGAGGACTTTTTTGAGCAGTTTTCTAAGGCAGTTGACTCAGGTAAATGAATTCACACAGCATGCTTGGACTTGGCCAACGACCTTGATACCATTCCATACTTGGTGATCACTGATAAGGTAATCCAGATAAGTGTAAACCCCTGTGCTGCCCACTGGAAAGCAAACTGGCTCACCAACAGAACCAAGTTTTTTAGTGTTGCAGGCAGTCTCTTAGCTAAAAGAGTGATTACCAGTGGTGGTCCTGGGCCCAATCCTCTTCAATATCTGCATCTCTGATATTAAATCAGATTACCAGTGTTGTCTCCCCAGGGATAGGTCCTGGGCCCACTCCACTTTGGTATCTACTTCTCTGATATTAAAGCAGATTTCCATTGGTGCCCCCCTTCAGGATATGTCCTGGACTCACTTCTCTTTGGTATTTACATCTCTGATATTAAAGCAGACACCAAAGGCATATGGCTGATGAAGATTACAAGTAACGGCAATCTCATTACTATCAAAATGCCTCAGATGATCTACATATTCTCCAGGAGGGCCTAAATCATGCTAACAAGTGGAGCTTGGACCATGACCTCAAATGAAATGCGAAGACATGCAGCATGATGTTCTTTGATAAAACTGGAAACTCCTGCACCTGTCACATAGCCAACATCCCTGAAAATTAACTCTTGTCATTTGAGACATTGGCACCTTCAATAACAAAGAACTATCCATTGCCATAATATGACCACTGTTAGGAAATCCTTTTAAAGGCCAGACTAATGACCATGGGCATATCTACCAGGTTCAAAGAAGTTATCATCCCCTCAACTCCTCCCTTATCAATATAATAATATAATAAAATATAATATCCCTTTGTTGTGAACTTAGCTAGGTATATGACACAGCTCAAGAGACCACAGTGGTTTCCTTACAGCAAAAATTAAGGGCATGTCCTTGAGTTAATCTGACTGCCTCAAAATGCCTTCACTTTTTTTCCATTTCATAATGACTATTGAGAGGAGACCTTTAACTTGCCTACAGAGCATCAAAAAGATCCAGTCCTATGTAATCTTCTGCACATCCACCAAACTAATACCACCCTTAATACTAAGTGTAATGGTGTCTAGGTTTAAGGATGTGATCATTCCCCCATGCTTTGCACTCATCAGGGTGATCATTAAGTAAAATGTCCCCTTCAGGACATACCTGTCCAAACATATGACACAACCTGAATGCCCACAATGCCTTCTTATTGAGAAAATCTAGGACTAAATCCCAAAGTCTATGGAGACCATTTCTGTCTCAGGTATAGAATCTCAGCAGACCCTGTCCTGTCAGATCTACTGCACATTAGCAAGTCCAACAGATGCATAAAAACCCACTTGAGTAGAAAGATAGATATATACTACAGAGATAACCACTTCTATGAAATCATCTTTCTCTCCACATAAAGCAAAGTACTTTCTTCCTCTATTCAGACCTAATCTGGTGAGTGTAATTCCTTTGCACAAAGAGGGTCAATTAACCAACTCTGAAAACTATAGACCCATAAGTCTAACCACACATCTGCAAGGCCATGGAAAGAATCATCATGGAAATTATCAACAAAGATATAGGTGACCTTCAAACTCTTGACCCAATCCAATTTGGTTTTGTTAAGGGTAGATCATGCTTATTAAACCTGACTGCTTTGAGACTGTCACCAAAGCCCTGGATGAAGTCAAAACAGTACATACAGCCTATCTTAACTTTGCAAAGGTTTTTGACACAATCCCCCACTCATGCATCATTGAGAAACTCACCCAGCAGGAAATTAACCCATATGTCACGAGATGGGTATCTAACTGGCTCACAGACAGAACGCATACAGTCAAAGTTGGGGATTCCACCTCTACCAGCAGACCAGTTACCAGTGGTTTACCTTAAGGATCTGTGCTGAGTCCCTTACAGTTTGTAATCTATTTCTCAGAAATCCTGGCAAAAATAGATGGCCTGTGGCTTACCAAGTTCGCAGATGACTGCAAACTGGGTGCAATCATTGAGTCTCTCAGTGATGTTGACATGCTACAAAAAGACACAGCAGAACAAAAGGTCTTTGCTAGCTAAAATCCAGCTGTCGTAGATACTCCAAAGAGAACACACCAAATAGCACAAAATAACGATGCTGGATACTGCTCTGGTTAAGAACACAGTTTAATACCACCGGACAATAAATACAGTATAAGCGCTTTCGGGCGGTTGCCCTTCATCAGATAAAAACATTACATTTTAAAATCCCTTTTAAAATCATTGTCAGCCAATCAATGTTCAATAAAACACCCGCCTTTTACTCAAAGTAGGCTTTAAAGGGACTACATCGTTTAAGCCTGGTTCCCTATGTGCTGCTAACTCAAGAATCCACTTGGATTCAGCTAGTTCAGTGTTCAATTTAATGTCACCCCCCCCTGTTGGTCAGTTTTAAATTCACAATAACCCTAAACGTAAACTTATGTGTAGGGTTATCCTTGACATGCCTAAACAGGGCATTGTGTTCATCATTATTCCTTATACTAAATGAATGTTGAAAGATTCTTGTTTTTAACATCTGGTTGGTCTTCCCTTCTTTTCCCCTCTCTACAGTCACGGCAGTTTCACTCCCTTGAGCATGCATAGCAAACGGACCTCAGAAAAAGTCAAAATCACAGCAGAACAAAAGGTCTTTGCTAGCTAAAATCCAGCTGTCATAGATACTCCAAAGAGAACACACCAAATAGCACAAAATAACGATGCTGGATACTGCTCTGGTTAAGAACACAGTTTAATACCACCGGACAATAAATACAGTATAAGCGCTTTCGGGCGGTTGCCCTTCATCAGATAAAAACATTACATTTTAAAATCCCTTTTAAAATCATTGTCAGCCAATCAATGTTCAATAAAACACCCGCCTTTTACTCAAAGTAGGCTTTAAAGGGACTACATCGTTTAAGCCTGGTTCCCTATGTGCTGCTAACTCAAGAATCCACTTGGATTCAGCTAGTTCAGTGTTCAATTTAATGTCACCCCCCCTGTTGGTCAGTTTTAAATTCACAATAACCCTAAACGTAAACTTATGTGTAAGGTTATCCTAGACATGCCTAAACAGGGCATTGTGTTCATCATTATTCAGCACCTCTACTGATACTAGATTAAAAAAGGGGAAGGCAGGAACAATACCATGTGGTTGCTGTAAAGCTTGCGGCAGTATTAAGAAAGGGGTTGAGTTTAAACATCCCATTAGTGGGAAGGTTTTTCAGTTTAAGGGTAGGGCTAGTTGCCGTACCACAGATTTAGTTTATATAGCAGAATGTGGTTCGTGCAACTGTTTCTACGTTGGGAAGACCAACCAGATGTTAAAAACAAGAATCTTTCAACATTCATTTAGTATAAGGAATAATGATGAACACAATGCCCTGTTTAGGCATGTCAAGGATAACCCTACACATAAGTTTACGTTTAGGGTTATTGTGAATTTAAAACTGACCAACAGGGGGGGGTGACATTAAATTGAACACTGAACTAGCTGAATCCAAGTGGATTCTTGAGTTAGCAGCACATAGGGAACCAGGCTTAAACGATGTAGTCCCTTTAAAGCCTACTTTGAGTAAAAGGCGGGTGTTTTATTGAACATTGATTGGCTGACAATGATTTTAAAAGGGATTTTAAAATGTAATGTTTTTATCTGATGAAGGGCAACCGCCCGAAAGCGCTTATACTGTATTTATTGTCCGGTGGTATTAAACTGTGTTCTTAACCAGAGCAGTATCCAGCATCGTTATTTTGTGCTATATGCTACAAAAAGACAAATGATTGGTGCCAAAACCACGGACTTAAATGCAGAAAAATGTGTTATCATCCATTTCGGCAATGGGGAAGTCCTTGCAAATTACAATATTAACAGTATCCCCTTACTTCAAACCCTGTGGCGAGAGATTTGGGAACAAAGGGTTGATAGCAACCTTAACTTCAATCACTATGTGTTCAGTGTTAAGGAAGGCCTTCTATGCAGCATACCTCATAAGTAAGGGCATCACCTCCAGAGCTAAGGATGTTATAACTTCCTTCATCAGACCACTAATAGAGTACAACACTACCTTCTGTATGTAACAGATCAGAAAACTGCAGGAGGTGGAGAGACCTCAGAGGTTTCTCACCAAGAAAATTTAGGACCTCCAAAACATGACCTACATGGAAAGATTGATGGCCCTGTCACTGTACTCTGCAACTTATAGGCTGCTGAGAGGCAACTTGTGCCTGGCATACAGAGCAGTCTTGGACCTTGCCCTAATGAAAATACTGCATATCTACAAGTCCAATGGGATAAGATTCACTCAATATTGGGATCTTAACCTAGCCTGTGACATTAACAGGATATACTGGGAGACAGATATAGCTGCCAGAGATTGCCACTCCTCTGGAACAAACTCCCAATTCACGTAAAACAGAGCTCCTCAATGACCTTATTTAAGAGTAACTCAGACAATTAGATGTGAGACCATAAATTTACCCCAGGGGTGTTACTTATGTCCCTCTTGGATAATGGCAGTCAGTGCTGATCATTGACTCACACTGCAAATATAGGCCATACAACTTGGTCAATAAGGGAACAAGGGTATAACATGGCCAGGCTTATAAAGGCCCTAGGGCCACTAGCCTAGTAACTTTCTATGAACTATGAGTGGAGTGGTAACTGCAAATTTGTCCCTGGTTTAACAATGTAGTTCCTCACGGATAGTGTTACTAACAAGCAAATGTTTTCCTTATCTCTGAGTTAATTGTACTTAACATATAAGGGCTAAAAACTTCATGGGAATGTATGGCTAGGCTTCTAAGAATCGTTACGGATTAGAGCCTAGTAATTACCTGTAAATAAATGAAGCCATAAGACCTACTCAAGACACCTAAACTTCCACCAAAACATAAATAGGACCAGTTGGCAGGATAGATATATTTCATAGAAAATACCTCTCTATGAAAGAGACAACTCTTAGCTCTATAACACTTTTTAAGCACTACCTGGATGACTGGATGGGCAGTTGTAAGTACACCCCAGTGAGGGCCTTCTAGCCTTTATGAAAAGAGCTTGAAAGCAGGTTGGGGGTCTGGTAAATGGGTACTATCATTGACTAGGCTATAAATGGTGCAGAGGGTCAACAGCCAGGTATAAACCTGTAGAATTTTAGGGTTATCAGTGGAGTGTAATGCAATTTTTTGGTGAAATGAAACACATATTATAGTAATTCATTTATGAAATTAGATTACATCAAAGAGTTTGTAAAAAAAGTTTCCCTTGCAAAAGCATAATATTGAAGCAAAGTACGACTGGTGTATAAACATCAGTTCACTGTACTGTGGTTCATGGCAGCCAAAATCAAACACACCACCTACCATTTCTCATGCAGAAAGCTATGTTCCCAGTCCTATACTAAACATATCTTTGTACGCAGAGGTCACTGCATATCACAGAATGTAAAAGTACATTAGCACCAATGCCTTTTAAAACCAACATCTGTAACAAAAGGAGCATTGATTACAAAGGAATTGCCACCCATTGAAATTGTAATCAACAGTTATGCTGCTCAACAGAGCAAGTCTTTCTTTAGCAGTACAGGTAGTTTTTGTTTGGTTTTGCTTCTCATTAGTAGTACACAAAAAGAGGCTATCTGCCATGCTTGACCAAATGCTAGAGCAAGAACAATCTTTCCTTCCAGTCCAAGTGCATTTTGTTCCCTTGCTACCATATTCTAGTTTCTGATTAAGAACATCGGCATGATTAACAGTCATTCCCTGTGTGATGACATGGGCTAGTGCCAGCATAGCCAGCTGGAGTTTTGTAAAAAATTATATCCTTTGAATATCAAACTGTGTGTTACAAATGTATTGGAACTGTATGTCATTTGAATATCAAACTGATTTGTACAGATGCTTATGTTACAAATGTATTATACTGTGTGTATATATGTTAGCAAATGACACTGGAAGAGAAGTGGTTAACTTCAGTCCAGTTAGCTTTGGAAAATCCTTGAAATTAAATTAGCTGTTGTTAAATACGGCATCCCACTGTGCTGAATAGGACGGGAGATGGAAGGTCTGGAAGAAGCCTCTGTTCATTAGTTCAGTAAAAAGAGGGGAAGCCCCCGCCACTGCCATAAACATTTAGATATATATTGCAGCTATCTATGCTAAATTCCTGTCTCAGCTTCAAAGGAGGGATATTGTGAGAACTTAGAGTCAGGTGACCAGATGAGGTCATTCTGCCAGCCATCTTGGAAATTATGTTTTAGATATTACAGTGGGAAATCTTTTAATATTGAGTATTCTGTCTTGGACAAGACAACAAGAAGGACCATTCACCACATCATCTGCCTTGCTCTATTAAGTGAGTAGGCAATAATAATTCTCATAGATTCAGTCAGGAAAATATAGTGCCACTTAAGTTTAGTTATTGTTTTTTTTTATTTGTCTGAGTCTGTCCATCAATGTTATTTTCAATACTTCCTGTGATTTGAACTCTGTGGTTTACTACAAATATGTAGTCTGTATTTTCATGCTCTTTTATTATTTATTATTAAATATATTTAAAACTTTTATTGTAGCTGGTCCCTTTTAGAAAGTATTACCTTTGAGAGTACTTATATTTGTCTGGCAACACTGTGTGGGCCACTCCTGAAGGCCTAGCTGCCTTGTCAACTACTACCATTTGTATTAGTAGTAATATAACACAGTATTATTGGACACCCTTTATTAAGGGACTTAAGAGTAGCTTTTTGTGGAGTGTCTAGTGGCAGTGATAACTACCTTATACTCTGGGCAGAAGGGGACACAGCAGGTAAATCTGTGCTGTGTGTGTGTGTGTGTGTGTGTGTGTGTGTGTGTGTGTGTGTGTGTGTGTGTGTGTGTGTGTGTGTGTGTGTCTGTGTGAGCTCCATAGAGCAGGAACATGAAGCACTGGGTTCCAGAGAGGGTGCTAAAGGACTTGCCTTGGATACTCCTGCCAAGGACCTAATCCTACAGCTGTACCAGCGGGGAGTTTTTTTCTGGGGATCTGGAGGGAGACAGATACAGAGATCCAGACCCCAGACTGAGTGTGCTCCCTGTGTGCTCTTAAGGAAAATTGTGCTTGGTGCAGAGAGGTCTTCATTTGGAAATACTGAGTGTATCCATTTGTATACAAAGTGCATGTTCCTATCCAGTGTCAGCGGTAAATATTCAGGCTCCTTTAATTACTGGCCCAGAGAGGGGTTGTCACATATTGGTGGCCTCCCCCTCAAAGACTCAAGTTAGTTTTCAAGTTACCCTTGAGAAACATGGCTTGAGAGAAATAAGCCTATCTGGAAGTATGTTACTCCATTCCCTGTCTTGACAGCCCAACTGCATTGGCATTGCTGACTCCACTACAGTGTTGTACTGTCACATCATATGCCTGCACTCGTATGCTTCACCTTAATAACTTGGCATTTTGCTGGCTGGTTCTATGTAGCCATGTTAAGGGATTGTGGTCTGCAACTACAATGAATTTCCTTCCATATAGATAAGGCTGAAGTTTCCACAGTGCCATACTATGGCTAGACATTCCTTTTCTACAGCTGCATAACATTCCTCCCTGGGTTGGAGTCTGTGGCTAAGATATATACTGGCTGCTCTTCTCCTTCTGAGAAAACCTGGCTAAATACAGCCCCCACCCCATGGTTTGAAGCATCCACCTGCACAACAAATTATTTACTGTAATCTGGACTGGCTAACTCAAGGGGTCCTCCCAAAGCTCCTTTAAACTTCTAAAATGCCTACTCACATGGTGGGGTCCACACTACCTTATCTAGCCTATTTTTCCTCATCATGTCTGTGAGGGGAACAGCTATTGTACTATAATTTGGGACACACTTTCTACTGTATCCCATTGTCCCTAAGATTGCCCTCACATGCTTTTTGGTAACAGGGGCTGGCTATGCCTGAATGGCTTCCACTTTGGCAGGTTCTGGCCTGATCTTACAACTCCCCACTGTATGTCCCAGGTAGGAGACCTTTGCCATACCCACTTGACACTTACCGAGCTTAATGGTCAACCCTGACCTATGCAGTCTGCCCAGCATCTTTCTGACATGCTGAAGGTGATCTTGCCAGGACAGGCTATAGATGGCAATATCATCCAGGTAAGCAAGGGCATAACCTCCTGTTCCTGCTAGGCTATGATCTACCAGTATCTGGAAAGTCACTGGGGCATTTTTCAACCCAAAAGGCATCTTTGTGAGCTCATACAAGCTGAAAGGAGTAACAAAGACTGACCGCTCTCTAGTGCTGGGAGTCAAGGGCACCTACTAGTATCCCTTGGTCAGATCAATAGTGATCAGATACTTAGCCCCATCCAGCTTCTCTAAGGCTTCATCTCTCCTTGGCATGGAGTAAGCATCTGACTCTATGTGACTAATCTTCTGAAGTCCACACAAAGCCTGGTGCTGCCATCCTTCTTTGGTGCCAGCACCACTGAGGAGGCACATGGACTGCTGGACTCCCAGATTACTATCAGTTACACATCTCCTCCCTTAGAGTCTGTCTTACTCACTCAGGCAGCCTGTAAGGAACCTGCTTGATAGGTCTTTGGGGTCCTGTAGCCACATGGTGCTGCACCAGGTGGTTGCACCCTGGTTTCCCAGTGAACGTGTCATGAAACTTCTGTAACACTGCTCAGATTACTTGAACCTGTGTAGGGGATAGCTGCTGGGGCATTTCTACCCCTTCCACTGAGGTGTCATTCTGAGCCTCCCTGAGATCATCACTCACCAGATCCCCCTCAGGCTCCTCCTGCCATCCACAGCAAATACTCAGCACAAGGGCCTCCCTATCATGGTAAGGCTTCATCAGGTTAACATGGTACAATTTGTGCCCCTACCTAGCAGTTCCATCATGTAGTTAACATCACTGACCTTCCTTACCACTTTGAAGGGTCCCTTTCAAGCTGCCTGCAGCTTATTGTGTCTGACAGAAATGAGCACCATCACCTGCTGTCCCACAGCATACTCTCTAGCTTGAGCATTCCTGTCATATCAGAACTTTTTTACTGTTGGGCTTCTGCCAGTTCTCATGGGCCAAGTCAATGAGCTCCCTAAGTTTTGTCCTGAGGTTTAGGACATATACCAACAAATTCCTTGTGGGATTCACACTCACCCTCCCACTCATCACAAATCAAATCTAAAGGCCCCCTCACCCTATGACCATACAGCAACTGAAAGGGTGAAAAAACTGTAGATTACTGGGGTACCTCTCTGTAAGCATAGAATAGATGGGGCAAACATTTGCCCCACTCTCTCTTAAACTGGTCTGCAAATGCCCATAGCATGGTCCTTAGTGTAAAGTTTAACCTCTCCAAAAGACCATTAGTCTAGAGATGGTAGGGGGTGGTCTTTAGGTGCTTCACCCCACAGTGCTCCCACAGACAAGCTAGCAGGTCTGACATGAAATTGGCACCTCTGTTAGTCAGTATTTTGTTTGGGAAGTCTACCCTGCTGAAAATCTCTAGCAAATTTATTGACCTTTGTTGATTCTGGGGTTTGTTTTCTCCCTTCTCCATTACCTACACAACCCTAGATAAGGGCCAGTATTTCCTTTTCATGTTGCCTCTGTTTCTCATTTTCTCTGCCCTCCAAAAGTCGCATTCTTCCTGCTGACTCTAATTCCATCTATTTTCCCTGCCACAGTCTCTCATTTTCTTTAGCCTCTAAATGCTTCATTCTCTCTGCTAATTTTAATTCCAAATGTTTGGCTTCCAGTTCAAATCTCTTTAATTCCAGGTGGGTTTTTAAGTCCTCTGAGAAAAAGGTTAACTGTTCTGTTTCTGAAAGCTGCACATCTCCAATGCCAGACTGGTTGTCCTCCTGGTTGCTGGTCTGCCCTGTAGTTCTGATTAAGTTTGCAATCATTTCCCCTTTAGTTAGGCTGGCATGCA
Source organism: Protopterus annectens (assembly GCF_019279795.1). NCBI lineage: Eukaryota > Metazoa > Chordata > Ceratodontiformes > Protopteridae > Protopterus > Protopterus annectens. Next base: position 826,593,079 of record NC_056750.1, on the reverse strand, counting down.
GCAGTTCTTTGGCTTGGCACACCTCAGCCAACTGGTTCTTTGTCAGCTTGCCATAATCCTCTGCTGACATCCTTGCCTGCTCTGCCCAACTAACTAAGCTAACAAAAAGTAAATAAATTAAACTATTGTGATATGAAGCTCTGATTGTCTACTTTGTGGCTGCTTGAAAGTACAAACACCTTCTTTAGTGGCCACTGTTTACAGGTTACAGAAATTCAATATCCACACCACTGTCACCAATATGTGATAATCCCACCACTGCCATCCAATATGTGAAGACCCCTTGCTGAGCCAGTAATCAAGGAGACATAATCCTTATCACTGACCCTGGATCAGTGCATGCACTTGGAATACAAATTGATACACTCAGTATTTCCAGATTCTGACCTCCCTGCATCAAGCATAATTTCCCTTAAGAGCACACAGAGAACACACTCAGTCCGGGGTCTGGATCCCTTTATCTGTCTCCCTCCAGGTCCCCAGTAAAACTCCCACTTATACAGCTGTAGGGTTAGTTCCTCAGCAGGAGCATCCAAGCCATGTCCTCTAGCATCCTCCCTGTGAACCCAATGTTTCATGTCCCTGTTCCAAGTAGCTCACACACACACACACACACACACACACACACACACACACACACACACACACACACACACTTGGGGAAAGGCTGTTACTGATTTACTTGCTGTGCCCCCTTCTGCCCAGAGTATAAGGTAGTTATCGTTACCACCAGACACTCCACAATCATCTACTCTAAAGCCTTTAACCAAGGGTGTCCAATTATACTGGGTAATAATACTAATACAAATGGTAGTAGTTGACCAAGACAGCTAGGCCTTCAGCAGTGGCCCACACATTGTCACCAAACAAATATAAGCACTCTCAAAAGTTACATACTTTCTACAAGGGACCAGCCACAATAAATGTTTTAAATATATTTAGTAATAAACAGGAAAAGAACATGCAAATACTGAATATATATTTACAGTAAACCACAGAGTTCAAATCACTGGAAATGTTGAAAATAACATTGCTGTTGATTGACTCAGAAAAATAAGGAAAAACAGTATCTGAACTAAGCTTCACTATATTTTCCTGACTGAATCTAGGAGAATTATTATTATCTACTTACTTAATAGACCAAGGCAGATGTTGTGGTGAATGGTCCTTCTTGTTGTCAGGCCCAAGACAGAATACTCAGTACTAAGAGATTTACCACTGTAATATCTAAAACATAATTTACAAGATGGCTGGCAGAATGACTTCATCTGGTCACCTGACTCTAGGTTCTCACAGTATCCCCCTTTGAAGATGAGACGGGAATTTAGCATAGATGGCTACGATACACATCTAAATATTTATGGCTGTGCCTTAGGCTTCCCCACTTTTTACTGAGCTAATGAACAAAGGCTTCTTCCAGATCTACCATTTCCAGTCCTGTTTAGCATAGTGGGGTGCTGTATTTATTGCTTAACAGCTAATTTAATTTCAAGGATTTTCCAAAACTAACTGGACTGAGGTTAACTGCTTCTCTTTCAGTTTCCTTTGCTAACATATATACATATATACATACTGTCTAATACATTTGTATCATAAGCATCTGTACAACCAGTTTGGTATTCAAATGCCATACAGTTCTAATACATTTGTAACATAAGTGTCTGTCTCTATAAATCACTCTAATATTCAAATGTCATACCATTCCAATACATTTGTAACACAAGTGTCTTGTACACTTTAGTTTGATATTCAAGGGATATCATTCTTAACAAAACTCCAACTGCCTGCGCTGGCACTAGCCCAGATCATTACACCCTCCATCTGTTTACTAACCAACTGTGGTCCTCTTATCTTACAGAGAATTATACCAGTACCCTTCCTGGGTGTCTAGCTCCAAATAGACATCTGCAGAAAAGAAGGTCATCTACTGCTCATTATCAAAACAGACCCTCATGTTCTAGGTTGGACTACCACCTTAGACTACCTTTGTACAGCCACCCTCCCTACACTAACACGCACTGACCCTAAGCAACCCCAAGGCTATCATTCTCCTTCATTAGCCTGCTCAGTTAACACAGAAAATTATGAACATGTCAATATATTCATGTTGAGAGTGTTGCAAAGCAAAACTTGACAGGTGTATCTTAACATCCATTTTGAAAACACATAATTACTTGGTTATGATTAGAGGAACTTGATCATACTTTTTTGTTAGCATATGGAAAGTTATTCAGAGACTGTGCAAAAGCTGATCTATTAAAATATGTGATTATCTGAGTAAACTCAAAAGACCCTTACGCCTTAATGATACCATTGTTTTTGTGGAATTCTTTACTGCCAAGCTCTATGCACATGTAAATAGTTCCATAGATGCATCTGTCCCCTTCAGAAATAAATACAATACCAAATTCAACTATAACCCCCTATGAAGACACACTAACAGGTTGTATAACAAAATAAATAAAAGTCATTGTTCACAAATATAAATCTGCCTCTCTGAAACCAAAAATGCTGTTATTATACTAAACAAGGAACTCTGGATCTTGATCAAATCAATCAAAGCCAGATATGAGGTAAAAATAACCACCTAAGTGAAAGATAACCACAAATCCTTATTTAACTGTTTCAGAAAGCCTAGAAGCAATGCCCAGCACTGCTCAGAGTTTCAGACCCAGAGAACATAGCAAACTTACTAGCAGAACAATTCATCTCTAACTTTATTCCCCTCTCCCCTCCAATATTCCCAAATTAAATTCCCAGATTTACTCCCCCCTTCTCAAATCTCCCAAGAACAGATTGTCAAGGAACTGTCTACAGCCAAGAACACTATTTAAATGGGGTTGGATAACATACCAGGATGCCTACTGGCTAGCCTGGAACATAAATTGTCAGATCTCTACAGAGGTTATTCAACACTGGCCTCAAAACAAACTTTGGGATAGATGAATAGAAGACAGCAACAGTAATTCCTCTGCACAAAGGTGGGGCTACAATGGACCAAGGTAATTACAGACCTATAACCCTGCCCAGCTTCATCTGTTAAGTGTATGATTGCTATGGAGCTAATAACAACTCTACCTACTATTGCTAGTGAACAGGGCCTCAAAGCTCTCTCTACGATGAAGAACAGTGCATTGATGAGCCCAGACAATATCCCAGCATGCCTTCTAAATAGCATGAAACATGAGCTATCAGGCCCTCTGGAATTGCTATTTAACTGTAGCCTCCATACAGGCTTTGTGCCTCACAAATGGAGAACAGCAACAGTCAACCCTCTGCACAAAGGTGGGGCAACTACAGACCCATAAGTTTCACTAGTCTCATTTGCAAGGTCATGGAAAGAATTATTATGAAAATGATCAACAATGACATAGGAAACCTCCAAACAATGGAACCAACCCAATTTATTATTGTCAAGGCCAGGTCATGCCTAGTCATCCTGGTGGACTTCTTTGAGAAGGTTAGCAAAGCAATGGATGAGGACAAAACAGTTCATACTGCCTACCTTGACCTGGCTAAGGAATTTGACACAATACCCCACTCAGGCATTATTAAACTGAAGATATTAGGTATAAACCCTTATGTCACCCAGTGGATAGCCAGCTGGCTCACAGACATTACCCAGGAAGTTAGAACTGGGGAGTCCCCCTGTACAAAGAGGCCAGTCACAAGCAGAGTCTCTCAGAGATCGGAGCTGGGACTGCACCTTTTTGGTATTTATTTCTCTGAAGTCAAGGCCATGTCAATGGCCTCTGGCTGATGAAATGTGGATGATTGCAAATTAGGACAAATGAGGAACAGTCATAGAATCCCCCACTGACACTGATGTTCCAGGAAGGGTTGACACAAACCAATAACTTGTGTCAGAGCCATGGATGAAAACTAAATGCTAAGAAATGCATAATAGCATCTTTTAGGAAGTCATCCAACTCTGTAACTATCATATTGACAACACAACCCTAAGAGTCGATCCAGTAGTCAGGGACTTAGGGACAAACAGACAGTAATCTAGACTTTGACCTTCATATTTCTACAGTACTGAGGAAATCATTCTGTGTTGTGCAACTAATAAATAAATGTATGGCATCTAAGTTGAAGGAGGTCATTGTATTATTGTATTCAGCATTCACCAGACCTATCACTGAGTACAATGTCCCCTTCAGTTTGTACCTAACCAGGCGCATCCAACACTTAGAATGTCTGTAGAGGTTCCTCACTAAACAAATACTGGGCATAAGTGACATGTACTACACAGACCACATCAAAGCCTTATCCCTCTATTCTGTCTCTCACAGGTTGCTGAGGGGAAATCCATCTCTGGTGTATAAAGCATTGTCAGATACCATGCTGAATATCTGCAAAACAAACAGCACAAGAATTGTCCATTCTAAAGACTTAAACCCTACCTGTGATATAAATAGGATCGGCTGGAGAGGCAGGTATATATCCTAGCGACTACCCCTTCTCTGGATTAGGGTCTCTATCCATGTGAAGCAGAGCTCCTCCCTAACCCAATTCAACTGTAACTTGGACAATGGATAGGGAGCACAAAATTCATCCCTGGTTTAGCACCTGTTTCTAATGGACACAAGCAGCCTGTAAAGGGTTCATCTCCCAGGCCCCTGTTTGAAAATGCTTTATCTCCCAAGCCTCTGCTTTCACACATCAAGAGTACCAGAACTTGTCAGAGATTTAGGATGCATGACTAGGCTTAAAAAGACCCTTGTGGCTGTTAACCTAGTAAACACCTATGAATCTATGAACTAGGGATACAGGTGACCTACAACCTCTCAACCCAACCAGAGTAAATAAGCAGGACCTGCTCTTGTGTTCATCAATGGAATTTCTGGCCTACTTAACATGGATAATTTCTTCAAAAATGTCACTGAGGCAATGGATGAGGGCAGACTGATGCACTCTGCCAAGGGGTTCAACACCAACCCACATACACAGGTATCACAGAAAAACTCTCTCTCAGCTAAATGTCAACCTCCTGCATAACTCAATGGATAACACAGTGACTCACAAATAGAACCCAGAAAGTATGGGCTGTTAGGTCTACCTCCTCCAAACGTCCTGTCACTAGCGGAGTGCCACAAGGTTCAGTCCTTGGGCAGGGTTCAGTCCTTGGGAAGGGTTCAGTGCTTGGGACACTTCTCTTTGGCATTTACTTCCCTGATGTCAAAGCTAATGTAAAAATATTGCAGCTAACCAATTCTGCAGATGATTTTAAACTTGGTGCCATCATACACTCTACTCAGGAAACTTGTTCCAAATGAATAGTTGGTGCCAAAACCACAGACTGAAACTAAATGCCAAGAAATGTATAATTATATACTTCAGCAGGTATAACTCCCTTTCTAACTATCACATTGACAACACTACCCTGAAAATTGATCCTATAGTTAGAGATCTGGGTAACTATGCCGATAATGAACTGTCCTTTGTTAAGCATGCATCCAGTATTGCAAGGAAGTCCTTTTTCATTGCACAGCTTGTATTTAAGTGCATAGTGTCCAGATCCACGAGCATAATACTTCCTCTGTACTCAGCACTCATTAGACCAATCAATGAGTATAATGTCCCTTTCTGTGTGTACCTGTGCAAACATTTGTCATGGCTGGAATGACCACAATGTTCCCTCATTAAAAAAATCAAGGACCTAAACCATAAAAATAATGCAGACCAGTCCAAAGCCTTGTCCCTCTTCTCAGTATCATACCGGCTAATGAGAGGTGATTCTACCATGAATATGGAGCTTCAACAGACCCTGTTCTATCAGACCTATTACTCATTCAGAAATCCAGTAGTATCAGAAATACCTACCCAAGGAGCCTCAATCTCTTTTGCAAGATTAACAGAACATGCTGGAGGGGCAGGTATGTATCACAGAGAGCAACCGTCTTCCCCTCCACATTAAGCAGAGTAATTCTCTTACTGTATTTAAATGCAACTTAGATGAATGGATGGGAATCCAAAAATTCTTCCTTAATTTAGCACCAATGGCCCTCGTGGATAGGTGAAACATGTAATTACCCCAACATATACATTTTCAGCCCATCTTTGGAGATTCATATTGCAAAATGTAAGTGCTTGTAATTACTGTGGGAATGCAGGGCTAGGCTTAATAAGATCCTTCCAGAATAATTACCTGTCAAGTACCTATGGCAGTTGTAATGCATTTAACACTGCCTCACAGACATGGGGCAGAAATGAAATACTTTTTCTGTAATGGCTTTAAAAGCTGAAATACATTTTATGCTGCCATGCACAAAAAAGCGGGTGACAGTGTGAAGTATAATACAGCTTTTAAAGCTTTCAAAGATTCCTTGTGGCGACTGCTAATGCTCTATAGTGAGACTGCAGATTAATTGAATTGAAGGATCATTAACTAACTTCATTAACCACTTTACTTACACAAGAAAGGTGTTTAATAAGTTTTTTTTTTCAAGTTTGGAGTGTTAATCACAATTCTCAATGTTCTTCCATCTCTAATGTAAGCACTGCACTGTATTTTAAATAGGCTTTAGGTTTCAATAATTTTTTCAACTGGTATTGAATTCAAGGACACATTATTGATATTTTAAACAATCTGTACCTATACCTTTGCCTATACTTTCAGCGTGTCTTCTTGTAGGATTCTAACTCATAAGTTATGGATGTGAGTATTATTCAATTAAATCCTAGAAGACGATTCAGCTATTACTGTATGAAATTATCTTCCTGCAATTATGCGAAAGCAGTCCATATGAAGTTGAGGATGAAAGTGTTGAATATATTTTTGTGCGTTTATTTCCAGATCTATCATTTTCCAGTTTATTTCAGTGGCTTTTAGTTCTTGCTAATTTTTATACTTTGTTGGTGTGGTTTGGACATATATAGGATTATGGAAAACATAAATTTTGTAATTCTTGGTGTAAGATCATAAGATGATAATTTTGAAATGTGTGTCAAAAATGGCTAAATATATTAAATGTTCCAGTGGCTTTTTTTAGTTCTTACGAACACAGTTGAGTAAAAAGCAGAACCTAGCATAATCATAAAACAAGCAGATAAGGGAGGCTCTGTGGTAATTATGGATAGATCTAAATACATAGAATCTGTCCTACTTTTGCTTGGGGATGAGACAGCTTTTAAAGTTATTTCTAGCGTAGATGTTAAGAAATATGTATCCTATGTTAACATGTGTATATACGACATACAGTTAGCAGGTGATATTACATTGGACTTATTCCATTTTTTTACTGTGACTAGTCCCATAATACCACAGTTATATGGGATTCCCAAGGTGCATAAAAACATGGAGAATCCACCAATGAGACCAACTGTTTCAGGCAAAGGATGGGTTATGGAGCCCATCTCTTTGTATTTGCAAAAGCAACTGCAACCCCTGTTATCTATTTGCACTACTGTTATTAAAGATACAACGGATTTCTTAATGAAACTAAACAGATGGCAAATTGATATGAAAGATACACTTTGGGAAAATGGGAATACGTATATGGCCGTGTTGGATATAGCCTCTTTGTTTACTGTGATTCCCATTGATTATGGTGTAGAGTCTGTACGTGATTTCCTTACACAGCACTCAGGCTTTACATCTAGACATTCTGACAATATCTGTATGCTATTAGATGTAGTGCTGAGGAATAATGTATTTATTTTTAATGAACAACATTATGTGCAACTAACAGGTGTGGCTATGGGTACTCCCGTAGCTAACACGTTTGCTAATATAGTTCTATACCAGTGGGAAAGGACATACTTGTTTAATGATAGTGGCTTTATAAATGATGGGGTCCAATTTTATCAAAGATTTGTGGACGACTGCTTTCTCATTTGGAAAGGTACCCATATGGATTTGCTAAATTTTAATGCTTATATAAATAACACAACATCCTTTTTGAATTTCAAGATGGAATGTTCACAAAGTAGTGTGAATTTTCTGTATATAAATTTGAAAGTGAATGACAACATATTTGTTACCACTGTGTATAAAAAAGAGGTTGCTTCTGGGCGCTATTTAGAAGCATCAAGCATGCACGCCCCTCATGTTTTCAAGGGCATAGTGAAAGCCCAGTTGATAAGAATTAGTAGACTTAATAATTCTGAAGAGAATTTTGTGAAGCAATTAAATGAGACATGTGGTGACTTTGTAGCCAGTGGCTATCCACAGAAGCTAGTAGATAGTATGAGAGATTTAGTTAAGAATAATAGAACGACGACCTACAAACCTATATGTCTACCTGATAATAGTGTTAGCAATGAGTCTGAGAGAATGAGAGGTGATGGTAAGTTGAGGTTCATAACGTCATATAATATGAAAACACATATAGTTAGAAGAGTTATAAATAAATACTGGAAAATACTCCTAGCACAGGATGATGTAAGAGCAGTTGTAGGAGTTACACCCTCATTTGCTTATAGGAATAAAAGGTCTTTGAAGTCATTCTTATGTTATAAGGATTTTTCACATCTGTCCACTTTACAACATGAAGGAAGAACTAGAGGCACTATATGTTGCTACAGTTGTAGTTGTTGTATTGATATAATGCCAGCCCAAGATGGTAGTTTATTAAATAACAATATATTTCAACATCCTGTTACCAATAAACGCTACAATTTTAATGGACTGGCAACATGTGCCTCTTGCTATGTTGTATATATAGCAACATGTGTGGCATGTTCATCTTTTTATGTGGGGATGACAACGAGAAAGTTGAGGGATCGTATAATTGAACACAAGTCCAGCATTAGGAGGCAATGTGAGACAAATGCTTTATATAAACACATAAAAGAAAGTGGTATTGGACATATGTTTAAATTTAGAGTTATAGACATGTTATTTAAAACTTTAAGAGGGGGTGACATATGCAATCAACTAGAGGTAAGGGAATATGAGTGGATAGTGCGATTGTCAGCAGACACTGAACCTGGTTTAAATGCAGCCGTGTCAATAAAACCAATCTTAGTAAAGTTGCAGCACAATTGTTTGAAATAATTAACGTTTAGGTAACATGGATTTGGTCATGTTTTTTGCTGTAAGAATTTTTTAGCACTGAATAAACATTTATTTTTATAATTTTATGTACATTAAGTAAGATGTGAGTGTTGAGTAGATGAATTTGTGAGTGTTGAGATATATCATATTTTTATATATAATAACAGATGTATATTTATATGTATATATATAAGGGTTTGAATTTTATACTATTTAGTAAAAAATGTTAGCAGATATACTAAATACTAATGCATTTAGTCATATGACCTTGGCTGCAGGTCATGTGATGTGTGGTGGGTGTATTTAAATGTGAATGTAACTGCACCTTGTGTTAATCATTGAAAAAGGGAGTTGTCCCGAAAGCTTTGCGTTGGATAAAGGTGTTCTGCTTTTTACTCAACTGTGTTCGTGTGTTTTTGATCTTCAGTTTTCCTGTCAGCAATTCATTGATAATAACTACGTTTTTTTAGTTCTTGTCAATTTTACTTTGGTTGGTATGGTTTGGACCTGCATTAGAATATGGAAAATATGTACATTTGTAGTTTTTTACATAAAATGGTAATTTGGAATCAAATCCATGCTACAAATCGTTGAAATATCAAATAATCTATCTGTTTAAATCTGATGTATGTGTGTCACATTATACTGATTATCTTTTAGTTATGTACTTACCATAACTTCGGATGTATGGGATCCATCTCGCCTACATTCACAACAGATGGGTTCGGAGCCGATCCATCGGCTCCGACTCGGCAACTAATACACTAGCACGAAGTCTCTCATTGGCTGGGCTACTCCCTATCCCAGGATGCACTACACCTGCTTCCCCAGATCTTGTTTGTTCGCTTTCATACATCCATGCAAACACAGAAAAATTAGTAGTCACTATAACCAACTAAAGTTCTTCAAGAAAGATCTCCAAGAAAAAAGAGACTACAGCTCCTCTAAATCCGAATGGAAGGGGGAAGAAGGGTGGGTACTTATGAATGTAGGCGAGATGGATCCCATACATCCGAAGTTATGGTAAGTACATAACTAAAAGATGTAATGGGATCCTATCTCGCCTACATTCACAACAGATGGGACAGCGTCCTAGCACCTACATCCCGGTGGCTCATTGGAACACACTCCTGAGAACTGTGGAACCAAAGGAAGCTCTGCCTCGAGAAACCACATCCAATTTGTAATGAGAAATGAAAGTGTGCGGAGAAGTCCAGGTTGCCACAGCACAAATATCATCTATTGATAACTTGGAGTGAAAAGCTACGAAGTAGCCATTGCCCTGGTAGAATGAGCCTTGACTGGAAAGGGAAGGTCTTTGTTAGCCTGTGAATAAATAAAATGATACAATCTTTAATCCATTTAGATATGGAGGTTTTGTTACTGGTTGACCCAATTTGTTCACTGCAAAGGAAACAAACAATTGATTTGATTTCGCGTTTGAGCGGTTCTATTCAAATAAAACGCAGTGGTCTATGTACGTCAATTGATGCAAAGTATATTCTGCGTTATTAGAGAATTCTGGGAAAAGACAGGGAGTTCTATAGTTTGTTGAATACAGAAAGAGGAGGCCACTTTTGGTATAAATGCAGGGTTTAATTTCAATGAAACTCTATGCTTGTGAAAAATCAAATAGGGAGGATCAGAACAAAGAGCTTGAAGTTCTGAAACTCGCCTAGCAGATGTTATGGCTACTAAGAAGGCCGTTTTCCAAGACAGAAATTTTAAATCACAAGTAGCAGCTGGTTCGAAAGGACGGGCAGTTAGGGCAGCAAGAACCATATTCAAATCCCAAGGGGGGACAGGATGAGATAACGGAGGCCTAAGGAGCCAAGCCCCTTTAAGGAAAGCCTTACAAAGTTTGTGAGACATCAATGAAGGTTCAAATGAAGCATGAAAATTAGAGATCGCCGCTAACTGAACCTTAATGGTAGAAACTGAAGAGCCCGACTGAAAAAGGGAGGCCAGAAAATTCAGAACCTCCGATACTGGTGCAGTGAGAGGATCTATACCCCGTTCTTGAGCCCAGAAGGCAAACCTTTTCCATTTACTGGAATAAAGTTTGATGGTGGAAGGTTTATGAGAAGAAGACAGAATGTGGACCACGTCCGGCGAAAGAGCATTGTCTCGGACTAAGGATGGAAGTGGAGTAACCATGCTGCCAACTTCAGGGACCTGAGAGACGGATGAAGCCGTCCTGACTGATGAGTCAACAGGTCTGGCACCGGATCCAGAAACCATGGACCTTCTATCGCATGCCTCTGTAGGAAAGGAAACCAAACTTGACGAGGCCAGTGCGGGGCAATCAAAATCATCTCGCTCTCCATGTAAATGTCCTTCTATATCACTCTCGGTAGGAGGGGGAACGGAGGGAAGGCGTAGAGAAGACCGGGGGGCCAAATGTGAGTCAGAGCGTCCCTGGGAATCTGTCCCTGAGAAGGAAACAGTGTGAAGAACTCTCTGCATTTCGCATTGTGAGGGCTGGCAAACAGGTCGCAGCAAGGAAGACCCCATCTGTCGAAGATTTTCTCAGCTATACCCTGGTTGAGGGACCACTCGTGGGGTAAAAGAATGGTCCTGCTTAATCTGTCCGCAATCACATTGGACTTCCCCGGTATGTGCGTTGCCATTAGAAAGCGGTTGGTAGCTACCGCCCAGTGCCAAAGTCTCATGGCTTCTCTGCATAGTGGGTAAGACCTGGTTCCACCTTGCTTGTTTATGTACCACACCACCGACATGTTGTTGGATAGGATAGTAATCGGGCCCTGTGGGAGAGCGTGATGGAGAGCTTGGAGTACCAATAGTACCGCTCTCATCTCCAGGACATTGATATGCAAATGCGTTTCCTGGATCTGCCATGTGCCTTGGACCGACCTGTCCAGGTAATGACCCCCCCACCCTACCTGGGAGGCGTCCGTAGTCACAGTGGCAACGGGACGTTGAGGTATAAAGGGTCGCCCCTGGTCGAGATTTGATTGGAGGAGCCACCAATACAGATCCCGACGGCAACTTTCCGTGATTATGATTAAGTGGTTCAAGGGAAGTTCCTGATAAGACCATTGAACCGACAGTAGCCATTGTAAAATTCGCATGTGAAGTCTGGCCAAGGGAACTAAAAGTATGGTCGACGCCATCGAGCCCAACAGTTGTAGGATCCGATGGGCCGGGCTCTTTGTAGGGGAGACAGGATTTGACTTGATCTTGTAAGACCTGAATTCTTGCTGCCGGTAAAAGGCGCATTCTTTTTGTGTCTAAGTCTGCGCCTATGAAAGTAATACGCTGAGATGGCTGTAGTACAGATTTTAGCAAATTGAACGTGATCCCCAAGAAACGGCCCAAGGTGAACGTGGCTCTGAGCGCTTGGAGTAGTAGATGCTCGGAGGTGGCAGTAAGGAGCCAGTCGTCTAGATAAGGAAACACCTGGAATCCCAGACTTCTCAGGTGAGCAGTTACCACTGCCAGACACTTGGCGAACACCCTGGGGGCTGTGGTGAGACCAAAGGGCAGTGCTCGGAACTGGAAATGACTGGCTCCGAGGCGGAAGCGTAAATATCTCCTGGACTCTTGAGCTATGGGAATGTGATAGTAAGCGTCCTGGAGATCTATGGAGCACATCCATGCATCTTTTTCCAGCAAAGGAAGAATAGATTGAAGAGTGACCATTCGGAATTTGGACTTCTTTACGAAACGATTCAATGAACTGAGGTCCAAAATGGGCCTGAAGTCCCCTGTCTTTTTTGGTACCAAAAATAATTTTGAGTAAGTTCCTGATCCAATCTGGTCGATGGGGACAGGCTGGATGGCTCTTTTTTCTAGCAGCTTTGAAACCTCTAATGCTGCCTGATCCCGCTGACTGGGTGGTACGTCCGGGATTTCCCTTAAAGAAAGGGGGGGTTTGTTGAAGGGGATGATATAACCTCCGGTAATAATGCAAAGCACCCACTGATCGCTTGTTATGGATTCCCAAGCTTGTGGGTGCGCCGCAGCGACCCGACTGGCTCCGGAGTTGCACAGTCGGGCAACAACTCAGGAACGCTGGTTGTATGAAGAACCACGAAAGGAATCGCGGTCTCCAGAGTTACGGGGGCCTCTGCCACCTCTAGGGCGGCGTCTTCCGAAATCCCCCCCCCTGCCTCTGGAGGGGGAATCACTGGGTGGAGTAGGGAAAGACTTCTGAGATTTTCTAAACCACATTTTCCCTCCTCTCCCAGCCTTGGGGTAAGGCCTAGAAGGAGCGGAAAATCGGGCCCCAACGGCAGTCAAAGTCTTGCCCTCCTGCTCGCATCGAGTTAGTGTGTCCTTCACCTTGGGTCCAAACAAAGATGACCCATCAAAGGCGCGTGAAGGAAGACTTGAAGGCCTCCTTGAGCGAACACAAGCGTAACCAGGCTTGTCTCCTGAGGGCAACGCCTGTTCCCGCTGCTCTACTCGCCCCTTCGGCCGCATATGAAATGAGCCTCATGGACGAGTTAACAATAGAAAAGAGGGTAGTCATCTGTGCGCCAACAGTCGGGGCCAGCGCCTCAGGTAGGTTACCAACAAGAGAGTCATTTAGCTCTTTGAGAAGATCCCTTTGGAGCCTCGTAAAATGACATAAGTAGTTTAGCGACCGTAAGGCAAAGGCCGCTGAAGACAGGGTACGCTTCCCGTACCTATCCATACTCCTAGAATCCTTATTAGGACGATGAACACACGTCGAAGCCTCTGCCACGTCCTGCTGTGTGGCAGAAGCCACCACCAAAGCATCTACAGGCACACCCTTTGTGAGAAACTCCTTCTGGGGGGGGGCTGACAAAAATTTATTGGGCCTCGCAGGCACCGGTTCCACAGAATCAGGGTGTTCCCACGCCCTTCGAGAAACCAAATCAAGGAGTTCATCGAAGGGCGGAGACACCCAGGAGGCGGAAGGCTGGGCCCCAAAGGCCTTGAGGAAGACTGACTCCTCAGCTGAAGGGGTTTTGGCTTGCCAGTCACCTCTCTGTCTCAGAATCTCCAAGATATCTGAGAAGGAGATATCATCCGAAGATGATTTGGGGGACCCTTCTGCGTCATGTAATAGACTCATCTTGGGAGTCTACGTGCTTCCTCTTACACAATTTCTTCCGTGGGGGTTCATCCGAAGCAGTTTCGGACGGACCACCCGGAAGAAGGGAACCCCCGATGGGGGTATCCTCAGGCCCTGGGGCCCCGCTGCCGGGGGGCTGCAACACAACAGAGGCACCAGTCTCCAAATCTAGGGACGGTGAGGTAGAATCTTGCTGAACTGGCAAAGGCATGGCCAGCACGCTCCTCATGGCCTCAAAGGCCGGACCTCCAGAATCCAAGGAGGTCACTGGTCTAGAGGCCACGATGGCACTGGGAATTCCAGCAGCCGATGCTCCGAGAGGAAGACTAGGCACCGAAGCACCCAATCCCAAAGTATTCCCCTCGGGCCCGGCTGAAGAGGTCGCAGTACCAAACCCTGAACCGGAGGACAGGGTAGGAAGCACAGTCGGAACAGAGAGACCTCGAAGGGGTCTCTGCTCCGACCGTATGGCTCCGCTTTGCTCCACCACCACCGACTCCAACGGCTCCGAGGAGGTTGGAGGAGGCACTGGGAATTCCAGCAGCCGATGCTCCGAGAGGAAGACTAGGCACCGAAGCACCCAATCCCAAAGTATTCCCCTCGGGCCCGGCTGAAGAGGTCGCAGTACCAAACCCTGAACCGGAGGACAGGGTAGGAAGCACAGTCGGAACAGAGAGACCTCGAAGGGGTCTCTGCTCCGACCGTATGGCTCCGCTTTGCTCCACCACCACCGACTCCAACGGCTCCGAGGAGGTTGGAGGAGGAATCGAATGTGTTGGAGGGGGGATCGGCTCCGAAGCTAACTGTGCTGGAGCCGAGACCAATTTAGTAAATACTGGAGATTGGAATAGCCTCTGTAAAACCCTATCCAGGTCCGAATCTGAAAGTCTCGATGATTTAGAGGAGGTAGACAATCGAGAAGACTTTCCTCTCGGCCCGAGAGAAGGGGACCGGCTCCGAAACGGCTCCAATGCTATCGGCGCCGACTCCACCACAGCATGGACCACCATCGGCACCAAAGGAGCCTTCTCCGGAGCCGAGGGGGAAGAGTCTGAGCTGCACACTTCCACCGGCTCCGAAGCCATTGGAACCGATGGAGGTGATTCACCTCTCGATACTCCAACTTGCGGCTCCGAAGGCAATGGAGCCGAGGTAGGAGGTATCGAGGCAGACCCTTCGACCCTCGGCCCTGAAGTCAGTGGAGCCGAGGAAGAAGAGGTCAATTTTGTCTTTTTAGAAGTCGGCTCCGACGGACTTGTTGGAGCCGACGATCTTTTCTTTTTGGAAGCAACAGGTAGATCTAAGGCTTCCTCAAAAGAAGGCTTGATAAGCCCTTTCAATATTAATTTGTTCTTGCGTTCTTGAAGAACTCTAGATGAGAACGCATGACAGACGCTACAAGTCTCTTGCAGATGTTTCGGCCCCAAACAATACACACATACTGAATGACTGTCTGTAATGGACATTTTATATTTGCACAGAGTGCATTTTTTAAAACCTGACTTTTGTTCCTTAGACATGATACAGGCCACAACAAGTACAACTCTAAGGAAATACTACTCTACCACAACAAGTATAGCACTACACACAAATTGCGCCAACTGAAAAGCGCGAGACACACTGGCGCGAGTACTGGTGAAAGTTTACCTCACAACAATTTGAAAAGTTAAACGGCCCAAAGCCCTCTAATTTAAACGGGCTTTGCCCAAAAAACAACTAACCAAAGGTTAATAAAAACTAAAAGCACTCAAAAGGTAGGGCAAAGGCCCTCTAACTTAAACGGGCCTTGCCCGACTGAACAAAATAAATTTTTTGGACACAAGCACTCAACAAAAAAACAATAAGAACTAGTAAGAAATAGCTGTTAAAACAGCTGTTTGGTTAATATGGACAAAAATTCCCTAGGTCAAGGACCAATAAGGTAAAAAGAACCACTTAGCTCCAGCCAAGTCGAGACCACGTCCAGCTTGTTAAGCGGCAAACGAGATCTGGGGAAGCAGGTGTAGTGCATCCTGGGATAGGGAGTAGCCCAGCCAATGAGAGACTTCGTGCTAGTGTATTAGTTGCCGAGTCGGAGCCGATGGATCGGCTCCGAACCCATCTGTTGTGAATGTAGGCGAGATAGGATCCCATTACATCAAAATTTTCACATGAAATGTAACATTTAACATTTCCTCAAAACATCAGACATAAAGCTGACATTATCCGAGATGTGTCTCTAAGCCTTGAAAAGAGATTTCAAAGTTTAACTGCGTTAATTTTATTTATGAGGACAAACTACATAAACATATGTTAAAAGCACTAGACAGAGTTATTTAAACTCACCAAAGTTATAAAAATGGAATTTAATTTGATGAACACTGCTCTGTCACTTGGATATTTTTTCAGTTATTTGATTCTAAATCACAGTATATGTATATTTGCAAATTATGTATGACATATCACTGTTTTGTATGTATTGTGTCCCTGCTGGGGGCTTCTTTACCCGCCCCCCCAGGATAGCCAGCTCTATACAAAAGGCCATGCAAGGCTGACCTCTGAATATATGTAATGTAATGTAAAACAGCTATATTATGTTTGTCCCATGCATTATTTTATTTTTTTTGTACGTTATAAAACTCATATACAAGGCATGAAATTAGGAAGTGTCTGACTGCTTTACCAGTTGAGTTATTATTAGAGACTTAATAAAAATCTAAGTGGTTCCAACACAGGCAGCGTGGCCATAAAATTATCCAGGTATAGTATTATTACTAAAAGCACAATTTTGTTGAAATAAAATATGCACTAGATTTAAAGATAATTTGTATTGTTATGGACATAAAAGAAAGTTAGTTCAGAGGGCTAAGGCTGTGAGTTGTAGTCTGTAGTTTGTATGGTTCAGGGTTTGATTCTTTCAGCCCTCATTTGCCTACTGTGTGGCTTCGAGCAAGTCACTTAACCTGACAGTGCTTGGAGACAATTGGGAATTTAGGCTAGGCTCTTCATTCCTTTGGACTGCAAGCCTAGTAACTATCTGTTTTAAAACACTAGGTTATTTCTGAGTATTATTTATTTTATTTATTATCTAGATAAATGGGGGCAGCTGCAGTAGTGCAGCGGTTAGCGTTGCCACCTCACAGCAAGAGGTTCTCTGGTTCAATTCTCGGCTGGGGGGCCTTCTGTGCGGAGTCTGCATGTCCTCCCTGTGGTCGCGTGGGTTTCCTCCGGGTGCTCTGGTTTCCTCCCACATCCCAAAGACATGCTGTAGGTGGATTGGGCACTCTAAATTGACCCTAGGGGTGTGTGTGCGTGCCTTTTGTGGAAGGTCGGGTGCCGGGCTGGCAACTCAACACTGTAAAACTCCATTGCCGATCATGAGTGGACAGGTGATCTGCTGTGGTGACCCCTAACTGGGAAAAGCTGAAAGAAGATTACCTAGATAAATGGGTTGGTCCCCTGACTCTTTTCAGGCATGACATAGACACGTGGCAGCTAATTGACCAGTTTGTTTCTGTGAACTGGAAGCAAACCAGAGTAGATCCAAGCAGCCACACAGGGAACATGTAAGCCTTGTCCAAAATGAATGACTGGAAGTCAGTAGTGAATTCAAGACTTTAGCATTGATAAGCATAGATGATAGTAGCATGGTCACTGTGCATTGTGGCTTATTCACAATACAAACATGCAATGTATGTGCATGCACTAACAGTATCGCCCATGTATGAGCATTTGTCAATGTTTTATTGTGAATGTATGCTTAAAGCAATTACTCAACAAAATGTGGTGTGCCTGTTTTATTGATCAAGACAGCATAAGAAATTAGAAAAAGGGTGGCTAGGACATTATGTGACTGCAGGCAATGTAAAATAAATTTGTGTCAAAATGGAGATTTTGTAAGTAAAAATCAGTTAAAAGTGACTGTGCATTGTGATAAACGATATTTTGCAAACTGACAATGTGATTTTTTAATGAATATGCAAGATAATTTTGGAATAACATATGTTAATTCAGTAATAATTATGAAGATATATTTAAGGAAATGTATTACTGGTCAAATACTGAAATTATCAATATGCAGTATGTATATGTATTTTAGAAAAGTTGCTATGTAGTGATAGATTTATTAATCAATATGCAATGAATACATATAAAGCCAGTAATAGAAGCAGGTGGAATTAAGGAATGTTCTTAATAGTACAGGCAACAACTAATGGCATCCCTCCCACACATACACTAAACCCATGACTTTATTGTTAATAAAACCAAAGTAATTTACTCAAGGAAATAGGGAGTAAACTTCCATAAAAGTCAGACATTTCAGAGTTACAACCCAATGCACATGTGACAAAACAGAAGTCTAATGACAAAACAGAAGTCTAACAAGGTAGAGTTGAAGAAATAAAACTCAAACCACATATGAATTAACAAACAGCAGTGCTCCCATTTCAGAGTAACAGTAGAAATTGTGTTGGGGTAGATGCAAAATGGTCTTTTTTCCAATCTGGTTTATTTGCCACTCAAAAACACACACACACACACACACACACACACACACCACTCACAAAATGATCAGCCCATATTAAAATTCATATATTTATTTATCCATCCTTTGTTTACAGGGTTAGTCCCACTAGAATATTAGCCTCTTTTCAGGGGAGACCCAAGGTGATGGTTGCACTGCTAGGGGAAATTTGGCCAATACATCAGGGAATTTCCCCTACTCTTTTGTATATGGAGAAGCTGTTTGTGGTAACACTTCCTGCTTCTGGTCTGAGCATAGTGGTAGCTCAGAGAAGTATGGAAAGCAATGGTATGAGCATTTATGTTGCTGAGAGTAGAGAAAAATATTGTGGAATAAAGAGGAAGGTGGTTGAGCCTTCGAAAGAGAGTTTGAAATCAAACAATCTCTTAGTTAATACAGAAGAGCAAAAGGAGGAAAGAGATGAGATTGTGGCTATGCAGGAGGAATCGCAAGTGAAGGAGTCTGAGCCGTCACAGGATACTAAAATTCTGTTTAGGCTAAAGTTGTTTGAGGGAGAGGCTGAATCACATTTGGAGAGTATTGTTAGAACCTCCAGTCGGGAGGATTGCAGGATGCTTATATAAAAATTGAATTCATCAGAGTGAAACAGAAAGTGAGAAGGCACTGTCTTGGGGTGCAATAATGGAGAGGGTACAAGAAGAAGTAGAAAACATAAGAAAAGAAAGGAAGAAGTCATATATGCAAATTGTAAGAGAAGGAGAAAAAGAGAAGAAAATAAAATGGCGATGAAAAGGAAGTATTGTATAAGAATAAACATTAAGAAGGAAAGTGAACTTGATGGGTATGAAATGTGGGACAATATTATTGCACCTCTGGGTATCATTCACAGAAAGGTAAGAGCATTTATTCATATTAACAAAGATCATTTCGTGACATTTTTTTTGAATCAGGAAATTATATAGAAAAATTTCTAGAATAATATGAAAAAATGATAATCTTTGGAATTTATATGCTGTGTAAGCATTTAACAGAGAGGTGAAAAAGACTATTATGTACAATTTCATACTGAGGTAGAAAAAGAGACTTTGGGAGACTAAAGAATGCAAGCAATGCTGTCATGCACATTGCAAAGATTTATGATAATATAGGTTTATGGACCGAGGGCCAGGAATGTGGACTTGTTTTACAAATGAAAAATGAAAACATAATGCATGTATCTAGTATGATTAATGTGGATAGACATAGTGAGTTTGTGAAATATCAGGGGTTAAAATGACCATTTAATTAGCAATTGTGATAAAATATGTTTTATTTATGGCAAATTTAGGCACGAAGTAAAAAGATGGGAACTAAAATGTATAAAATGAGAATGGATGGGGCATTCATGGATGGATTATGATGTAAATGGAAAAGAAACGGGACTGGAAAGAAGACAAAGTGAACAAAATTCTTGTACAGGATAATACGGAACTGGGACAAGAGGCAAAGAATAAGGAAGATATAATGGTAAAAGTCAGTCAGGAATAAATGAGGGATACAAATGGGGAGACAGAAAAGGAGGATGACATAAGTAAGTCTATTGAAGGAGGGGATACTAAGTGGGTGATTATTAAAAGTAAAAAGAACTCCATTGTGAAAAGAGTTAAAGATTGAAAATGTAAATTTAAAAAAATATAAATTTGGGAAAGAATACAAAAGTAAAAAGGATGAAAAATGAAAATATTCACCATAAATGTCAATAGTATAAAGAATGTGAAAAGAAGGTTAAGTATGCATCACTTGGTATAGACATTATAATATTACTAGATACCAGACTTTTAACAGAATGAGAAAGAAGACAAGTAAATAAATTATGGGAGGGCACGGTTATATGGAATACAGGAGAAGAAAAGTGTTCAGGTATAGCAATTTTAAGTAAAAGAAACAATATAAATTTTGGATTGCACTTTAATGATATTAGATAGAATGCAATCCTAGATATAAGATGGAAGAATCAAGTATATAGAATTGTTGTAATATATGCATATGTTTTACAGAAAAAAAGAAATAATGTTTAGAAAGATTTTTAATTATGTTAGTGTTAATATGCAAATAATATTGGTAGGATATTTTAATTATGATTTAAGACATAGGAGAAAATAAGGGGCACATGTCAAGGTAATTTCAAAGATCTTAAAATCTGGAAAGTTGTATTTATGGGATAATAAACACTGGATATATAAAAGGGGCAACTTGAGAATGATTACTTCATGATTTCTGAGAGTTTGAAAATGTTACATAAGGGGATGAAATAACAGGGTTTTCATCATGTAGCAATTTGGATAGAGATAGAAGAAAAGGGGGCTGCTTAAAAATACATAGAGGCATTAAAATGATAAATGAAACAGAGTTAACAAGTGAGAAAAATGATTATACAATTATGGACAGATCATGCAGATATGACAATGTTTTGTAAGAACTGGACAAGCTAGTGGATAAGTTTGAAAGAAAAATACAAAAAAGAGGTTTTAGAATAGCAAAACAAAAAAAAAAAAACAAGAAAAATGCAAGTATAAGGATATCAGTCATTAAGCATTTAAAGATATAATAAGTACTAGAGAGAGATTTGTGGAAACAGAAAAAAGCTGTATGAAATGAATCAAGACAAAATTAAAAAGTACTATTTAAACAAATATATTTTTAAAAGGAAAGAGAGAGGAAGTGGCACCTTACTTAAATAAATTGGTAAAAGAAAATCGAAGAGTAATAAGAGAATTAAGAAATGGTTAATATACAGAAATACATAATAAATGCAGTTAAAGAACATCTTAGCAGAACATTTTCTGAATGTAAAAGCAAAAGACAACAATAATGGGGGGGTAAAGAAGTTAACTGAAGATGATAATAAGGTAATAGAAAAATATATTAATGGAAGAAATAGAAAATGTTTTGAAGACAGCAAATTTGAATCAGCTATATGACTGGATGGAATTGAATAGTTACTGTACAAAGATATGCTAGAGTGGCAAAATATAGTTTTAGAGGTATTAAATGAATGGTTTGAGAATGGGATTGGAGATGAAAGAATATGTCTGGGAATAATATGATTTATATAAAAAGGAGAGAAAACAGATTTATGAAAAGAAGAAAATAGAAAGCAAAGTAAATAAGTTATTAAATGAGACAATATTTTGGATAAAAGGAAAAGGGAATCACAAACTTTTGATGATAAGGGAAGTGGCAAATGATACAATAAATATAAATTCAGAGCTTAAACTCTTGACAAGAGATGTGAGTAAAGCATTTGATAAGATGCAACATGACTTGTTATGGGAGATTTTAAAGGAATATAACTTAAATAAGAAAATAATATATTTGTTTCACTGTATAATAAGAGTAAAGTTAATTAGTTATAAATGGTTAAGTGACAAGATAGAAATAAGTAGTGGTATAAGACAGGGATGTCCAGCATGTAGTATTTTATTTGCAGTAATTATGACTGTAGTTAATAACTAAACACATTTAACTTTGAGGGTAGCTGAATATTGTACAGCAGAATTAATTCATATGCCAGTGATGTATTCTTTTGTGGATGACATAGTATTCATTATGAAAAAATGAAGAATGGATGAAAATAGCTATTGGGAATCTTAGGAGTTAATGGTGATCAGTTTAAGTATTAATAAGGGAAAGAGTAAAGGACTAGGATCTTCAGGTAAAATAACAGGTATTCAATTTCATAGAGAAGAGATAGAAATTTTAGGAATAAAATTTGATAATTAACAATAGAAAGTAATACAGTGGAAGAATATAATTAATAAAATAAATATTTGTGTGGTTTGGAGAACGTAAAAACTGACGTTCATAAAAAAAGCGTATTTAATCAACTCGGTTATATTAGGTAAAATAGCATATTTAGCAAGTGTGTATATAGTTCTAGTAGAATCTAAATAAGGATTACTCATTTATATGGGGATCAAGATTAAATCTGGTTAAAATTGGGACACTTTATGTTAAAAGAGCATGAAGGAGGATTGTGGTTAATTAATCCTATTGTACATAATGCATCGTTGAATTTATACAAAGTGTTGACATGGTTAAATGAAAAAGACAATAGATTGATAGCGGGGATATTGAAGGAAAAGTATAAAGAAAGTTGAGATAAATGTAAGCATTTGAAAAGAGGGATAGTATATTTAGCATTGAAATGAAAATATATCAAGAGTAAATATTATGGAAAATAAATATATGCAATATAGAAATAAATAGAAGGGAATGGGATGTAAGGATAATGAATAAATATTATTATATCTTTCCATGGGAACATTTAGGAGAAAGAAAAATAAAAGCTATAAAAGCAAGGTTAGGAAGATGTGAGTGATATTTTGACTAATGATAATTAAGCTACCAGTAAAGGCAAATATGCCATATAAAAAGATAAAAGAAATGATTTGTATTTATTGTGGTGCAACAGAGACTACTGAACATGTTTTTTGAAATATGAGAGAGTAATGTAATTATGGCAAAAATATGTGAAAAAGAAAGTATAAATGGTTTGAAAATCCAAATCCCCCCACCTGCCAACAAACTTAAACCAAAGCTATACAAACTTCATTTACCTTCTAGTAATCTCCCTCTTCAAACAAAAAACCTCATCTCCTCTGGGGACATCCTCCCCAACCCTGGTCCCTCTCCAACTCCTATCAACCACATACCCTCACACCTACACTTACCTCCCCCCTCTACAATCACCTCACCACCCCATACACCTAATTCATTCTTATCCAAACACCTGTCTATAGTTTTACTTAATATATAAAGCCTAACTAATAAAATTACAGAACTACACACTTGGATAGCTCACACCACTCCCCACATCCTCGCCTAATCTGAAACATGGCTCAAGCCACATATCTCCAACAACAAAATTCTCCCTCCTGGTTACAGCATCTTCCACTCAGATAGAGTCTCAAAAAAGGAGGGGATGTTACCATCCTCTACTCCAACACTCTCAACCTCTCACATTATAACTCTCCTATCTCTGACTTCTACCCAGCAGAACTTATCATCCTAAATTGCCACCTCAATCCATACAAGAAATTTGCTGTTGGCTTTGCCTCTATTTACATCCCCCTGGGAATAATATGTCCATCCTAGAAAATATCTTATCCTGGTTTTCCCCTTAATATACCTTATGAAGCAATCATCTTAGGAGATGTAAACTTAGACTTGTCCAAACTTTCTATTGACTCTCCACAACTAAGTATTAATTACATGGCTTCTATCAGTTGATATCCTCCCCCACCCACCTTCATAAAAACACATCATCCAACTCCATTATAGACTGGATCTTCACTAACTCCCCCCACCACTATCATAACCCCACTACCCTACCAGACTCTCTTAGTGATTACCTCCCCACTTCTGTACTTAGACACTCCACCCAACCTCCTAAACCCCACCTTTCCAGAGAGTGTCATAAATTCTCTAACTTTAACATTTCCCAGGCCAACTCCATCCTTGCTAGTACAAACTGGTCTATCCTTAAACAAATACCTCCCAATGACGCAGTTACCTTGTTTAATAGCATTTTCCTAAATACCTTAAACTCCCTTGTTCTTTCTAGAAAGACAAGGTTAAAATCAAATTATGCTCCCTGGCTTTCCAAGAAAACTAGGTCCCTTATGCACAGAGGAGACAGTGCCTGGAAAGCCTGGATAAAAACAAAAGAACTTCACCTTCTTCACAAATATAGAACCCTGAGGAATCTTACTAAGAAACAAACTATTAAAGATAAAAAGTCCTACTATAACTCTGCTCAACTAAATTGTAAATCCAACACACAGAAATTCTGGTCTACTGCCAACAGAATTCTTTCTCCTGGCTGTCCCTCTAATCTCTGCCTATATCGCAACACATCTCCCCAAAAAACTGCTACTCTCTTTAATAAACACTTTATTAATACCATCCAAACACTCTTACCTTCCACCTGCAACACAACCCCTCTGCCTACCCCTCCCACTCCTCCAAACACTAATCTTTTCTCCTTCCTCCCTGTCCCTGCTGCCTACATTAGATCTCTTCTTCTAAAGCTTAAACCTTGTTCTCCCTCCACTGACAATCTGTCCCCTATCTTCCTCAAACTTGCTGCTGAATCCATTGCCTATCCTGTGCCTATTCCAAGCAACAGATCTAGTCAAGAATCTACTGTTCCTACTCTCTGGAAATCATTCTTCACCATTCCCATATATAAAGGAGGTAACTCTACAAACCTATTGAACTACTGACCCATAGCCATTCTATCCCCCTTTCTAAGATACTTGAAAAATGCATTCACTCACAACTTCTCAACTAACTACTACAGCATAGTCTCCTCACCCCCACTCAACACAGCTTTCGTCCCAACCACAATACAACTACTGCCCTCCTATTCTTCACACACACCTTTGCTGAGGCCCTGGATAACAATAAACTCATATCCTGTCTTTTCCTAAACCTCTCCAAAGCTTTCAATAGTTTCCCACCCTCTACTGCTTTTCAAACTTGTAAATTTTAACCTATCTTCCAACATAATTGCCTGGTTCTCCAGTTACCTTTCCTGCAGACAGCTATCTGTTAAATGGAGCTCATCCTTCTCCTCTTTCACTTCTGTTCCAACTGGTGTTCCACAAGGTTCCATCTTAGGTCCCCTTCTATTCAGTGTCTTCACCAATGATCTCAATACATCTTGTAGACACTCCTCCCTCATCCAATACGCAGATGACTCTACCCTCATCTTCATTTTTAACAATATCTCTGACCTCCATAACCTACTCCAACAGGCTTTTTCATCCACTGAAAAATGGCAATATGATAATCTACAAATCCTTAACCCTAAAAAGACTAAACTCCTGCTCTTCCTCCCCTGTTGTCTATCATACCATAAATCCATCTTCACTATTACATCCTCTAACCATACCAAAATCCAACCTGAAACTCACACAAAACTCCTGGGAGTCATCATCGATGATGAACTCGAATTCAACTTCCACATA
This sequence comes from Protopterus annectens, assembly GCF_019279795.1. Classification (NCBI taxonomy): domain Eukaryota; kingdom Metazoa; phylum Chordata; order Ceratodontiformes; family Protopteridae; genus Protopterus; species Protopterus annectens. Next base: position 826,567,535 of record NC_056750.1, on the reverse strand, counting down.
CTCCAATGTATAAACAAGATTCACCAAAAACTTGGTTTATCATATCACAACAAAAAATTTCTAACCCCTAAAGCCAGACTCTCCCTTGCTCAGCCACTCCTCTTCCCCTCCCAACTATATGCTTTTCCTATTCTTACTAACATCCACGCCACAGCCTTAGCTAAACTTCAACAAACTTACCATAAGATAACTAGATTTATCACAAACTCTACATATAAGGCTCATCACTGCCTTGCCCTAAACTCTCTTCAATGGCTAAAATTTCCCCAACAACTATTGCGATCTCAATTTCAAATATTACACTCCATTTTATACAAACCCTTATCTTGTCCAGCCCTCTCTTCCCTTGTCTCTATCTATTCCCCAACTCAGTCCCTCCGTACTTCTAACCAGCAATTATTAGATATCTATCAACCCAAGAAAACAGTAGGAAAACTTCTATATAAATACTCTGTTGCCCATGCTTGGAATAAACTTCCCTTTGAGATATGTACCATCACCCATCTATCCCATTTTAAAAATGAGCTCAAACTTCTTCTACTTAAATGCAAAAATTGCCCTGATCAAGAACCAAGCTAGCCTCCCTGGTACCCCTTACCCACTTTTAAATATTTCCATCCCTCTCAACAAGCTCTGTACTACGTAGACACTCCCTGAATCTTAATTATTCATGCTGATGTATAAACTCTTTTGTAAATATACTGTTTTTGTTATTACATTTTATTTTACACTGATGTGTACTAGCTTTGTATTTGCTCTCTGCCTATTTCTCTAATGTCCTGTTTAATTATGTTTTCTGTTATTCTGCAAGCTTAAATTTGCTAATTATTGTAAATTACTTAACTGTACTACTGGAGGTTCTCTCCTCAGTTCTCCGCTGAAAATGGGCCACTAGCCCAGCTGGTCCAACCCGGTTAACAAATGTCAATAAATAAATAAAAGTATAAAAGACATACATTTGGACATGCTAGAATATGGGTAGTATGGTGATGGAAAAGAAAATTATGCCAATAATTTAGATAAAATTGTTTTGTATAATATGGATTATTTGGAATGAAAGGATGAATGAGAAAAAATATAATGGAAAATGGATATTATCAGAAAATTTGAAAAAAAAAATATTATTTTGGATGTGGAAAAAAGAGTGGGGGATTTAAGAAGGTGAATGACAAAAATGTATATGTATGGAAAGATAAATTACAAATGAGATTTTCAAGTTAAAAAGTGCAGATATTTGTAAATAATTGCAAATAATTTGTATATGTTTATATATATATATATATATATATATATATATATATATATTATATATATATATATTGTATAGTACGGATTTTAATAAAAAGCCCATACTCTTTCCAATGTGAGGGGGAATCCTGTTTGTGGTTGCACTTCTTGCTTTTGTTTCTGGTGGGAGGCTGCTGAGAGAAGCATGTAGTTAAAACACTGGAGCTATGTGAGTTGTTTGGTGGTGATTTGTAGAAGAAGAAGGTGGCTGAGCTTTCAAATTGACTTAAGAATGTGTTGTGAGATAATAGGAGTGAATACAAGTTTTTTGAGCCTTCGATATCTGTGCCACTGGTTGGGGAATCGGAGAAGTTAAGTCTTCTCTGGATATTTTTAAAACAACAGAAGTGTGCATAGTCAGAGAAAAGGCAGGTGAGCCTTTTCCAGATTCAGAAGAGATTTTCCAGCAGTAGCTATTCCTGAAAGACAACCAGCATGATGAGGGATGTATTGTTGCAACTCTCCAGTTAAGAGGGTTGCAGGATGTTTTATTAGAGAAATTATGTGAGGAAAGCAAACATGAGAGTGGCAAGTATGTGGCATGGGGAAATATCATGGACAAATTTCAAAATGAAGAGGAACTTTTGATACAAAGAACAGGAGATGGTAAGACAAAAACGTATGCAAAACAAGGAACATCAGGAACAGAAACTGTAATGAAATAAAGAAGAGAATGCACTGTTAGGATTTTTTCCAAGGAATGAAGAGAAATAGAAAGATATGAAGTATGGGAAAATGTTATTTCACCTTTAGAAACTTCTCCAGCAGATGTAAGAGCTTTCATTCATATAAGCCATCAGGCAATGGAAACATTTTTGAGATAATATGAAAATAAGAAAGACTGTACACTGTGTAATGTTTATGTAGTTAAAGTTTTTTTCAGAGAAACTAAGAGGAAAATTAATTTTCAATTTAGAAGAGAAATTAAAAAAAGATTTTGAAAATACATTTAAATTGCATCTGTAAATATGTATTGGACATTTCCAAAGTTTTCAACAATAGAGGAATATGTACTGGCTGGTGGGATTGTGATGTACTAAAAATGGAAAATGATCTAATCATTCATATCCCTAGTATTATAAATATAGATGGTCAATAATGTGTAGTTAAATATTGGGGCACACAGTCCTGTAGGGAAACAGAAGCAATCCACCAAGAAATATATAAATGACTGCACTTTATTTAAAGCAGACCAGCGTTAAGCACTTTTGTCACTTAAGACTTCTTCAGAACTAACAAGCAAACAATTCCATTTCCTTTTATACAATAATAAAACTCACTAACCTATCAACATATCACTTAATTAGTTCGGAAGAAGTCTAAGTGACGAAAGTGCTTAACTCTGCTTTGAATAAAGTACAGTCGTTTATATATTTCTTGTTGGATTGCTTCTGTTGCCCTACAGGACTGTGTGCTTTAGTTGTTCTCCTTGTGCCTGTTACCAGTTTGTTCTTGTTGTTAAATGTTGGGATCAACCCAAAATTTGTTCCTACTGTGGAAAATCAGATCATTTGATTGTTGATTATACAAAAAAGAAATCAAAAAGGAAATGTTTTTTATGTGGTGCAACAGGTCTTGATGCAAAAAAAAATGTAAGTTAAAATGTTATAAATGTAATAAGATAGGTCACATGTGGATATATTGTAAAGAATGGACAGTAGAAATATATGAAGCTACTGTGCCTGAACACTTTCAAGGGGTTATGGAAGTAGTAAGTAAAGAGGAAAACAGAGAAAAAAATGTGTTGAAAAAATACTGAAGAAACAGTAAAAAATGATAAAGTATGACACATAAAGAAACAAAAATTAGGTAGTGAAGTTAGTGAAAAAGAAGATATTGTTTGCAATATAGTAAAAAAAAGAAAAAATCTAAGGTAAAAGAGTGAGAGATAGCAATAGAAAATTTACTGGATTTAACAGAAAGTAAAAGAAGAAAAAAAAGGGGAGAGGGCTTTTATTATTTTTCTTAGAACATTTTCATAAATAGAAATAATGTAATTGCAAGATATTAACACTGAATGTTAACAGTTTTAAGAGCATAGTTAGAAGACAAGCTATTATAAATTGCTGAAAAATGTGATATGGTATCATTATTCTAGAAGATGCAAGATTTTTAATGAGAAAGAAATATTTCAAATAAAATGTCTGTGGGATAATGAGATATACTGGAATTTAGACAAAAATTTATGTTCAGGAATAGCAAAACTTATTAAAAAGTCAGTTCAGGTGCTTGATTAATTTTAATGGGTAGGATTACAGTTATTGATGTTAGATATAAAAATAAAGTCTATAGACTAATTGCATTGTATGCATATATAACTAGTTAAGAAAGGGAAGATATGTTTGCCTTAAAACTGAATTAATATGGAAGTTATTATAGTAGGAGACCTCAAATTGTAACTTGAGAAACAAAAAGAAAGGGAATGATGTAAAAAAGCTAAAGAAATAATGTGATGTGAGAAGCTAAGGGTATAAAAGAAAAATATATGGACAAATAGTACAGGAATTTATAGAACACAGATAGACTGCGTTGTGGTTTTGGAAGGGTATGAAATAAAAAATGAAGGCACATTAGACATAGGCTTTTCAGACCATAAAGCTAACTGGATAGAATTTTGGGATAAAGTTACTAATGTTAAGATAAGAAAAGGTCTAAAAAGATTTAATTAAGTTGAGTGGATAGATGAGGGTGAAAAAAGAAAGTTATAATTGTAAGAGGAGCACATAAGTATGTGACAGTTCTTTGAAAATTGGCCTGAATAGTGGATGTCCTTTAATAAGAAATATAAAAAAAAACGTTATCAAGGATGGCAAGTTAAAAAGAGAAAGGACATGAAATAGAGTTATAGCAAGTTAAGTAAAGAATTTCTTAAAAATTTAGAAAAGAATGAAAATGAATATTTTAAGAAAGAACAAAAGTTATATGCAGTGCATTGAGTTACATGCAATGCATCAAGAAAAAATGTGTTGTATAAACAAAGATATTTCCTACATTGTAAGGAAAAAGAGATAGCTCCTAGTTTAAATAAAATAGTTAAGGAAGATAGTATAATAAGAAAATTAATAGAAAAAACAGGATAGTACAGAAAGACCAAAGAGATATAATGTATATTGTTATAGAATATATAAAAGATGTATTTAAAGATAGTATTAAAGAACAAGGATGTCATGGAAAGTAAGATTTGGAAAATATATATAAGATTAGAAGAACTAGATATAGCATAACGGCAAGTTAATATACATACAGCAGCGGGTCCAGATGGCTTAGAATATCAAATATTTAAGAACACGGCAGTAAATCAAAATATTTATTTCACAGATATATTAAGTGAGTGGTTTAATAAAGGATTTAAATATAAGAAATGATGTAGAGATATGAAAAATGTGAGAGAAAATATATAAGAAATTGGAGACCTATTGTTTTTAATTATACTGATTATAAAATCATTATGAAAATACTACAGAAAAGAATGGAATCAAAACTTAAGAATATTCTACTAGATTCAATATGTAGTGTTAAAGGAAAAAGATGTGAAGAATTATTAATGATTTTTAGAGAAATGGTAGATAGCATACCAAATAGACAAGAAAAGACTAATTATGGTAGGAGATCTCAACAATGTTTTTGGCAATATTCAGCATAATATGCTATGGGATATATTCAAAGCTGATAATTTAAGTACAAAAATAAGAAATGCATATGTTATAGCATGCACACTAAATAAAATTAACGTTTTGATTAATGGATGGCTGAGTAAAGAATTATGTATTAAAAGAGGTATAAGGCAAGGATGTCCTTTTAGTAACATTATATTTTCACTAGTTATGAATGCAACAACTAATTATATTAATTCTGTAGATGGTAATGTTAGATATAGAACAAAGGAAGATATTGATACACCTATAATGTTATCATATCGAGATGGCATCATTCCAGTTAAACATTTGAATGGAATGGAAAAAGTTGTAAGCAAGTTGAATTTGTATTTAGATAAAATTGATATGTGTTTGACCATAGAAAAAAAGTAAAGGTTTAGGGCATGAAGACAGGATTAAAGTTAATGAATTCAGCTCTCAAGAAATAAAGTTATTGGGTATTACATTTGGAAAACAAGATGGTGTATTACTACAATGGGAACACATTATGAAAAACTCAAAAATATATGTTCTTTTTGGAGATCTTTTAAACTTTCTTTCAAAAGAGTTTATTTGCTTAACTCTGTTGTATTAGGAAATAGTTAATATATAGCTTGTGTATTTAGTATGCTGTTATCAACTGAAAAATATATTATTAATCTATCTTCTCCTTTATATGCAGATCTCTTTTTAATCCTGTAAAGAGAGGTGTGGTATGTGTAGAAAAATAGGATGGTAGTTTAGGACTTATAAATCCAGTGTTATTTGCATTTTCTTTAAATCTATATATAGCATTTAAATGGTTAAAATAAATAAATGGTAATTTAACAAGTCTATTATTAGAAAACAAATATAAAACATATGAGATATGATGAAAAGTTGCAAAAGAGTAAAACAGTATATGAATGAAGAAATTAAAGCATGTCAAGAGAAAAATTTGATGTGGAAAATAAGCATAGAATATTTGGAAGATGAAAGAAAAAGGTGGTATAAAAAGTAACAGCAAAATATTTTTATGTATACCCATTGTAAGAATTGGAGGAAGTGAAAATCAAAGCTATAAAAGCAAGAAATGATAGTTCTAAAAATCGAGTAGAATGTCATGATTTTTTATGGAGGCTGGCAATGAGGAAATTGCCAGTCAAAGCAAGCATGCTATATTAAAAAAGTGAAAGAATATGCAATTATTGTTATAAAGAATAAACTACTGAACATGTCTTTTTGAAATGCAAAAGAAGTGATACACTATGTACTAAGTTAGATGAGAATCATTATTTAGATGAGATTAAGGGATACAAAAATAATAATATGGGTATAATTGAATATGTTTTATAAAGATAAAGACACAGTGTTTATTGAAAATGTTGATAAAAATATTTAATGTTATGTGGATAATTTGGAATCAAAGAGTGAAAGAAATTATATACAATGCAAAATGGAAATGATCAAAAATGTTAAAAAATAAGATTTTAGTTGTGGAAAGTTGAATGGGGTTCAGATATGAATGTGTTTTGAATGTAAAACAAGTGAATATGAAGTCAAAGTAAATAGTTCGTGTATAATATTGTAAATAATGTAAATATTTTTATTCAGTTTATATTATAAATATTTAAGATTTGTTAAATAAAGGACCCCTACTCTTTTTATTAGGTGTCATGGGGTCTTTTACATCCACCTGAGCTACCACCAACTCAAGAAGATGGAGCTTAGGTTTAGCATCTCATCCGAAGGACAACATACTTAGCTGTGTAGCACCTCTCATATGCTGCACTGCAGTGTCAGCAATCCATCTAAATGGTGTAGAAATAAAACCCACAGCCTTCTACAGCAAAAGTGTGCGTGCTACCTGTTGTGCCTTAAACTACTATTCTTAATTTGCTGTTGGTGATGTACATATATTGCTAGATAATACAACCACTTCAAGAAACCTGAACATTTCTGCATGGAACATCACTCAACACTCCCCACTATAGGCAGTAACCATGTTTACTTATCCACAGTCACATGACTGCAACTGGACATAGGCATCCACTTAAGTGTCAAATTCAGTTTAAAGAAAAGTTGAGTACAGCAAATATTGATAGAAAGGTAAATTGATTAAACAAGTACTCTGAAGAACTTTACATTTGCAAATGTCATCTCAGAGTAATTTTTGTAAAGTGCATTCTGTATTTAAGGATTCTGACCAAAATAGGACTGATAAGTGTTTTTCTGTGTAGTACATTATACTGAATGTGTACAATACTGAAAAGGGTATTTTAGGCTGTTTAATGCTGATTTCACAGTACTCCAAATGCATAAATTAGCAAATCATTGTGTATTTGGAGTACTGTGGTATAAAGGGTTAAGTAAGTTTATTATTCTGCAGATTTTGTGGTGGTGTTGGGAGAGTTACTGTACTAGTGGAAGTTACTACTGCCTCTGATGTTTAATGTGTCCTGGCAGTGATTCCCATCTGCAGTTAAATATGCCCCTTCTCAGAGTTGGTATGGCATGGAAGTTGGTATATTTACTTTTGGTGATGTGTGGTAGAGGTGGTAGTGAGTGGAATCTTTTTCATAGATTATGTGGACTGGAAATATAAATACTGCCAACATTTTGGTACTTGGCATTTTGTACTAGCATTGTTTATTTTTCAGTGTTTCCTATTTGTGTACTTCAATGTTCACTTATGTAATCACAAATAAATTGTATGTGTACAAATACATAAACAAACAAGCAATGAACACTTCTAAGTGACTTATTGCATCATAAAACTGGCATCATAATTTTTTTGCAGTCTCACTTTTATATTATGTATGATAATTATATATTTTAATGTAAAATAGTTTCTTGCCTGTTTTATTTTCAGGGTTTTCATTAAGCTGTGTGCTGTTATACAATTACATCTGGAAATGTCATCTGACATTTTTGTAATGTGAATTTTGTATTTCAGCTGCACATAGTCAGGCTCATAACTCAGGGGTGATGTCCATAGATACTATGTAGAAAATCTGAGTTCAGAACATTAGAATTAAGGCATTTCTTGAAATACGGCTAAAAAATCTGTAATATTTTTCAGGTTGATTAGCTCCATTCTTAACTAATCAAATGATGTGCCAGATTATAACTTTTTATTATGTGGAATTTGGGTACGACATTTTCAATACAGTCATTTTAGCAATTTGAAGTCCCTCAGCTTTGTGTTGTGGCATAGTTTTATTTCTGGCTGCTTTTTTCACAGTTGTTTCCCTAAATCATGTTTTGGATTTATGTTGCACAAATGTAGTATCTTATTTCAGCTGGCAACTGCATTGAACATTTGGGCTCAAATTATTAATCTGTAGCACAATTATGGGCATTTATTGAAAGTAAAGTTTTAAAATGGGAATTGTCAATTTAAACAAGTTGTTGTTTCAGCTTATAACTTTTTAGCTATGTAAAATTTAGTATGAAAATTTCAAGGTAATCATTTTAGGGAGCATTAACTGATATGTGCCATTGTGCAAATCCATTTTTAAATGTCATTTTCTTTCATTACTGCAAAACATATTTGGGGCCCAAATTGTACAAGTTCATTGTTGTGCAAAATCATTACCATATTCAGATGGTGAGCATCTACAGATGACATATTTAAAACCTAAGCAGAGTTATGGCCATTTATAAAAAGTAATACCGATGAAACTCTTTTCTCATGTTTTGTCTTTCTGTTTGAGCTCTCATGCTTGAACCTTCCCTGGTGGCACAATTTTTATTTCAGTACTGTTGTTTGTTCTTATTTTTGTAGGTGTTGTTTACTTTTTTATCTAAGATGCGTAGAAGATGACACGAATGTCTCCTTCCATTACAGGTTAGAGTTATCAGTGGTATAAAAAATGACTGTGATTGACAATTTGAATGCTATGAGGGAGATAGAATCTGTGACTGAATTTACTTCAGTTTTTTACAGTGCAAGGAACTTATTGATACAGAAATAAATAGCAATTTTATTGTTTGGCGCTCTGTGTACATTTTATATATACAAATATACCCAAATATGGATAGATAGATGGACACATAAGTAGATATGAGCATACATCAAAATATCTAACAATACAATAATTCTACCACAAAACAAATTGAAAAATACATGACTAAACATACACACCATCATACTCTGCCACACACTCTCATGCACACATTCAGTCTACAATCATACAAATACACACTCTAAACTGTAATCATAAACTCCACACACATATTGTACCACATCACAAACACACACAGACACACACACAAACAGTTACACTCCACACCATATACAACAAGAAATGCAGTGACATGAATAACAATTTTTACTGTAGAGGGCAAGCCCCCTACACACACACACACACACACATATATATATATATATATATATATATATATATATATATATATTTGTTTCAAGACATAGAAGTGACAAAATATCAAGGCTATAACAAATTAATAAAAAGCATAACAAAATGATAAGACCTCAATTATGTGATTTAAAATGTGTACTTAATTTGGGTCTATATTAATTCTGAGAGAGACATATTCATCGAATACATCTTTGGCGAGCACCACCTACCGAAATTCACTTCAGTGAACCACAGAATTTTTCCCACTGTTCACAAACACTCACCTACCAACCATCTGGAACACAGAATGGACTAAACCAAATCCACCTAAATGGGGGCTTCACCCCCACATCCCCCAATGTGGGGTGCAGTGCCCCCACCCCCTAACTATATATGCCAACTCCAAGATTGCACGACAGTGAGGAAAAGGGCAAAGTTAAGTAGATGGCCAAGTGTTTGCGAACCATGGGAAAAATTCCATGGGTCGCTGAAGTGAATTTCAGCTGCTGGTCTTCGTTGAAGATGCATTTGATGAATATGTCTTTCGCAGAACTAATATAGACCCACTAAAATTATGGTTAGAGCCTGAGGATCAACATACTAAAACTAAAATAACAGAAATGTTAGCTATTGATAAATTTAAAAGGGTTGGAAAATCAGTATTTCACAGGAAATCTAAGGATGATGAAAATGTATTTGCAGAAGTAGAGAGTTTTATGCCCATTAACTGGAAATGAGCATAATCCAAATCCCTGCTGTACAGCGATTTGTACAGTGCAATATAGTGAATGCACATTTTGCTAAGCTGTGCTCCACTTTATAGTAAATGCACATTTTTGATAGCTTGTTTCTTTATCTGATCAGGACTCAGCTCAAGACATTTGATGAGCTGTTATCCTGATTGATTGAATGGCACCTATATACTGTCATTTTAATATTGTTGTACATAAAGTGTTTTGCAAATAGTGAACATCTTGTAAATAATGTGGTTGAAAATTGTATTGTACATAATGCAAAGTTTTCTAAATTTTGTGCTTCTCTTTAAGGCAGACACCCTTTTCGTGCTAGTTCGAAAGGTTTCCACAGAAAGTTTTGTTCACAAGCAATCATCGGTTTGTGTGGTGCATAAAAAAGGAGGCTTATGGCCCTGGTAAGCAGAGAATTTAGACTGGATGGGAGGGGGTTGGGCTTCAAACAGTAGTTTTGAGGAAAATGCCAAAGAAGAGATGAGCTAGTGGAACCTGTTAGTAGTTTAGAGATCTTCTACTAAAAATCCAATCAGACTTATGCAATATTATCTTGAGACTGTAGTATCTGTAGCTTAAAAGACTGCAGAATTTTTTGTTACTTTACCTGTGCTGCACCAATATTTTTGTTTAATGAAAGCACATTATTTTATGGAGAAGTTGCCTCTGCTGCCTTGTATGATACTGCATTGGTGCGATTGGTCGGTAAGTTTGATATAACTTTTTCCACTTCAGAAAGGATCCTGAGATACACATTTCACTCCCTGAAAGACCATTAACTGAGCATGTTATTTCTTTATTTGAAGAAGTAGCAGCCCTGTGGTATTTATGAGCTTTTTATGTGGATCACACAAGAGATGGTTCTTGTGCCAATATAAGGGATGTGGAACAACTGCTTGAAACTCATATTGCTACAACAAACTGAATGATGGCAATTTCCAACACCAGGGTGATGTCAAAGAAAGTTTTCTTAATTATGCAACTAACCATTCAGAAAATCCTCATAGAATTCAAATAGTATGCCTACAAAGAGGCAGGAGACCAAAGATTCTGAGATGGATCCTCTCAACCAAAGTATCAAGCAAATCTTTAAAAATCTTCCTTGAAATGGAATGCTCAGAAAATCTGGACTATGATAAAATGAAAAGTACTACTGTCTAAAGCTGGTGTTAGTTTAGCAACTCAAAGTCAATGTTTCATAGTTGGATATTTTCTCATAATAAAATAGTAAGACTTTGGGTTCATTTGGGTGGTTCAGAGGCAAAAGCTCAAAATATGGCCCAGCAGATCAGGGTTCGATTAGTGGCTTGAGCAAGTGACAAAGACGCAGGGAAGGAGTGATAGGAGTGCTACATTCTGGGGGAGGGAGTTTGCTAATGATGCTCTTTAAGAAAACGTATGTTCCAAAGAGAAGAGTTGCCCTCAGATGCAACCAAGTGTGGGGTGTTGGGAAAGGGAAAGTAGGAAGGCCATATTAAATTAAAAAAAAAACACTGGACAGAAGCAGGACAACCTCAAGATCCAACAGGTCCCAGCAACACCGTTGTAAGTCCCAGGGAGGTAGAAGGATGCTGACAGACCTGGCATGGATGTGGAGCACTGAGGTCAAGCCAGTATAAACAAGGTCTGAGGGGGAAAAAAAAGTAATCTTCAATTCTGCAATTTAAATCATGTATGCACATTATGGTTATACTCTGAGGGTCACCATACTAAAAGTAAAACAAAAGAAAAGTTAGTCAGTGATATATTTTAAAGGGCTTGGCCAGCTACTTTAAGAATGTGAATATTTCACAGGGACCCTAATGACACTGTAACTTTCTTTATACTAGCAGAGAGAGAGAGAATGGTATACAATGAAATTGTTTAAGACCGAGCACTTTAGATTGCTAATAATTGTGTGGTTTAAAATGTAATAAACTGAAAGTATCAGTTGTAAACATTGCTCTGTTATAAGTGTGAAAAAAGGGTCACATATCAACATTTTGTACTATCATTAACAGAGTCATTCCCGCTTATCTAGTACCCTGTGCTGTTCCAATGTCTGATACCTCTCTGGCACTTCTCACCACAGTAGCAGCTAGGTCAGTTTCTGTGCCCCCTCAACTTTAAGCTGAGAAACAGCAAAAATAGGGGCTATTTAAGACAAAAAAGTATTCTACTGTTTAAAATGGCAGCAAATACTTTGCTGCTACTTATGCCATACAGACACTTCTCTTGACCACAAAAGTAGTACATCCATTCATTTCTGTACCAACATCTGGTTATTATAATACTAGAATGGAAATGAATGCTGGTAAAGCACTAACAGTCAGAATCTCCTGACCATGCCCTCTAACAATTTGTGCCTGGGGTGGCTGCCCTATTTACCCCACCTTAGTTATGCTTTTGAGGTATAATTACAATCTTCTACCTGTGAAAGCTGTAACCATTGAGAAGCAGTATATTAATGATGCTGAGTTTGATCAAATGCAATAAATTGCCTGTGTGAATGGCTGTGTAAGCTTTCCGCTACTGTGAAATTAGGTTTAATGTCTTGATTGATGGCAGGAAGCTGCAGAGGTTACTTCATTCACAGCAGTATAGGCTGTGTGTTGATAGAAGACACTTACTAAAAAAAAGAAGCTGAAATACTCGGCATTCATGCAGATAAGAACAATGTCCCGTTATTCAAGTAGAAATGTAGACTGCTGCTGCTGTAGTTCTAAATTAAATATTTGCATGATATTTGCATGTATGATGAAAGGAAATGGCTTTCCTCACTGAAGGATTTATGGAGGTTGCAAAAAGAAGGCATTCCTTGTGATAAGCCACCCTAGAAGTATGTGGAGGGAAGCAAGTGAATAAACCTATATATAAATCTGTTTATCCTTGAGTAAAAGGGAGAAGCAATAATCAGACATTCTCATAAAGGTATATTATTAATAAAGATGATTGAATAGTGTTAGCTGCAAAGATATGAACATTTAGTTAAGGATCCAAGGAACAAACAACACTATTCAAAGAGCTATATAGCATATATTTATGGCTAAGCAGCTTGAAACAGCAGACAAAGCAGAAGATAGTGGGCCACAGAGAAAATGTATTGCAGCCAGAAGATATTAAAAAGGAAGTAGAAGTGTCATCATACTTTGAAAGTGTTATAAAGCAGGGAGTTGAAATGAATACTGGAATTGAAAAGAAGCAATCTCAGAAAGGTATATTCCAGGAGTTCAAAGTTTAAAAAGTAACAAAAATGCACAACCTGAGCAGAAATTAAATTTTTGTTTGTCAAGTTAAAACAGAAAGTCCCCAGAAATTGAGAATTCTATGCAGGAGGTGAGTGTTAAGAAGGAGAAGATTATTAATAAGAAATATTTCAGTAATATAATTGTAGCAAAAGGGGAGGAAACTGTACCTGGTAGTAATTCTAAACGCACTTCTGTCAGTGTATGGTGGAGTACACAAATAAGGGAAGGCTCTAGGCAACAGGTATCTGTAAGTAAAGGTAAAAAATGAAATAGAAAATAATTCCTTTGCAGAGGGATAGCAACTTTGAAAAGAAGAAATTTGGAAAATGATATTTGCTCACACTGAAACAGAAGAAGAGTGGCTTGGAAAAGGAAGATTAAAGAAAATTATAGCATATATTGAGCAATAAGATACCCTTAAACAGATCCATAATCTTATTCCTGGTGAGCCTTTTGAACACTATTGAGATGAAAGAGGCTTCTCTGCATCAAGTTACTACATGAAAAATGAGAAAGGTGGGGACAGCATTTGATATTATAGAGTACTTGAATTATTTACCATTGGTTAGAGAAGAGTTATAAAATGAGACCCTGGTATCTCTAATGATAGGAGAGGATACATTGTCTTTTTCCCTCATGACAGACTGATCCTGAGGAAACTGCAGAAATGGCTGACATTCAGGTGCAATGCCCCCTTTGATATGTACCTGACCAGAGTGATGCAACAACCAGAATGTCCACGGAGGTTACCCACAAGAAGAATACTGGGTGTAAGCAGCACGCCCTCTGCAATCACCTCAAATCCCTAACTCTATACTTTGCTTCCTACAGACTGTTGAGATGCTTAATATGCCTGGCATACAAGACATCCCTGGATCCCATGCTGATAGACCTTTTGCATATCTGCAAAATGAACAGCATCAGAATTACTCGATCTATGGATTTGATCTTTGCTTGTGACATAAATAGGACATGTTGGAGGTACAGATATATGTCTCAGAGAATTCCCCTACTCTGGAACAGGCTTCCCATCCATGTGAAGCAGAGCTCTTTCCTAACCCTATTCAAGAGAAATTTGAACCAGTGGATGGGAAATCCGGAAAATACCCAGGGTCTAGCACCTATGTCTCTACTGAACAGAGGCAGCCTGCAAATATTGCCGCAGTTTACATATACCCTTTAAAATAACATGTACAGCACATAATAAAATGACCAGTCCGTCCCAGGAGAGAAATCAGCTTTATTGCAAAATCCACCATTGACTAAGCGCTTTCACCCACCTTCTTCAGAGCTTCTTAAGCTTCTTCAGAGTCAATGAACAGTACTAAAAACAGCATTTAAATAGTAAAGTCACATTGAACCTCATGAGTACCCTGAAATCAATTAAACATTAACCAATTAATGGCCAATTCAACACTTACAATCTTTTTATGCTAAAACCACATTTCAAAATGAAATACTATCATTAATGCCTGTGCATTTGAAACATCCAGGCGTAATTGCCACAAGCATCCCTTAACTTCTAAAAGGGTTTTAAAGTCTCCCCCAAAATCTTTCATAGTTAACTTGTCAATAACAAAAAATAAAAATATTTTATAATTAGTACACACCTTGCTGTGGTTAAACGCCTACCTGCCTGTCATGTACCGCGTTCTATGTAGGGATGACTACAAGAAAACTTAGACTTTGTGTTTTGGAACACAATAAGGACATCAAGAATAAGAAAACAATGAATGCTTTATTTAACCACAGCAAGGTGTGTACTAATTATAATCTCATATGCTTATAGTGGGTGCTATAAGTCTATAAGCACATGTCAGACCTCAAGACATGTGATACATGATCACCGTCCCCCTGAAATTGCCACTGGAAATATTATACTGCCACGAAATCCTGACATAGATCCATATGTGTTCATGCAAACTATCAAGTGGTAATACTGATGTGATGTAATGGTAGGTCCGTGATGCAGTACAATCACACTACACCTGTACCTATGCTAAAATTGGACTTCAGGTTGTACATCACCTCCAAATAAAATGCTGGGTCTGAATCACATGCGGCACAGTGGAACTGGTAACTCAGCCATACAATTCTACCTATTTCACAGCATTGCATCAGTTATACATCATATGTCTATATATTTATCAGTGGAAATATGTGTGCAAGGACCCTAACACTGAATGTGGATATATGACAACTGAGATGGATGTGGCCCATGCAGAACAGTTGACGGCACAAATACTGGCAACATTTCAAGCTCTCATAAACCCTGAGAACACTTCTGCCTATGCAGAACTGTTCACAGAAACCCTGTACAAGCATGTTAGTAGCTACATAGAGGCAGCTGTACCCACCAGGAAGAAGTACAGAACTAACTCAAAAAACAAGCCGCCATAGTGGAATCACAAAATCAGTCACATGTATAACAGGAAGAAGATAACCATGGCAAAAATTAGGAGATGCAGCACCCAGCAGGGTAAAAGCACTCTCATCAAACTAAACAAACAATTCAGAAGACAAAGTCTACCAAAGCCAATTTTGAGGTAAGTTTGGCCTCCCAGGCTAAGGACAACCACAAACCATTCTTTAGCTATGTCTGCAACCTCAAAGGCAATACAGAATTGTGTGCAGAGTTCATTGTAAATGGAGCCACCAATACTGAGCCAAAAGATATAGCAAACCTCCTGGCTGATAAATTCAGCTCCAACTTTATCCCTCTCCCCCCCCTCAAACTTCACTCAGGAAATATCATCAGGTACAACTCCCCCTACTATCACTTAGGGAATAGGTCCTTAATGCTGTGACTAAGACTAAGAACATTGCATCAATGGGCTCAAATAATATCCCAGGATGCCTTCTAAATAGCATAAAATATGATCTATCAGTACCTCTGGAATTACTATTTAACTATAGCCTCCAAACAGGCTTTGTGCCTCATGAATGAAGAAAGACAACAATCATCCCTCTGCACAAAGGTGGGCCATCTACACACCCTAGAGCTACAGACACAAGTCTCACTAGTCTTATATGTAAAGCCATGGAAAGAATTATCATGGAGATGATCAATAGAGATATAGTAAACCTCCAGACACTGGATCCAACCCAATTTGGTTTCATCAAGGGCAGATCATGCCTGCTCAACCTGGTGGACTTCTTTGAGAAGTTTACCAAAGCAATGGATGAGGACAAAATTGTTCACACTGCCTACCTTGACCTGGCCAAGGCATCTGACACAAACCCATTCAGGTATTGTTGACAAACTCAAGAGGTTAGGTACAGACCCATATGTCACTCAGTGGATAGCCAACTGGCTCACAGACAGGACCCAGGAAGTTAAAATTGGGGGGTCCACTTCTACAAAAAGGCCAGTCACAAGTGGAGTCCCTCAGGGATCTGTCCTTGGACGGCTCCTTTTTGGCATTTACTTCTCAGAAGTCAAGGCCAATGTCAGTGGTCTCCGGTTGACTAAATTTGCAGATGATTGCAAATTAGAAGCTGTCATTGAATCTCATAATGACACAAATTTTCTCCAGGAGGAGCAGACACAGACAAACAAATGGTGTCAGAGCCATGGACTAAAACTAAATGCCAAGAAATATATAATAGTGTCCTTTGGGAAGTCATCCACCCCTGGTAACTATCATATTGATAACACCCACTTAGAGTTGACCCAGTAGTCAGGAACTTAGGGACACACATAGATAGTAATGTAGCCTTTGATCATGACATGTCTACAGTAGGGAGGAAATCATTCTATGTTGCAAACCTTATAAACAAAAGTATGGCATCTAAGCCCAAGGAAGTCATTGTTCCACTGTATTCAGCATTCCCCAGATCTGTCATTGAGTATAATGCCCCCTTTGGTATGTACCTAACCAGGCATAGCCCACAATTGGAATGTCCACAGAGATTCCTCATTAAAAAAATACAGGGTGTAAGTAATATGTTCTATGCAGAGTGCCTCAAGACCCTATCCCTGTATTATGTCTCCAACAGGCTTTTATGGGAGATCTATGCCTGACATACAGGGCATTGTCAGACCCCACGCTGATGGACCTCCTGCATATCCACAAAACAAACAGCACCATAATTACTCATTATAGAGACTTAAATTTTGCCTGTGATATAAATAGGAGCTGTTGAAGAGATAGGTATGTATCTCAGAAACTATTCCATCTATAGAATAGGCTCCCCATCCATGTGAAGCAGTGTTTCTCCCTAACCCAATTCAAGTGCAATTTGGACAATTGGAAGGGAAACCAGAAATTCATCCCTGGCTTGGCACCTATGTATCTAATGGACAGGGGTAACCTGTAAATGGTTAATTTCCCAGGCCCATACTTACACTTATCACGGGTATCAGAACTCGTCAGAGATTTGGAATGCATGGCTAGGTTTAAAAAGGCCCTTGTGGTCATTACCCTAGTAAACACCTATGAAGCTATGAATAAGTGCATGCAGAGAAGAAGATGATGGCATGAGTGTCGAGTTTAACAGACACACAACTTGATGATGTGAGAGTAGACTCGCTATCTATCTAGTTACACAAGCTGAAAAACACAGTACATAACACTAGCACCACCACCTCTTTACCACTGTCAGAGTGACTTTACAGAGGATAACATTAGCAGTGTACGCAGAAAAGAAGACATTGTCAAGAGTGTCTGGTATAGCTGTGGGCTTGTATCATGATGTAAAACTGTCTACAGACTGACAGTTGAATGAACACACACGCATACTCAATTTGACTGACGTGAAATTAGAACCCCTACCTATCTAATTATACAGTTAAGAAAACACAGTACTTAACAGTAGCACTAGTGCAGAAGTCTGATTTTATTGCTGTCAGACTGGACTTTATAGAGGATGCCATCATCAGTGTCTATTGAGAAGAGGATGTTGGGAGGGCTGTATGACATTGCTGTGGAATCATGTAGCAGTGCAAAAGTTTCGTTTGACTGCAACTTGAGTGAGGGTGGCAAGACACAGACTCAGGATCTTCTGACTGAACACACATACATGCTTACTGTTGTAAGATATTAACCACTACCATTCTAATTGCACAAGCTAGACAACACAGTACTTAACACCTGTGCCACTGCAGAAGTCTAATTTTAACACTGTCAGAATTTACTTCACAGGGGATGACATCAGAGTATGCTGAGAAAAGGATGTTGGGAGTGCTGTATGAAACTGCTGTGGAGTCATATAACAGTGTAAAAGTATCTTCTGAATACTACTTGAGTAAGGGCAGCAGGACCAAGACTCATGTACTTGACTACATACAATTGACTATTTGAGATAAGAATCCCTACCTATCTAATTACACAATTGAGAAAACACAGTACTTAAAGATTACACCACCACAGGAGTCTAATTTTAACACTGTCAGATTGTACTTTATAGGGGAAGACATAATCAGTGTCTGCTGAGAAGAGGAAGTTGTGAAGGTTGTATGAAATTACTGTGGAATCATGCAACACTGTAAAAGTATCTTCTGAATACTAATCGAATGATGGAGGTAGGACCTGGACTCATGCTCTTCTGACAGTATTGTTGTGAGATTAGAACCCCCTACCTATCTAATTACACAGTACTTAATGCTCATGCCATCACAAAAGTCTGATTTTAACATTGTCAGACTGCACTTTATAGGGATGACAATATCCAAGTGACATGTAACATGTACTGTTCATATGTAGGTACTAGGCTATTGGCCATAGGGCCTATATAAGCCTAGCCAAATGGTACCCTGGCTTTTGCCAACCAAGAAAATTATTTTCCTGTGCCAGTCAAGCAGAGCCACAGAAGTGATCCCGGGGTGAATTTCCTATCTCTCATCCAATCATCAAGATTTTTCTTGAAGAGTGCTAATGAGGAGCTTTATTTGATATAGATAGAGTATGTTTATTGTGGTGACAAGGTTTAGGTCCCTAGAGCGAATAGCTCGGATGGATTGGGATTTCTTTACATGGAGCATGTCCAACAGCTCTGGGTTTGACATAGCTTTGTATGTTAGGCAGATATCGCCTCTGAGTAGGCGATATGTGACAGAGTAAAGCTGGAGTTTTTTGAGACGGTCTGCAAAGAGGATCTGTTTGAGGCTGGTAATCCTCTTTGTGAGGTATTTCAGTGGCCTTTCCAGTTGTTGTAGATGTCTTGTGAGGTACATACCAAAAGGGGCATTGTACTCTATAATGGGTCTAATGAGTGATGAGTAGAGGGAAACAATGACCTCTTTTTTCCTGGATGAGAAACTTTTTGTGATGAGGTGTGCCACATAGAAGGATTTCCTGACTACTGTGGCAATGTGATTACCAAAGGAGAGACCACTGTCCACCTGTGTCCCAAGGTCTCTTATCACACTTTTGGTGTTAAGTAGACTACCGCCTATGTGGTAGTTCATGGGTACAGAGTTTTTACCAAAAGGGATGACAATGCACTTTTTGGCATCGAGCTTGAAGCCATGGCTTTGACACCAGGCATCTGTCTCAGTGAGGCCCTTTTGTAGGATGTCCACTTCGTTAGGAGTTTTGATTATGGCTCCTAGTTTGCAGTCATCTGTGAACTTTGTTAGACAAAGACCTTCTGTGTTAGCCTGTACTTCAGAGAAGTAGATACCAAACAGGAGAGGACCTAGGACTGAACCCTGTGATACTCCACTTTTCACTGGTCTGAAGTTGGATTTAGAGTCTGCTACTTTCATAGTGTGGGTTCTGTCAGTGAGCCAGTTGGCAACCCATCTTGTGCCATACGGATTTATACCTAGTTTAGTGAGTTTGTCTATAATTCCAGAGTGGGGGATGGTGTTGAAAGCCTTGGCGAGATCTAGATAGGCTGTGTGAACCACCTTACCCTCATCTACAGCTTTGGTGATCTCTTCAAAGAAGTCTATCAGATTTAGGAGACATGATCTGCCTTTTACAAACCAGAACTGGTAGGGTCCAAAGTTTGGAGATTACCAATGTCATTGTTTATAAGTTCCATGATGATACGCTCCATAGCCTTGCAGACCAGGCTCGTCAGGCTAATGGGGCAGTAGATCCCAGGGTCCGTGGTGGCTCCCCCTTTGTGGAGTGGGATAACCGTTGCTGTGCACCATTCAGTGGGCACAAAACCTGAGGTGAGGCTATGACTGAACTTGGTACTTAGGTGGGGTGCCAGTTTGTTCTGTAGTTCATGTAGAATGCAGCCTGAGATGTTGTCAGGTCCCATGGATGCTGTGTTCTTGGCTTTGGAGAGTGTGTTTTTTACCTGTGCAGCCATGATTATAGGTACTTTGCATTCTTCTGGTATAGAGATAGGCCCTTTAGGGGATTAGACAGGGGTAAAGTTAGGACTGGTTCATCTGCCAGGATGTTGGCAATATCAGTTGGTTCTGTATATTTAGTGCCATTGTGCTGTAATTCCGAGCAGATCTGAGTGTTGCCATTCAGATCCTTGACACAGCTATAGAATGCTTTGTGGTTGTCTTTAGAATCAATGGCGATTTTGTTTTCGTAACTGGCTTTGGAGGATTTTATGAGGGATCTCAGCTTCTTGCTGAGGCTAACCACGGAGTTCCTCCGATCATGGGATTTTACTCTTTTTTGCAACAGTTTCTTTCTTCTGTTGTAGAGTTTGTTTATAGAAGGGGACCACTAGATTGGCTTCCTTTTTTTGGAGGATAGCATCTTGGTTCTGTTAGGGATTGCACGATCCATGCACTTGTGTAAATGCTTATAAAGTGCAACTGTATAGGATTCAGCAGTCGTATCTCTATTGTCCGTCAGCATGGGTGTCGTGAAGTTTGCCAGTTCTGTCTTATGAAGCATAAAGTTGGCTTTGGAGAATTTTTTTACGGTGATTTCCCTAATGGAGGTGGGGGTGAGATGTGGATATCTAGGGTGATTTGATTGTGGTCGGATCTGACCAATGAGGAATTGACCTCTGGTGTGGAACACCGGTTGCCCATGTTGGTAATGACCAGGTCTAGGATATTGCTGCCCCTGGTGGGGGTGTGGATAAGTTGATCCAAGGCATTGGAATTTATGAATTCCAGAAAATGTTGAGCACAATCGTTGGTACATGAATAGTTTTCCCAGTTAATGGTGGGGTAGTTGAAATCGCCCATTATTAGGGTGTTAGGTTGTACCCTAATATTTTCCAGTGTATCAAGAAATGAGGAGTGGGAATCCTGAGGCATTGTGGGGATCTATAGCAAGCTACAACTTGCATTGCGGTCTTGCCCAAAGTTAGTTGCACTTGGATAATCTCAGATACATTATGCTGAGCAACTAGCCTGGAGGTGTGGATATCCTTAATGAATATGGACATGCTTATACCTTTATTGCTTCGGTCCAGGTTAGGTGACCGAAAGGTGTGGTATGAATTATAGCCTGGTAATGCAGGGGTGGTCTCTGGAGCCATGAACCAGGTCTCTGTCACTGCACAGATGTCGATGTTCTCCATTTTAAGGAGTACCTTGAGTGAGTGCATTTTGAGGTTTAGACTTCTAGCATTAAGTAGCATTACCCTCAGATTTTGTTTGCTTGTACCCATTACGGTGGTGAATATGTCATTTGAACTTTGCCTAAAAAAGGCACTATAGGGATGACAAGTGCCTTATCCAGTGTCCGGAATCACAATGGTGACAGGTGCAGGCCATCTCTGGCAAAGCATTGTGGTTTGTCGAGCATGTCATCCCAGGCAGACAGATACTGGATACCCTTAGAATGACACCAGAAGCTTAGCCAATTGTTGAAGTCAATCATTTTGTCCTTGTACTGTGGTATCATTCTGGGTGATGGTAGGATGCTACTTAGGGCTAGGGTCATACGTGCCTGGGCTACAAGATCAGAAAGCTCCTCCATGTCTCTTTTCATGTAGTCCAGGGAGGTACGTCTCAGGTCATTCACACCAACATGGACAATGATAGAGTCATATTTGTACTTGCTGTGGAGTGACCTAAGTGCATGCGTTATGTGGTGGATCCCGGCACCTGACAGTAACTTTCTCCTTGTTTAGCCTGGTGAGTGGAACATCAGGGTGCCTGACTATAGAGTCACCTATGACTAGAGTGTTGGGTACATTGTTATGCCTTATGGGCTGTGGTTGAGTGGCACACTGAGTTTGTGGGCTATGTGTCATTTGGGTTGTGTTGGGGGTGGAGGTTGCTTGCGTTTTTGCTTTGGAGGTCCCTGTTGCTTGGGTAGATTTTTTTGAGAGCCTCCGCAAATGTAGGTGTGTGTTTTGTGTTTCTATGTGTGTGTTTTGGTGATGTAGGTTTTGAGGGACTATGTGATGAGTGTGGTGTGGTGCAAGTGTTTACCTTCTCTTGACTGTCTATTCCAGTCTTGGGTGAATAGAGCTTTGCTTCCAGTTTGATTATATATAAGTGCATCTCTCACAGGTTATAGTGTTGGATGGTAGGAGGAGATGGTTGTCTGTGTACATGAAGCAATTGCTGCATTGCCCCAAGATGCCCAGATTCATCAGGTAGACAGGAGAAAACACCGGGAGCTGACCCTTAGACATGCCTGGATAGGTGCTTATTTATTAAGTATTAAAAACTGTTTTCCTCTAGACAAGTGAGGAAAGTTGAGTGCTGTAGTAATTTGTAGCTTATTTAGTGCTTACAATGAGTTCTGAACAAGTGCTGAGCTCAAAGAAACAGATTTGAGCACTGAAACTAGAAAACTGGCTAGTTCTAAGAAATAAAATTAAGCTAGAAGGCTTCCCTCCAACCCAGAATAGCTTGGGGGCTCAGAAGCTTGCAAACAGTCCTGGATACAGCAAATCTGTATCTGGACTAGACAACTTATAGGAAAGGCAGGAAACAATCTTAGAATTGTTTTTTTTTTTTTTAAGTGGAAAGGAGAAAGGAGGAGCAGAAGCTAACTGGGTTGGCCTTCTCAAATGTTGTCCCTGGAATAGGTAGAATAAGGTAATGACACTAGACTGGAAGGAGTGTCCCAGATCAAATTTACAGTAGGGACGGGCAACTGCAAAGCAGCCACGTATAAAAACAGGATACCAAGAGGGAGGGAGGGTGGAAAACAAAAATCAGAACAAACAAACCCAACCAGATGCTTAACAATTGTAGAAAATTCTACTTAATACCTCACACACAGTGAGTAAAATAAAAGTGCTATAAATAACTCAGAAATAAGCAAAAAACAGGATACTTAATTTTATATATCACAGATTAGTTAGCTCAGAGCCCTTCCTCCGACTTCCTTCGATTAGCTCAGTTACAAGACTTTTTTTGCAAAGCCAGGACTTGTGATATGATTGTTGTGAGCACAGTTTGGAAAAGGACATATAAATACATCCAGACAACCTAGGTGAAAGAAGTTGTCATGAATGCATATTGCAGAAGTGAGACAGTCATGTACCTGTTTCTCAGGATGTTGTGTACACGTACACACACACACACACACACACACACACACACACACACACACACACACACACACACACACACACTTTAGAAACAGCAGTAGTGTAATGATTGAGTTTTGTGACATCATATTCAGATGAAGGTATGTCCACATTAATACAAGTTACTGACAATAGCAATGGGATTTGATCATGGATGACCAATGTCCAGTGTTACTATACCCCCACACCAAACATAATAATGCATTTATGCTCTGTAATTCTGAAGTGTGTTTTACAATGGCCCAATTCCTGATATATCATGTGCAAGTGTATTGCTGCAAAGCACACATGCATATCAGAAAGTATATGTTCAGTGAGGCACACATGTCACTGCCCCTCTCTTGTGTTTCTGAATGCATTTGCATGTAATACAATATTTCAGCACAGTAACCTGCGTTAGACATACTAAACATCTGTTCAAATAGCGCATTGCTGTGATACTGATTTGCAAGGATGATGACTTAGTATTACTGCATGCATGTTTCAAATTTCAGGAATTTAAGTTGGACTTGTACAGTAGCAGTATCCACTGGTGCTCATTGTCAAACTGTGAGCAAATAGGGACATATGGTAACAGACCTCATTGGGGTTAAGTGCAAAATAGACCTCATTGGGGTTAAGTGCAAAATACATCTGATTGTCGATAATGTGTCATGTCTCAAGTTTAATAGACATGATATAGGAGAAATTGCTTGCAGATAAATGATGTGCAAGCTGTAGTCTATCTTTGAAATCCCAGCGTCAAAGTTGTATTCCATAGATAACTGTTGCGGTGTGGCAAAGCACAAACAAAGTTAGCTGCTTAAAACTAAAATGTAATTTCAGTCTCTTTACACAGCGGAAACACGCTTAGTGGCATTGCATGGCGGTCAGCAACATGGATGGTAATGAGTGCAGAAATTGCACCTGTTACCCCACTGTCTGTGTGGCACAATGTGTAAATACGTTGAGCTAAAAAAAAAGAGAGAGAACATAGGGTTGGAGTCCCACAGTAGCTATTTTTACTGAAGAAGGGTCGCAATGAATATTTACACAAATAATACCTGTTCACTATTGCCCATTACATTTGTGCATTGCTTAACTGTGTACAAACAGAGTTCGCTACTTAAAGAAAAAAGTGAAATAGTGACTGGTGCTATACTTCAATTGGGCCTGTATGTGTGTGACATTAAAAGGTCCTAGCTCATGCATTCTAAGCTGTGATACAGGACTAACGTCTGACAATATACTGGAAATGGGTAGACTTGCATGACTTTAGTAAAAGAGCTTGGAGTTATGATACATACCCCACAATACATTCTGTTTTACTGTTACATGTTTTTTCATGGGAGGGGTGTAGAAGATTATTGGTAAACTATTGTGTTCAGAGATATGCTGCTGCTGCATTTTGTATTACATAATCATCAGTGTCATGCTAAACCAGCTGCACACATAATACGTATGATGCCTACACAAATATGTGTATGCAGGCAGTAATGATACCTTTCTGTCAATCAACCTGCTATACATAGCTATTGGTATGTAGTATTACCTTTATAATCAAAGCTTTGTGAAAAATTACAGTAAGACAACCTTTGAATCCTGGCTCACTTGTGTTCTGACTATAAACTGACTGCACTTAGATCTGGTACCACAGGGAAAGCTAGGGGAGAGGTGTACTCTCCACACTCAATACTGTCCATAGTGCTGATGGTTGTGTCTCACCACTGCACCTGTTCGTGTGAAGGAAAGTGAACCAAATTAAAAATTTCACTTTTTTCTTTAAGTAGCGAACTCTGTTAGAGTGTTCACATGAACAGACTACCTACATGACACTGATGACATAGGCAGCAATCAATTAAAACCAGATATCTTTAGTTAAAATTTTTGACTTTTGTATAAGCTATGCCATACACTGCAGCTCATCGGGGCATGACTTGCACTAAAGTAGGGGCTTTAAATTATGTTAATTAAATCCTGGTCAGGTGAACTGCACCATAATTAGCCAATCCCACATGGTGAACCTAAAGCAGAACTGTATAAAATATGCATACACCCTACATTCTGATTTTCCCTCAATACTTTGAACCATTGGAGTAGAGGCTTGGGAATTTTAACTGGATAATGCTAGGACCTGCTGCAGCTCTGGTACATCTGTATGTGCTAGATGCTGAAGTAAATGCTGCTGGTGCTGATGACAATGGGCCTAGGTCGAGAAGCAGAAGAGTGTTCAGGCCAGGGTAACCTCTCAGGAGCTACATGAGCTGGAGATTGTAGAGTGCTACACGGTGAACAGGAACAAATTACAAGGACACACTGAGCTCTGCTGCCCTCAAATCAGAGCCAGAGCTAAGAGAGAGGAACACATCCCAGTGGAGACAAAGGTATGTATAGCCCTTAGGATACTAGCTACAGGTACTTTTCAAAGACCAACTGGGAACATGATGGGGGAGTCACAGGCATCTGCACTCAGGATACTCCACCAATTCCTGGATGCTATGCTTCCACATGCCAGTGAGCACATATTTTTTTTCCCTTACCCTTGACGTGAGGGCCAGGAATATGCAACACTTCTACCATGTAACACACTACCCTGAAGTACTGGATGCCATAGATTGCACTCGTGTACACATTAAGACACCAACTGGTGACCAGGGTACAATCTATGTAAACCGCAAGGAGTACCACTTCATCAACTGCCATGTCATGTACAATGCCTGGGGGAGTATCCTGAATGTGTGTGCTGGAAACCCTGCCAGTTATCACGACTCCCATATCTGGTACACATCACAGCTGTACTAGATGTTTGCTGGGGGAACATCCCACACAGCCATTTACTGGGGGATGCTGGCTACGTCCTGGAACCATGGATGATAACACCCATCAGAAATGCACGCACACCTACTAAGGAATGCCATAATGAGGCACACACACAAACTAGGAACATCATAGAGCATGTACTTGGGCTTCTGAAGTCATGGTTCCGGTCCCTTGATATATCTAGTGGAGCCCTGCAGTATATTCCAGTCACATGTGCCCAGATATTCACAGTATGTGCTATGCTACACCATCTGCTCCTACAGAAACAGCTGCAGCAGGATCAGCAAAGGGAAAGGATCACAGCTCTCCAGCAATGCCTAGGTCACCACAGCCACAGTCACAGGAGGACTCGGAAAAGGAACCCTCTGCTAATGTCCCTGTAGGCAGACATAGGTGTGGTCAGTATGCCCTGGCTTTGGCTAAGAGACAATGCATAGCACATTCACTGACAACCTAGGGACTAAAACCATACTCCTACTCACATGCAGATATTAAAATTGATGCCAGGCAACTCACACATTCTGTACCTATCCATGTATTGGCTGTGTACTGCTTGTATGAGACAGAGTCATCCCTGAACTACAGTTGTGTCAATTGGTGCATTTGTAGGGTAGGTCTGTAATCTACACAGTAGTCTAAAGGATTATTATGATACATCAGTGTATGTATGAACCGAGTATATTATGCAAGTAACTATAGTGGGCTAGTTGGAAAGAAATGACATCCACATGGGACTACAGATACCCATTCCACTAACATGATTCCATTTCTATTCAGTAGGCCTCATGCATGGAATATTCATGCAGTCTTACTGCAACAGACTACTGATACATCATTGAAGGGAGATGTTAGACAGTGGTGTTAAATGACAGTCACACTATCATGTATCCCAGCAGAACATGTGGTGTTGTACCCCTACCCAACACAGCAGAGTTCCCTTGCAACTGCTGTGACAGTAACTCATTAATGGTATATGGAGCATTTCACTCAGTCCCAGGGCAGTATTATAGAAATTGATCATACATTGTATGTCTTAGGTAACAGAGGAATATCCAATGTACATATTTATGCTGCTGATTGTGTGATGAATGACCCCGTCTGTCATGCAGCTTCTGTGGCTTAAAGACTAAGACAATCTCCTTATGTGTGGTGTGCATGGTTCTAACCTAGAACTATCCACTTTATGTGGATGTGAGGTATCAATAATTTGTGTTCTACAGACTGTCAGGCTGTTTGTGCTGTACTATTTTAAACGCTGTCACATATTAAATACATAAAACAACTTTAGAAAATCTTAGCCAATGTGAATGAAGTGCAGCAGTGCAGAAACAGGGACAGATGTCATATTTGTGTAATACACAAAATCCCAGACTGGAGTACAGCTAGGTGTGGGCCGGAGTCAGTTTATAGGTAACCAAAACTCCCACTGGGCATGCTCATACACTTCATTAAGCCAAGCCCAAATATATTGTTCCTCGCACAATACTGTGCATAATATATTATGTCTACAGATTCATATAAGTCTATATATATGGGCATGCTCATACACTTCATTAAGCCAAGCCCAAATATATTGTTCCTCGCACAATACTGTGCATAATATATTATGTCTACAGATTCATATAAGTCTATATATATATATATATATATATATATATATATATATATATATATATATATATATATATATATAGTTCCACTTCATATCATCGAATTACCATTTCATCGAACTGCAAATCATCGAGACCAAATCGTCGAAAACTCATTTCATCGAAAACTCATTTCATCGAATCTCAAATCATTGAAAACTATGAAGCAACTACAAATAACATCCCAGCCACTTTGTACTATGTTTATGCAGGGGGGCAAGCCCCCCTGCACCCCCATGTGGGGGGCTCCGCCCCACACCCCGCCCGTAATTAAATATACCAACTCCAAGGTTGCACTACAGTGGGGTTAGGAAATTACCTTTTTAAACGTAGTAAAAACATTGTGGAATGTTATTTGTAGTTGCTTCATAGTTTTCAATGATTTCAGATTCGATGAAATGAGTTTTCGATTAAATGAGTTTTCAACGATTTGGTCTCGATGATTTGCAATTCGATGAAATGGTAATTCGATGATATGAAGTGGAACCATATATATATATACATATATATATATATATATATATATATATATATATATATATATATATATATATATATATATATATATATATATTTGTGTGTGTGTGTGTGTGTGTGTGTGTCTATATATATATATATATATATATCTATATACAAGGATCCTGTAAACCCTTACCTTTATTACTACTCCTAATTATACTTATCATTCCCTATCTACTTACTCTCTACGAACACCATAGATTCCTAGGACTGCATACCCACATCACACACACCTCTGTCCTTACCCCAGCTCCACTCATAGTGTTAGCAACCTCCCCAGCTCAGCTAAGTACTCAGCAGCCATATTTCATAGACTCCATCACATCTCTCAATGTAACCCACTAGCTAGAAAAAATAAGAACCTAATTTTTAAACTTCTACAACTCATCCTAAAAGTTCAGGTCCACTCCCTGTTAGATGGTGATATACACCCTAACCCAGGTCCTACCACTATCACAGCTACACAGCCTGATACACCAACAAATTCAATCACACAGACACTTACCAAGCCCCCCAACTCTCTCCTGATAGCTCATCTTAATTTTCGTAGCATCAATAAAAAAAATAACTCACCTGCATGCCCTTATTGATGTTTATTCCTTTGACATCCTCTGTCTGTCTGAAACATGGCTTAATCCATCAATACAAGACAGTGCAGTTCTACCCCCTGGCTATAATATCATAAGACGTGACCGTAACACTAAAAAAGGAGGAGGCGTAGCCATACTTTATAAGAATGGATTACAAGTTACCTTGTTAGACTCCAAACCTCCTCTTTGCAACCATGCAGAAATTCTTCTAACTAAGGTTCAGCTTAACAAAAGCAAAGCCATATATCTATCATGCGTCTATCTTCCCCCAGGCAATAACATCAACACATTAGAGGCTATCCTCAGCTGGCTCTCAAGTAACTACCCCAAAGAAACCATTATACTTGGAGATTTTAACATTAACTGGAATTCCTGTATATCTGAGCAGCCTTCTACTCATATCAACTTATATGGTTTTACCCAAACTATAACATCCCCAACCCGCACCAATAAAACTAACAACAAAACTAGTACTCTTGACTGGATACTCACTAATACCCCCCAACTAAACTATAAAACAGGCACCCTCCCTGAGGACATAAGTGATCACTTGCTTACCTATTTAATCAGAACAAAAACTGTCATCCTAAACTCTGCCATCTGTAGAACTATTCGCACTACCAAAAATTTTAACCCTGCTCACTTTCAAGCTGAACTGGTCACCCCTGAAATACCTCCCAATAGATAAAGCCGTGAAATACTTTAACTCTAAATTTCTAACCATTTTAGACAGCCATGCCCCATTACGCAAAGTTAGAATTAGAACCAAACTGGCACCATGGCTCACCAAAACGACCAAACAAAAAATCCTCCAAAGAAATAAACAATGGGCCAAATGGCGCTCATCAAAAAGCTCCTCAGACCACCTGCAATTCAGACAGCTAAGAAATTAAACAAAAAAAGCCATATTAGCCGATAAAAGAAACTACTACTACCAACTACAACAAACCAACCAAAATAATCCCCAAAAATTCTGGCGAGGTATCAATAACCTCCTACACCCTGGATGCTCAAGTACTCCCTCTCCCTCTGGCTCTGATCACAACAATCCCATCCAAATAGCTGACTCATTTAATACTTTTTCACTGAAACCATACAATCCCTAGCCAACCAGCTATCCCCTAGCACCCCAGGCTCTGCCACAACCTTTACCAATAATTCTCATCAATTTCATTTTCAGCCAGTGCCCACTTCACTTATCTGTAACCTCATACAGAAACTTAAACCCACTACTCTCTCTGCTGATAAATTACCTGAAGAATACCTGCAAAAGCTGCTAAAGTCATAGCCTACCCCATATCCATCCTCATTAACAGAACTATTTCTGAAGGATCTATTCCCCTAATCTGGAAAGTCTCTCACATAATTCCCTGCATAAGGGTAACTCCAAAGAGTTGTCCAATTATAGGCCCATAGCTATTCTATCTCCTTTGGCAAAAATAATGGAGAAATGTATACACATACAACTGTTAACCTACCTACTCGATCACAATTTATTAGCACCCTGTCAACATGGCTTTAGACCATTTCATAGCACCACCTCTGCTCTCTTATCCTTCACTAACCATATTAACAGCAATCGTAATATTGATACTCTATCCTCAGCTGTTTTTATTGATCTGTCCAAAGCATTTGACATGGTGAATCACCACCTCCTTATAGACACACTCAAAAACCTGTCATTGGACAACCATACTATACAGTGGTTCCAATCATACCTACATAACAGGCAACAGGCTGTACTATGGGAAAATACTTTATCTTCCCACGTCCCAGTCACTCTAGCAAGGATCTATATTAGGCCCATTACTCTTCTCCATCTTAACAAATGACCTTCATTCTGTAATTCTTCAAGCTGACTGTATCCAATACGCTGACGACTCCACACTCATATGTGCTGCTGCTTCTCAATCAGAACTTCAGTCACTAACCCAAATGACCTTTAGTACAGTTGAAAACTGGCTCCTACAAAGACGTCTTATCCTTAACCCCAAAAACAAAATGCTACTATTTACCCCACCCAGAACCTCCCCACTTAACTTTACTATTACTTCAAATGATGGAACTATAATATCTCTGGAACCAACCACCAAACTACTCGGGGTACTAATAGATAACAACTTGTCCTTTGAACCTCACATTAATAACACCATAAAAATAGTAAACAAGAAACTAGGTTCCCTCTATAGAATAAAACCCTTTCTTACACCTCCAGCCAGGGTTACTATTGCTCGTACCCACCTCATCTCTACCTTGCTCTATGCCTCCCCTATCTATACCAAAATATGTATAAGTAATCTGAGTAAACTTACATCTTCCTACAACAATATTGCCAGATTTGCAGCTGGGTCCTCCTATAGAACTCATCACTGTATCAATCTGAATCAGTTAGGATGGTTAGAGCTGCCAAATTTAATACTTTTCAATCAATTAATAGTAGCCCATAAGATCCTGTATTTACCTCAAAATACACCCATACTTACATCCCTAGTCAGTCATCCCCTATAATAACCTCAAGACCTTACGCTCAGCTAATAACCTACTTGTACAAATATCAAAATCCAACAACTTAGCTGGTGACACCTTGCTCTCCAATACAGTAGGTAAAGCCTGGAACATCATCCCAAGCCAGCTAACCTCAATATCCTCTGTCAGCTTATTTAAAAGCAAGCTTAAACCCTACCTCAAATCACACTGGCTATGCCCCTGCGTTAACCCAGACTAAGTACCTAACTATTAACTAGACTCCCACAATTCCTAGCCTATCATGATCTTGTGTTGTCTCACTAATTTTTAGTGAGCTTAACCTTCCTTAGGATTTTTTCTCATGTAAATAAGTATATACAGTGGAATGATCAAACACCTTCATATAGTATCACAACCTATGTGTTAAATAACACTAGAAATCCATCCTTGTTTGCTGTTCTTCTATACTCTATCTATTGATCTCTAGTGTTTTTCTTTCTTAGGTTTTTGTGAGACCTTAGTATCTCTTATCATAAATTACTAGGTGTATCTAATTTTGTAATATGTTATAAAAATTTGTACTACACCATTTCTAATACAAATGTATTAGTCTTATTCATCTATTCTTAGATAAATTTTTCCTTTTTCCTACTGAAATATAAAATATATAATCTTAGGGTTGTACTATAATTGTTAAAACTTATGTACCAAATTATACTGTTATTGTCTTTGTCTTGACCTTTTATGTTGTTGTAATTTGTGGAGCTTTTCTCCCCGGGCCTCCACTGAAAATGGACATATATCCAGCTGGACTAGCCCGGTCAACAAATGTAAAATAAATAAAATAAAATATATATATATATATATATATATATATATATATATATATATATATATATATATATATCTATATATATATATATATATATTAGTTCCCTTTCATATGATTGAATTTCTCTAAACTCGAAAGTCAAACTCGAAATCAGAATCTCGAATTTAGAGAAACTCGAACATATGAAAGGGACAAAAAAAACAAATTAACACCTTTCAAATATTTTCCCAGACATGTGCCCTCAACACCCCCTACTCAGAGATCGCACTATAGTGAAGGAAAGGGAAATTTCCCATTCCTCACTATATGCGTAAGTGCAAAACAGAAGATTTTCCATTCCTCCGCTATAGTGTGGTCACGGAACATTCACATTTAAACTGCTAGGGTACAGAGGACCTGGCCCTACTGAAATAAGGTAAGTTAACTTTTTATTTTTTTAAACCTAAGGTCACAATTTCGAGTAAATGGAAGTTCGAGATTCTGGTCTCGAGATTATGAATTTCGAGCTTCCATCCATTCGATCTTGTGAAGGGGAACTATATATATATATATATATATATATATATATATATATATATATATATATATATATATATATATATATATATATATATATATATATATATATATATATATCTAGGTCTACGTCAGATCGAACTTTCAAATGCTCGACTTTCATATGGCTGAGACCGTATGACTGAACATTTAAAACTTTGAACTTCTGATAAAAAAGTAAAACAAAAGAAAAAAATTACCTGAACATTTTTAGCAGGGGGCAAACCCCCCTGCACCCCCCACACCCCCTGCTATTTATATATACCAACTCCGAGATTGCACTACAGCACAGAAGAGGGAAATCTTCCCATTCCATGCTGTATTGCTGTATGGATATCTCCGTTAAGAACGTTCAAACTTTCAAAAGTTCAATCATATGGTCTCAGCCATATGAAAGTCGAACTTTTGAAAGTTCAATCATATGAAGGGTACCTATATATATATATATATATATATATATATATATATATATATATATGTATATATATATATATAGATGCATACAGAAATACATCTCTGTCTCTCCCCATATATCTAGATAACACACAGACACACATTTATATATATATATATATATATATATATATATATATATATATATATAGACACACACAAATATATATATATATATATATATATATATATATATATATATATATAGACACACAAATATATATATATATATATATATATATATATATATATATATATATAGACACACAAATTTTATATATATATATATATATATATATATATATATATATATATATATAGACACACACATATATATATATATATATATATATATATATAGACACACAAATATATATATATATATATATAGTAGACACACAAATATATATATATATATATATATACACACACACACACACACACACACAAATACACACACACACACACACACACATATATATATATATATATATATATATATTCCTGGTATATACATAAATATGTATATGTATATATGTGTGTGTCTGTACTGCCCAACATACCCAGATTGTGGTAATTAAAGCTGCACTATGACACATACATAATGTTGGTCAAAGGGCCAAAAGTAAGGGCTCATCAGTAGATAATGCACTTACTAACAGCCCCTGTGCCTGCTGGATCTCACCACACATACATCAACAAGTGAGTAAGTTGTGTAATGTATAATGTTGTGTACTCACGGATTGACAGGGCAATTTGCTTTTGTCCACAGGCTTGCCTATCCAAATGCAAACAGACACATATGACCAAAATGGCTACTTTTGCCACACAGTTAGGATAAAAAGCAGTTGTCTGACTGCTAGGCTACTAGATTCTGATGACAGTAAGAAACAATATTACTCAGCAGGCTACCATGCTGTTCAACACTGGCCTTTTATATGTCCCCTACAAGTAGTTCACCTGCATTAGTTTGTAAAGCAGACTTAAGCAGTGGCATGTGCATTAAG
This sequence comes from Protopterus annectens, assembly GCF_019279795.1. Taxonomy (NCBI): domain Eukaryota; kingdom Metazoa; phylum Chordata; order Ceratodontiformes; family Protopteridae; genus Protopterus; species Protopterus annectens. Next base: position 826,533,005 of record NC_056750.1, on the reverse strand, counting down.
TACTGTGATCTGCTATGTGTAGCATTAGATAGGGACAGATTCAAATCTCACTCCAGCCCAATTGGTGTTTTTGTGTGTGCGTATGTGCAACTCTCTACAAAACAAGTGTGAATCCTCCACTGACTTTCAAATTGCAGTGGATATGTACTTCTTGGCTGATGTAAGCCTCTAATCTCCTGTCTTACACAAAACCTGCTGATGTCATCTACCATAAGACTACCAGCAGCGATGTTATTGTCAGAGTTAAGCTGTGGAATTTGTGTTAAGTAGTGTGTAAGACTAGATAGGTAGGGGTTCTAATATCACTCCAGCCCACTTGCTGTGTATGTGCATTTTATAATATGATTGCCACAATGACTTTGAAAGAGGCAGTTTTTTTGCACTATTTCAGGCATAGCAGGTGATGTAGGCCTCAAAATTCCACTCCTCCAAAAGGCCTGCTTATTTCATCTAGCATAAAAGTACCTAAATGCATGCTGATGTCAGACTTGAGCCATGGCGCGTGCGTTATGTAGTGTGTAAGACAAGATAAGTAAGGGTTCTAATCTCATTGTAGCCAACTTGGAGTGTGTGTTTGTGTGTGTGTGTTTGTGTGTTTTTGTGCTGTGCAGTGTTTTGTAAACATTAATTGGTAGTGATACCATTCTCGCTGTAGCCAAGTTGGTGTGTGTAAATGTTAGTCAGAGGATTTTACATCAGTCTATGGGGTCATAGGATCATTGGACTTTACTAGGCTAATGGACCCTAGAGCCCGTATAATCCTAGCCAAGTTCTTACCCTTATTTATACAGTCAAAACCTATTGCCCTGTCCAAAGGGGACACAGGCAGAACCTCATTGGGGAACTTATGGTCACCCATCCAATTATACAGATTGCATCTGAAGAGGGCCAAAGAGGTACACTGTTTGGCATTAAGTGGGAGTCTGTTGCAAAGGTTTGTTAAACCCTGTTAGACATGTCTCTCCCTCCAGCATGTTTTATAGATGCCACATACCAAGTTAAGGTCCTTACAGGAAGTAATCTATGTACCATTTGGCTTACAGATATGTAACATTACCAATAAAGCACAGTCACAGATTGCCTCATATGCAAGGCAGAGATCACCTCTGGGCAGTCTGTATGACACAGACTACAGTCACATATTTTTCAGATGATCCTCATAGAACAGATGCTGAAGACTTGAATTTCCCTTGTAAGGAACCATTGTGGTCTCTTCAATTGCCACTGGCACTTGGAAACATACATATCAAAATGGCCATGTTTTAGAGTATCAAACTCATGAGTTTCATTTTTCAATTTTGCATCAGATCCGTCTGGACCCAAGAGGGGGGCCATGGCAATTATTACTGGAAGAACAAGAGCTGATGTGGCAAATAAGGACTTCTGCATTTATATTTCCTGGTTTAAATGATTTTGTCTCCATTAAAAGTATACTAAAACTTAAGGCACTTTGTAGGTAATTTTATGGTTTTATAATTCTGTGGCTATTTGAGTTGAAATGCATATATATTTTCTGTGGCAATTAGAGTTTAAATGTATACATTTTAAACAGTTTTTAATAATATGTACAACAGATATAGTAATATTTATATTTAGTTTATATAATCAAAATGTTTTGATACTGCAGATTTAGATACAATCTAATTTTTAATTAAGCCAGATAGTTGTACGGTATTTGTAATTACAACTATGTATATAAAAGTTTAAGGTTGTATTACAATTACTTTTTAGTGGTCTTTCAAGGGGAAGAATATATGTAAATAAGTTAATGCTTGCTTGACTATCATATTACACTGTACCTTCATTGCAATCTTGTTGGTATTGTTATAAAAGTATAGGGTGTGTAATGATAATTATATATAATTATGTAGTAATTTATGGTTTAATAGGTTAATTATTGAAGGTATAAATACGAGACAGTGCACATTTTGTATGTTTGTCTGATGAAGGTGGGACATTGATTCCACCGAAAGCGCTTACTTTAATAAATTTCTTCGTATTTTATTATACTTTTGTGGTTGCGGAGAGCTACTTTCTTTTTCGTTTACTTGCCTTTTGGGTTTGCTAAGTTTGTGTTTTTTTACGGTTTTGTTCGTGTCAATGGCAAGTGGAAGTGAAGGTGGCGAGAGCAGTTTTGCAATCGCTTTTTACATCACACAATGATTCTCGTATTGATTCTAATCAAGGTCCTGGAGAGGCGAATGCCATTGGGAATTTAACTATTTTGGACAATATGTTGCTTGGGAAAGTTGAGGCACTTTCCCAGAAGATTGAAGGTACTACTGGATCTCAAGCGTTCCCTACTGTTTCCGGTCTGGCAGGTTTGCCATCTAATTTGAGTTCTACTGGTAGACCGAGGGAACCGCAGCTTGACACGTTACATGGAAGTGGCAGTGGAGGACTACAGGAAGGGAACGCCATGACCGTGTTTCAACCACAACAAATGCCTATCAATAGCACATTGAATTTGCACCAACTCGATAATGGTATACCTACCATGGCTGGTTTCCTTAATTTAAAAGATTTTTTTGCCAACACATCGAACGAGCAGAGCAGACTTAATGGGGAACCAACTGTAAGTAGTTTACCTGTTTTACTAAACAACTTTGACTCAAAGCTTTTTAAGTGCCGCAAGTTACAACTCGAGGTTGCTTACCTCAATGAATGTTTATCTAAGAAAGTTATACCTAAGGGGTTGCGGCAGTGGCAATATCCAGTCGGTTTGGTTGCTAACTCCCCCTTTCATGTGGAACTACTGGCATTGTTTGATAGACAAGGTTCTGACTTTTTAAAAGCTTTAATTAATTTTTATAATACAGAAATTGTCTCTTTGAAAACAGACCTTGAAATAATGGAGCACACAATTTGTAAGGACTCTAATTTTGCTCAATACAAATATGATTATTGCAGAATATACACCAGCATCGATGCCACAATAAATAAACTGTTGGCTAATAAAAAGAAAAAAATTGATAGAGACGTGCTAGCTTATGCTCACAACAAAGCGTATCCCCCTCCCCCACTGGTTTCACATATAAATACACCCCAGGACTTTACTGACTCAAGAACACAAATTATGTTTAATAACAACAATGTTGTGGATACCACTACAGACAACTTGCAGGAAGTACCTGTTCGTAGAAGCGAGAGAATTAGAAATAATAATATACAACAACAAGCTTCTAATCAGGTAGTTGTAAATAGCAGTAACCACAATGTACCTGATAATAATCAGGATTTTCAAATGGTCAGTGGTCCTGGTCACAGCAATTTGAACATCCAAAGGAACCAGAGACAGAGGGGGAACTGGAAAGGGAATTGGAGGAAAAGGAGGAGGAGATGATTGCACCTACAACTGAAGGGCCATAAATTTTGTTTAGTTCGCAAGGTGACTTTAAAATTTTTAATTATACTGTACTAACGGTGGACCAGAATATGGTAGACTTCCTTGCAAAGGGTCTTTCTTTTGTTCCAACTCATCGAACAAATATTGTTAAAACTATTGTGGACCTCAAAATCTATGTTCGTAAACTGAACTTGGCAGCACTAACGGGGGTAAATTCATCCTTAACCAACACCTTAAGGGTGTCTAGTGTCTTTAATCCTCCGTTATTACCTGTTCTTAGCATGTTTGAAAAAATGTGTGAGATTGACATAAGAAAATTGTTAGATAAGCAGGGCAATAGGCAAATTTATATGACTAACACTAGTGAAGAGGAAAGGCACTTTATTGAGTTATTAAACCAATGTAATATTAGAGTCATGAAACCGGACAAGGGAGGGGGTTTTGTGTTTATGGATCAAACAGTATATGACAGCAAGATGCGTCAATACCTTAATTCTGACACATATGACCAAAATGGCTACTGTTGCCACACAGCTAGGATAAAAAGCAATTGTCTGACTGCTAGACTACTAGATTCAGATGACAGTAAGAAACAACATTACTCAGCAGGCCACCACGCTGTTCAGCACTGGCCTTTTATATGTCCCCTACAAGTAGTTCACCTGCATTAGTTTGTAAAGCAGACTTAAGCAGTGGCATGTGCACTAAGAACTGTGATCTGTTATGTGTAGCATTAGATAGGGACAGATTCAAATCTCACTCCAGCCCAATTAATGTTTTTGTGTGTGCGTATGTGCAACTCTCTACAAAACAAGCGTGAATCCTCCACTGACTTTCAAATTGCAGTGGATATGTACTTCTTGGCTGATGTAAGCCTCTAATCTCCTGTCTTACACAAAACCTGCTGATGTCATCTACCATAAGACTACCAGCAGTGATGTTATTGTCAGAGTTAAGCTGTGGAATTTGTGTTAAGTAGTGTGTAAGACTAGATAGGTAGGGGTTCTAATATCACTCCAGCCCACTTGCTGTGTATGTGCATTTTATAATATGATTGCCACAATGACTTTGAAAGAGGCAGTTTTTTGAACTATTTCAGGCATAGCAGGTGATGTAGGCCTCAAAATTCCACTCCTCCAAAAGGCCTGCTTATTTTATCTAGCATAAAAGTACTTAAATGCATGTTGATGTCAGACTTGAGCCATGGCGCGTGCGTTATGTACTGTGTAAGACAAGATAAGTAAGGGTTCTAATCTCATTGTAGCCAACTTGGAGTGTGTGCTTGTGTGTGTGTGTTTGTGTGCTGTGCAGTGTTTTGTAAACAATTAATTGGTAGTGATACCATTGTCACTGTAGCCAAGCTGGTGTGTGTAAATGCTAGTCAGAGCATTTTACATCAGTCTATGGGGTCATAGGATCATTGGACTTTACTAGGCTAATGGCCCCTAGAGCCCGTATAATCCTAGCCAAGTTCTTACCCTTATTTATACAGTCAAAACCTATTGCCCTGTCCAAAGGGGACACAGGCAGAACCCCATTGGTGAACTTATGGTCACCCATCCAATTATACAGATTGCATCTGAAGAGGGCCAAAGAGGTGCACTGTTTGGCATTAAGTGGGAGTCTGTTGCAAAGGTTTGTTAAACCCTGTTAGACATCTCTCCCTCCAGCATGTTTTATAGATGCCACATACCAAGTTAAGGTCCTTACAGGAAGTAATCTATGTACCATTTGGCTTACAGCTATGTAACATTACCAATAAAGCACAGTCACAGATTGCCTCATATGCAAGGCAGAGATCACCTCTGGGCAGTCTGTATGACACAGACTACAGTTACATATTTTTCAGATGATCCTCATAGAACAGATGCTGAAGACTTGAATTTCCCTTGTAAGGAACCATTGTGGTCTCTTCAATTGCCACTGGTGCTTGGAAACATACATATCAAAATGGCCATTGTACTCACATATTGACCTGATGAGGCAAGAGTATATGGAGTTTATAACTACTTCATATTTAGGTGATAGTTCCCTTTATTATGACATGAACAAGATATAATCCCCTTCTTACCACTGTGGAGACATGGTGATCTAAGGTAAGGTAGGTGTAAACCTGTGTGCCCAGGTCTCTCACTCCTAAGTATGTACTTAAGGTGTTACAAGTGCTGTGCTATATAACACGAACATTGCTGGTACCAAAAAGAATGATACTACGTATATTTGCATGGGGTTTAATACCATGATTGCGTCAACAATCATTTCGTCATGTATGACCCTCATGTAAGATGTTGCCATAATTTGGAGAGTCTATGACTGCTCCCAGTTTGCAGGCATCAGCAAACCTTGTCAGCCACAGACATTCACTTTGTTTTTGTATGCTGGATAAATGGATTCCAAACCTTAGAGGACCCAGGACTGAACCCTGTGGAACACCACTGGTTACAGCTCAGCAACTGGAGGTGGATACCCCTATTCTGACTATACAAGTGCTATCAGTAAGCCATTTAGAGACCCCTCTAATGATGTTACTGTTGATGGCTATCTTTTGGGTTTCTAATACCATGATGGGAATTGACTCCATTCCTAAGTCAAAGTATAATTAAAGTTCATGAAACTAGTATTGTTTCAATCTTTGATGGCAGCCAAAAGTGCTCTTTGCAGCACCCACAGTGTGCCCAGTAATGACTTATTCTGCAGTTCGTATGGGGTTGCATGGATTGGTAACATATCTCAATATGATTGTAGATTCTTTTTTATAAAAAAAAAAAAAAAAAACAAGTAATCTCTGTGGTATCCCCGAAGACTCAAAACAACCCACTAAACAACTAGAGTGGGTCCAGAAACAAAACACTGTAAGAGACTTCTCTGTGTGGAAGATTTTCAGTCCGTATATCTCTAGTTAATCACTGCATATTAATCAGATCAGACAACAGTAGTAGAAATAGCGAACTTAAAATCATCATAAGTAAAAAAAAATACTTAAAAAATTATAATTGTACAGAAATTACTAAGTATTCGAATGTAATCCAATCAAGGCAGGCAGTCTGTTTCCAGTCAAAAATCCTTTATTACGTACACAGACAAGCAGTCCAAGTAAAACAAAAATAGAGTAATAGTTTCCTCACAAGCTTCCTAAACATATATATATATATATATATATATATATATATATATATATATATATATATATATACATATACATACATTTTATCAGGCAAGGGAGTGGTTTACTGTGCTGTAAAACAAAGTGTTAACGAAGTGTTATTGGTACACATGTTAAATTCACATCCCTTCACCCATCAGTGTGACATTCGAGCTGGTCTTGCCCTACTTAGTAGCTGTCATATTAATATTTGTCATAATAATATTATAATATTATAATAATATATTATTATAATATTATAATATTATAATAATATATTATTATATATCATAATTTAACATGTATACAAATAACACTTTGTTTTACAGCACAATAAACCACTCCCTTGCCTGATAAAATGTAAATTTAGAAAGCTTATGAGGAAACTATTGCTCTATTTTTGTTTTACTTGGATCGCTTGTCTGTGTACTTAATAAAGGACTTTTGACTGGAAACAGACTGCCTGCCTTGCTTGGATTACTTTCGAATTCTTAGTAATTCTGTACAATTATATATTTTTTATTATTTTTTTTTTTACTTAAGACAAGTTTAAGTTCACTACTTCTACTACTATTGTCTGATCTGATTAATATACAGTGATTAACTAGAGATATATGGTCTGAAAATCTTCCACACAGAGAACTTTCTTACACTATTTTAGTTTATAAGACCTGTTTATAAGAACTGCCTGGGTATCTTTCTTCCACATTGCTCTCATTTCTGCCTGCAGATCCTGATATTTTATGATTTTGTATCTCTCTGTATGCAACACAATGTAGTCACTGGGTGTGATGATTTCAATGATCAATGCTACTTTTGTCTTCCTTTCATGGACCACTATATCCGGTTTTCTGCCATCTATCTTTTGAATTGTTAATAATGGGTGATTCCATGTGATGTTGACCATCATTTTCTATAATGCTTTTTGGGTCATGTTTCCAGTGTTTTTCAACCACTTCATTAAGTTTCTTGGGATATACAATATTTTTCACAGATCTGTTTTATTAATGAACACAATTTTTTATTTTTAAGGCTTCTGACAGTTTTTCTTGTGAAACTATTTTTCTTTCCTCTAATTTCTCTCTTAATCTTTTCTTTCCTCTAATTCCTCTTTTAATCTTTTTTAATATCTTGCATCTGAAAATTCTGGGCTTGTTGATACTATCCATGATGATCTGCCCCATGGTACAGATATGGCTAGTCAGGCTAATAGGTCTATAGTTACCATGGTCAGTGGATGCACCACCTCTGTGCAAGGGGATAACAGTTTCTGATTTCCAGTCACCTGGGATGCAGTCGGTGGTTACACTATGATTGCAAAGTGTTTCCAATGGTGTTTTTAATCCATGTTGGATACCATGTAGGACACAGCCTGGGATGTTAGCAGGTGCAATAGATGCTGTGTCTGTCACCTTAGGGAGACCATTTAGTACCTGCGCTTTAGAGATACAATGTATGGGCCAGGTTGTAGGGATGTCATGGAGTATGTGTGGGTGGGAGAGGGCAGTGCAGTTGTCACAGGACCTATCAGCCAACAGGTTAGCTATGTCTACAGGCTCATTATATATGGCATCATTAACTATGAGTTCACCAACAATCTGGGCCTTTCCTTTTAGGTTACACATGTAACTACACAATGCCTTGTGGTTGTCCTTTGTGGGGAGGGTAATTTTGTCCCATACTTTGTTTTGCAGGACTTCACAACAACACTTACTTGCTTGTTTAAGCTGAGGAGGGAGTGTTACCATTTTAGGGGGGCTCCCTCCCTCCTAATGCGGACACCGATGTCTACCTCTTATTGTAAAGCCTGCTAATGACAATTGTCCACCAGGCATGTTTGCTGTGCCATGAAGAGCTTGTTTTGCCCCTGTCAGGTACTGGCAAGTCAATGCAGTTGTACAGGTGCTTATATAAAGCATTAGTGTAAAGCTTGGCAAAGTTGCCCGTTCCATCTGAGGGGAATGGTGCAGTCAAGCTATTTATACCAACCCATAGTAGGTTATAATCTGCTTTGTTGAACTTTATTACTTTATATGCTGCAAGGGGGGTGTCAGGTGTGATACTTACTTTGAATGAGACCAATATGTGGTCAGATCTCACCAGGGAGGACCTCATAGTGGAAGATCTACAATGGTCACCCATACTGGTAAGCACCCGACCCAGTATGCACAGTCTCCCCATGTGTGGATGTCAACCGAATTATCCAGGGCATTGTAGTTAAGGAAGTTGACTAACCTCTGTGTAAGTGAATTTGAGCACAAGTAATCTACCCAGTTAGTGGGTAGTTAAAGTCAACCAAATCCATCTTGTTTTTATGTATCTTGATAGACTCAAGTAGATCCAGTTAAGCACAGTGGGTATCTTGATTCATGGAGTTACTCCTGTAGCTGGAATGTCTTGATTAGGTGCTCTACAAGCAGTCAATAGCACCTGCAGTTTCTCAAGGGAGTCATGCTGTCTAACCAATCTAGATGTGTATCTATTCACGATGAATATAGATACACCACCTCCATTACTTTCCAGTTTTTAAGTTTGAGGTCTGAACATGTAGAAGGAGGTGTAGCTTGGTATGGCTGTGGTGTCCTCCACAGCCTTGACTCAGGTGTCTGACTGCACAAATGTCTGCATCTTCCAATGTGGAGACAGCTTTCACTGAATGGAGTGTAGTGGTGACATGCCTTGTGTTTAGCAGAATAACCATGATGGTGTTTGTAGATGGCATTTTCTCTTAGGAAAGTTTTTCCTTGTGATGCCACCTAAAAGGCACAGTATGGGGGTGACAACAGCCTTGGCTAGTAGCCAAAATCCCGGGGGTGACAGATGAAGACCATCTCTGGCAAAGCATTAGGGCCTATTGAGCAGGTAATCCCAGGCTGACAGATAGTGGATCCCCTTACAATGACACCACACACTATGGCAATTATTGATGTCAATCATTTTCTGTTTGTATTGAGCCATCATCCTACATGACAGTAAAATGCAGCTCATGGCCAAGGGCATACCTGCCTGAGACACATAGTCTGTCAGCCCAGTCACGTCACTACATACCTTTCCCTTATGTAGCCTGGTGAGAGGCAAATCAATGTGTCTCATGATGTAATCATCTATGAGTAATATGTTTGCATTTGCATTTTACCTTAGGTGTTTGACTGGTGAGACAGTGGTACATGATCTATTATGTGAACTGTATTCTGCTGAGGTATGATTATGTGTAGCGAGCTTGCATTTGGGTTTTTGAGGTGTCTGGTGTTTACTTATGTGTCTGCATGTAGGTATGTGCGATGTGGCTTTGGGTGGGTAGAAGGTGCTCCTTCTAGGCATTTACTTCTCTGCAGTCACAGCCACTGTCATTGCCCTCTGACTGACTAACATTGCAGAACATTGCTAATTAGGAGCTCTCATTGAATCCCACACTGACTCAGGAGTTATCCAGGATAGGCTGACACAGACATTCATTTTTTGTCATAGCCATGGACTAACAGTAAATGCAAAAGGAATGCACAATACTATCCCTTGGGAAGTCAGGCACCCCTGGTAACTAACGTATTAACCACTCACCTCCAACAGTTGACCCAGTAGTCAGGGACTTACGGACATGTAGATAGTGATCTAGTCTCTGACTGTCATGGGCTGGTAATATCTGGGGATGCATTCTATGCTACACAATCTATAAACAAAGGCATTGCATGTAAATCCAAGACAGCCATTGTTCCACTGTATTCAGCATTCATCACACCTACCATTGAGAGCAATACCACTTTTGATATGTAACTAACCAAGCATATCTGATAAATATCACATCCACAGAGGTTCCACAGTAAACCGATACACAGTGTACATAACATGTACTATGCAGACTGCATCAAGCCAGTAACTGTGTATTCTATCTCCGACATGCTTAGGAGTTGAGGTGTTTGCCTGCCATGCAGGGAGGTGTCAGACCCCACTGTGTACTGCCTGCATATTCAAGAAAGGTCTAGCATGGGAATTACCTCTCCTACACACCTACACCTTGACTGTGGTATAAACAGGACATGCTGGACAAACAAGTATGTAGCCCAGACACTACACCCAATATGTACCAGGCTTCCAATGCATATGAAGCACAGTTCCACCCTAATACAAATCATGTACAAGTTACACAACAGGATGGGGAATGAGATCATTATAATTGCTTTAGGACAAACGTCTCTAATGGACATAGAGAAACTGTGGATGGTTTACCTCTCATGCCCCTGCTTGTCCATGTGTTAGCTCCCAAAACCCTGCTTACACTTATCAAGAGTACAGACCTTGTTATAGTTTAGGGATGCATGGCTACGATGAAAGACTCCCTTGTTTTTGTTAGCCTATTATACACATATGAACCCATGGAGCCATGTAACTATATTGTTTTACCTTTCTGATGATATTTTTCTTCAGTGCTGTCATTCCTTCCTGTGCTCTGATGTTGATGAGTTTATTGTAGATGTAAACCCATACATGTGCCCTACACAATCCTAAAAGTGAAACATAAACAGTGCAATGAGACACCTTTCATTGTGTGACTACACAGCCATTACAACAGCATCCATTGTAACTTACACAACATAATATGGTTTACACATTACAAATGGCAGTGTTCAAACTGTGTGACTGACCATTACAAGTAGCTTGTCAAAGGCAAGAATGGATGAAACAGATACATATTAATTTAGATCGTCACCCTGTGCATCAGACATGTAGCTTCATTCCTTGCATAGATGACAATGATGACAGGGATGTGGCACAGGTCTCTAGGCTGCCCCAATAGGTTGGAAGCGTGTGTGTGAGTCAAAACAGGAAGCAGGCAAGATGGATCATGGAACTGTGGCATGTGTGTCTGTGGGTAACCTGAGTGTGACAGTGGTGTGCGAGTGTCTGCATGAACACAGCCAGGCTCAGTGTTAGCCCTACGTGAATGTATGTTGGACAGCTTTGAGCCATGCATGGGAGAGCTGGCAGTTCATTAGCTCCACCCCCGAACATGAGAACTGGCTCTGCCAGGAGTTGCACTGGCACCTGCATGCCCAAGATCAGATGCTCAGCTACTACCCGAGGGTGACTGCTGTCTGCTGAGACCATGTCGAACACTGGACCACCCAGGACCATGAGCCCATGGCTTTCCAAGTCTTGGTATAGACAGCATGCTCCCCTCTGGAAGGCTAGATGTACTCCCACTACAGAAGCGTGATTGTGCATGGCCACGTGGACTCTCAGCAGATGTAGCTGCTGACCTACATCCATGAGTCCAATGCTCAACTCCAGCCAGATATTCCATCACAGACAATGTGCATTCCAGGGCAGATAGTGTGCGAACTGTCACAGACCAATACCTTTCCACTATGTCAGTCAACCGATCCAGGGTATCAGCAACATGGTGGAGGCAGTCATGGATATCAGACTGTGCTGTATCCATGACACTGAGCATTCATCTGGAGTCCCTTTCAGAGCATGCCTGTACCTCCATGATGGCCCTACACATATGGCAAGTGACACATGATGAGACAGCTGCAACAGGTGCTGGAGGGACAGCAGGCCTCCTACGATCACCCTATCAATCTGCCTATATGGAACCTTGCCAAATGTTTGGCTATGACCAGTGTAGACACTCACTGCAGCCACAGTAGCCACATTTCCCTGTTCAATGTCCCCACCTTCCAACTGTCCAATATCTGTGACCTAAAGGGACTGGGTATGCATAGGCATACTAACTGTGTACAGTGATAATGAGGGAGGACAAGGGAAGTAAACTCTGTGACAGATTCAGCCCCTGAAAGCCCCAGGTGTGCCTCAATTTGGCCACCATCATCATCAGAGTCTGAAGAGACACTAACTTCAGGTTGTGAATGGGACAGAGACCAACCTCCCATGTCACCTGTGATATAAAGGGAAAGCATTGCATTATTACCTGCACTACATGTTTTAATATATGTTAAGCTGCATACACTGCTGTCCCTATTGCAGACTTGTACAACCCACAATCTGTAGGATAGTAGGACATGAGGTCATTAATTTCTATCCAAATTGGTAAGTATTTCAAAATAACAGCTGTTTAAACTGCACTCTCATGAGCAATACATAAATTATGTGGGTTCCCATTATGTTATCGAAGTTCAGAAACTTCGAACACCATAAGGTCGAAACTTTATGGTCGAAGTTTCAGAACGTCAATAACATTAAAAAAAAAATAAAAACAAAACAAATAAACTGTTGCAAGCAGGGGGGCAAGCCCACCTGCACCCCCCCCCGCTCTTTAAATATACCAACTCTGAGATCGCACTACAGTGTGGTAAAGGGAAATCTTCCCTTTCTGCACTGTACTGTGATCTCAGAGTTGGTATATTTAAAGAGGGGGGGGTGCAGGGGGGCTTGCCCCCCTGCTTGCAACAGTCAGGCTATAGTTAGGGGTTTTTTTTTTTTTTTTTGAATTCCTGAAACTTTGAACATCTGAGTTCGATGTTCTCAGGTTCGAAGTTTTGGGAATTCGACAATATAATAGGAACCCAAATTATGTACACTGCTGACATTCTGCAGAACTTGGCACAGTTTACAGGTATGGCCATCTGAAAAGTCCTGTCAACTCTGTGAAATCATTCACTGTGGTCACACCCACAAGGCATAGGTATGACCCTAAAGTGTGTACAGTCAGAACTTATCTCTACATTTTTCAATCATGCAGACAGTACATTTATCCAGCCAGCAGGCCTGGGATGATATTTTAGCTAATACCTTGAAGTAAATTTACATCTGTGACAAAAATGTTTTGTGCTTACCAGTGGCAGAGGCATGGCCTCTTTCTGTTCCTGATGGTCCTGGTAAACATTTGAGGGAGAGGTAATGTAAACAGCACCACATTTTACAGTATAACACTGGTACTCTTCCAAATATCCCCCATTTACAGAAGCTGCTGATTTAATAGGTATGTGGGTCATAGTCTCTGCATGAGCTTAAAACTGCAGGTAACCTAGTTCCCCCCACCCCATAAAACACCTGACACCCACATAAAACTATGTACACCCTGGCATGCTAAGTGCTACAGTATTCCAATGGTGATTCAACTAAGCATACCTGGACACTCCTCTTGGGTCAAAATGGTAGCACCCACATCCATGACATATAGTGTGATGGAAACCTGGGAGCTGCTATGTGCTGCAAGGTTCACCAGGAATCCCTCAGTGTCTGACAGAGGTTGTTCTGCTGCAGGGCCACTACCAGTGACTTGACGATTCCTGGCCATGCCTGTGGCACAGTGTTGTACCTGCTCATATGTGCAATTCTGATGGCCCACAGCATTTTTGTAATGGACCAGTTCATCCCACAAGGCTTTTCATTCTTGCCTGTTTTCCCTCCCTCCCTCTGGACAGGAGGACTTGGTAGTGTTGTCTTAAAGCTTCAATTATGAGGTGTTTTCCACCTCAGTGAAAGATGGGCAATGTCTGGCATGAATGTTGCCACCTGAAATATAAAATAATGAAAACACATCAGGATCACATACGTGGATGTACACTTTGTACTGATACAGCAATTAAGGAAGGCTATTAGTATTCCCCACTTGATTACACATCTCATATGCAACAGTGTGGCAAACATACAAAGGGTGTAGAAGCAACTAGGATAGTGGCAATAGTGACCTAAACCTGCTTGTTCCATGACAGATACTCACATATGATGGTACTGAAACATGTTCAGGCACCCAACATAGGAGTCCATTTGTAGGGTGGCCCATAGCAGGAAAGCCCCTCCCATAACATATGTATATAGTACAATGCCAAAAAATAGGTGTGCAGTATTACAACTGTCAAAAAGGCAGTATCCAGAAGACCTGTGTCCCTAGTTAACAGACAGCATTAAACCCTTGCTGTAGTCTACATCCTCTGTAGGTGTTACACAGCTGCAGGACAATATCATGTCAACTGTACAGTTCTAAGAAAGGCTTACTGATGTAATCCCCATTCCCCTAATTATATTAAAATGTGCATCATGTAGAAAACAAAATGGTTACATACCTGATGGAGTACAATACTCCTCTTTTGAAAGATACATGTTGTGATCACGAGTTCACCATAGAAAGTAACTCTCATACACAATGGTTTCCCTAACAATAGGTTTGCCTTTTTAAAATGGTTCTCATTAGCAGGTGATTGCCTCTGAACCAATCTGTGGTTCACAAATGCTAACTGAAGCATACACAGCTGATTTGCAGTGTAATCAGGTAATCCCATGCAACTATCAAAGGGGATATAAGGCCTCAATGTAGAATCCATCCCCTTTCTCATATGATGGGGTGGAAATTAGAGACACTACATCAGCACAGAGAGGATGTTTGTAGTACATACTTATTACATACACATATATGTGCTACACGCTGATGCTACTGTTGCAGGCACTAAGCATAGTGAGAAAGGCTGCAGAATGTGGAGGACAGGGCACTAAGTATAGTGAGAGAGGCTGCAGAATGTGGAGGACAGGGCACTAAGCATAGTGAGAGAGGCTGCAGAATGCATCTCTTATGAGTAATGGTGTGACCTGCTGCAGTCCTTGTATACAGCCAGAGCCTAACTGAGGGAACCCATTCCACAGGAAATTTAGGTATGTATTTAAGGCAAGTATGCTAGCCATAGGTATCATTAACAGAGTAAAAGGCAACATGAATGTTCTGTCTTAGAACAAGGTAGGGGGTACATTTACCATTATGTCAACCATTTGGACAGCTACCAAGCCATTTGTTGCTAGCATGACCTCCATATGTGTATGTTACTTGTGCAGCTGTGCTTATCTGTAATATCGGTAACAAATGATTGTGTACTGCAGTCTGATATTACTGGCCCTGCTTTGAATTACATAACATAAAATCCTCTGTGAATGCATTGTAATGCATGACTTGGCACTCTCTGCACTTTCTAGTGTTGTAATAGGAATATGTTAACTGTCTTCCTATCTGCAGGCCTTTGACTTCCATCATTGAAAAGCAGACAGTCCATCTGACATGCTTTGGGTGGATAAATAGGTGATGAGATAGTCATTCATATCAGAATTCACAATGGTGATGTACAAGTACATGTATTTTAAATGCTAGACACCACTGGATTTGAACCCAGGACCATGTGTACCAAAAAAAACTGATGTTTTTAAAGCATTTTGCAGACTGAGCTACTGCTATAGCAGGTGCATTTTCAATATATAATTGCAACTTACATGCGGTTACATACCTCATTTACATCCATTATTCTGTGTATGGCTTTATAGGGATGTATTTCTCTACCAGATTCCCAGTTAAGCACCTGTTTTTCCACTAATGTTATAACAGGTGCATTTTTAAATTTTGCAGATATAATTGCACAGTTACCTGCTGTTAGAGACCTCACTTACATCCATTATTATTTTTCTGTATTTATAGTGAAGAATTCCTATACCAGAGTTCAAGTTAAATTCCCGTTTTTCTATTACTCTTTTATCAAATTTGTGTGATGTGGAGCAATGCACAACATTGCTTAAATGTGCTTAATGATGGGAAGGTGACAGGTATGTTTTGCTTAAAACAGCTCTGTTACTTGGCAGCTGTCTGGTTTGGATGGTTGATGCACTGGTCAGCAGATGTGATGGTCCTGGGTTTGAAATAGGGAGCAGGTGTCCTTTTTGAGTATGATTAATTATTTTTTCAAAAACATATCAATATAGCACCATTTAGTTGAGCTTAACAATGCCACACTGCACAGCATTGCTCAACAAATCTTTAAAGAAATGAAAAATGGGGAGATAGGACATTGGTGAAATGGGCTGCAAGCAGGGGGAAAAACATAGTGAAAGGCAGGTAGGGATGTGCAGGACGGGTGTAGGAAACAACCATAGCTATCAGTTTCTTGTACAGCAACTGTGCACTTTAGCAGATATTTTAGCTGAATTTGGACTGTCACCCCCAGTGAGAGGGGTGAGGACAACATAGATGTGTTGTCAAGCCAATTGGACCACATCAAGTGTGTCCAGTGGACACGTGTGCAAAATGGAAAGCTATGTATGGGGTGATATTTTTATTTTGAGACAGGTGAATTCACAAATGAAACAACTCCAAAAGTTCAATAACCCAAAAAAATGGCAAACAGAAAGGCAAAGTCGTTCACTCCATAGATTTTACTAAGATAAAATAACACTCAATAAACATAAACATGAAGTGCTTTTCATCTTGTTGAATACAAAGACTTCTTCAGATGTATTAAAGGCTGTCTTAAAACATTTTAAATAATTATAGTGACTTGTCGTGTGATCCCAATCCACCCAATAATAACAAAATGACAATTAATACAGGTTTTGTACTAATCTACACTTAAAGTAGAAACTCTCTTTTCTTTGATATTGTTGCACTTTCTACAATAAAAGTAGTAAAATATATACTTTATCCACTAAGCTTACTGTCCTACAGATTTATCAATAAACATCCGTTAGCAACTCTACTTACTTAAAATAATTTTGAAACAAATAACATAAAAAAAATGTTTTATAAAATAACATTGGACTCTACTTTAATGTGAGTCATCTAACTAGTAGCCTCATTGTTCTTCCCCTTTAATCACACCTCTTATGTAATTAATTCTCATTTACCTATCCAAGGTTTTGAGTTTTAAAATACTAGAAATGGTACACATTTCATTCAACCCTGGATAGTTATATGCATTCGTTAAGATCTGCCAATATAACTCTCTTACTTCTAGTAGTAGTAGTGTACTAGTATTTAATCAATGACCATGTAACCAAAATTGTGCGTACTGTAGTCATTTACATGTTTGGCCAGTGCATTGTCGAGTTTACTCTTACTTATAGCATACTGGTGTGCATAGATGCGTTCCCTGAATTTACTCTCAGTTTTACCAATATAGTAAACTGGACAAATTTTACACCTAGCCAAGTACACTATCATCTTGGAATTACAATCAAATTTGGAGTTGACTTTATATCTAATGTTCCTTATAGTGAAATTATTTGTTGTGTCCACCACTTTACACTGTAAGCACATGCCACACCTATACATACCTACATTCCTTGAAGCATCACTCAGTTTGTTTTCCAACAGATTTTTCAAATTTGATCCTTTCCAAAACACAATTCTAGGATGTACATCTAGGGTCTCACTAAGTGTTGAATTGTTGTTTATTAACCCCCAATTCTTCCTTACTACACTTAGGAAACCATTTGTTTCACAAGAAAATGTAGTGACCAAACTTGAATGGAAGTTGGTGTTATTTGTTATAGTATGTGAAGTTAGTTCCCTATCCTCAGTATCATTCTGTGTTTTAGGGAAGTTACCTTGTAACTGTAATAGTGGTTGGTATATTCCCAAATCCCTTTTGTGGGTGACTTCATTTATCAAGTCATCTACTAAATTGTTTGGATATCCCCTACTTATAAACATACCTTTTAAGAGTTTGCACTTTACCTTAAAGTCAGCCACCTCTGTGACCATTCTGGCCGCTCTCACCAACCACTGACCACTGCATGCTTTTGATGGAAAGGATGACTACTAGATAAATGTAGAAAGGAGTTGGAATACATCTCGTTTCTGTATACTGTAGCAATGTATCCCTTTTTCTGTCTGTCCTTTCTAAGAAGTACATCAAGATATATTTTATCATTATCATATTGGTGTGTAAATCTCAAAAACTCAGTGGTGTTGTTAAAATATGACACAAGGTGGTGGTCTATAACATGGTCCCCTTTGACTATAATGAAAATGTCATCCAAAAATCTACAATAAAAGTAGATATGTTGTTTGATGTCCTCTTTTGTTTGGATATAGTCATTTTCCCATTTTGCCATAACTAAATTAGCGAAACTACCGCCACAGGAAGACCCCAATGCAACACCTACCTTTTGAAGGTAGTAATCTTTTCTAAACATAAGGTAATTGTTAGATAAAATGATGTCTAATAATTCACCTACTAGGGAAGTTTCTGAATCAGTTGCCCCCCCTGTTTTAAGAACAACATTACCCATTCAGTACCTGTTTGATGTGGAACAGAGGTATGTAGGTCCTTCACATCAGCTGTTAAAAAACTGTACTCTTCCTCAAATCTTAGGTTGTTGATTTGTTCCAAAAAGGACCATGAGTCTTTACAAATAGTTGGAACTCCATTCATGTATTTTTTAAGGATGTGATCGACAACCTTAGCACATCCATAGGTTATGGAATTACGTCCATCAACCAAAGGTCTCATTGGTGGATTCATGATGTCTTTATGTATTTTCGGGATTCCAAATAGTAATTGTATATTGGGGCTGGGAATTATCATGAAATTGTATACCTGTATGTCTATTCTATTTTCTATAAATAGTTTCTCGAAGTATCCTCTAATTCTATTGGAAGTAGTATTTACTTCATTTAACGACACAGGTTGGTATGTTTCACACTCTAACACACTATACATTCTATTCTCATAATCCCAACTATCCATGATGACCAAGTCACCACCTTTGTCAGGTTTCATACACCTGACTTTACAGGAACGTATCATGGTCAAAGCCTCCCTCTCTTCCCTACTCATGTTATGTCCTGATTTGTTGTATCCTCCGTCCTGTGTGAGTGAATGAATGTCTAACTCACAAACACTTTCAAATAAAGCAAGGACTGGATGTAATGGTAGATTGTATACACTTGCTATTTTGAATTTTGTATCTGGTTGCAATATATCATTCTTAAACATGAGTCTAAAGTTGGCTTTACACACAAAACATTTGATGTCAATAATGGCTCGTGCTACATTTAAATGCATAGTTGGAACAAATGTACTGCCCTTAGCAGTAAGTCTAAGACTGTCAATGGTCACTGATGAAAAAGTATACACTTTAAAGTCACCTGCTTCATTTGGCAAGATTTCACACAATGGGTACTGATTTTCCGGGTCCGCTTCCCTCTCTATACTTTGTTCTTTGGTGGATACTTGTTGGACTGTGCTCGCTTCATTTGGTGCATATTGAGCCAGACATTCTGTCCCCTCCGAAAAATTCCGGCATTGTTGTCCGTTTGGTAGCCGTTTCGGTCATTCGTTGAATTGTTACCTTTAGGCACCCTACTCCTTGTAACCACCGGCGATCGAATGTTGTACTGGTCATTACTACCAACAGTTTGTTGATTCACATTTGAATCTAGTAGTACAGATTTGTGGTGTTGCTCCTCATGGTTGTTATCTGTCTTACTGTTACTTTCCTTCCGGCTTTGAATGTGTGGTGGATCGGGGTAAGTAGTCCCGTTCCGGTAGGCTAAAATGTCCCGATTCAACTTTTTTTTGTTTAGTTGATTTCAACTTTTCAATTAATTGGTCTATGCTGCTAAAAGACCTATACGACCAAGGAATGTAGGCATGTATAGGTGTGGCATGTGCTAACAGTGTAAAGTGGTGGACACAACAAATAATTTCAATATAAGGAGCATTAGATATAAAGTCAACTCTAGATTTGATTGTAATTCCAAGATGATAGTGTACTTGGCTAGCTGTAAAATTTGTCCAGTTTACTATATTGGTAAAACTGAGCGTAAATTCAGGGAACACATCAATGAACACCAGTATGCTATAAGTAAGTGTAAACTCGACAATGCACTGGCCAAACATGTAAATGACTACAGTACGCACAACTTTGGTTACATGGTCATTGATCAAATACCAAATGACCCAAGGGGGGGACCTAGTGCACTACTACTACTAGAAGTAAGAGAGTTATATTGGCAGATCTTAATGAATGCATATAACTATCCAGGGTTGAATGAAATGTGTACCATTTGCAGTATTTTAAAACTCAAAACCTTGGATAGGTAAATGAGAATTAATTACATAAGAGGTGTGATTAAAGGGGAAGAACAATGAGGCTACTAGTTAGATGACTCATGTTAAAGTAGCGTCCAATGTTACTTTATAACATTTTGTTTATGTTATTTGTTTCAAAATGATTTTAAGTAAGTAGAGTTGCTAACGGATGTTTACTGGTAAATGTATAGGACAGTAAGCTTAGTGGATGGAGTATATCTTTTACTACTTTTATTGTAGAAAGTGCAACAATATCAAAGAAGAGAGAGTTTGTACTTTAAGTGTAGATTAGTACAAAACCTGTATTAATTGTCATTTATTGGGTGGATTGGGATCACATGACAAGTCACTACAATTAATTAAAATGTTTTAAGACAGCCTTTATTACATCTGAAGAAGTCTGTATTCAACAAGATGAAAAGCGCTTCATGTTTATGTTTGAGTGTTATTTTATCTTAGTAAAATCTAGGGAGTGAACGACTTTGCCTTTGGCCTTTCCGTCTGCCATTTTGAGACAGGTGCTCATTTTTTTTCTAAGGTGAGTGGAGTGTTGGGGAAGGAACATAGGTACATATGGGGGAGGTAAGTTGGGAAGGTGAGGAAGCTTTTTCAAACAGACAAGACAAACAAGACAGCAGACAGGGTTGTGTGACACAAGAGGGGGTGAACACCTTTGTTGGGGAGGGTGTTGTGGATTCCTAGTCCCATGGATGTCAGTATCTTCATAGGTAAAATTACTATACAGACTATTGCTACATACTTCTACATCTGTAAGAATTCATTTGTGAGTACAGTGACCGTAAATATTCTATAGATTATGTTGCATATACGTAGCTCTCAACCTGTTAGCATGGGAAATATTGGGCCAAGACCTACGAAATGGCGGTACAAAGGCACAACTACAGGAAACATTTTTTACAGAGTGTGCTCATACATTGGTAACAAGGTGTTCTGATAATGGATTTGCCATTAAATTGTATTCCCAGTAATGTCATGTATCTGCTAATCAAGGACCAGACATATGGGGCAGTAGTCATATTCTGCAAAAATTGTGATAGTTACAAGGTACGTTCATGTGCACTAATTACAATAGACAGCTGGTCATTTCTCAGTTGGCTGCCATGGGATTAGAACCTACAAGCAGTGACTACAGGAATAATGTGGACTTTATTTGAATATAATGAACTCTTAAAACACTATTTCCTTTAAGAATTTTATTGCAACATTTTGTGTGAAATTGTACATTTAGACACATGCATAGCTGTGTGTGGTATCAGACTGGAAACCAAATGCAGTGACCACATGAATAATGAACACTGTATTTGAAAACATTAGTTATCAATGCACCATCTCCTTTTACACTGTAATGCTTAATGTCACTTGAAATCTGGCAGTTACACACATGTATGCCTGTGGAAGATGTCTGTTAACCTAACTGTATACCCTGTTCATTTGCTGAGTGCTATCTTAGGTTCATAGGTAGGTTCACTGGTAGGTACTAGGCTATCAGCCCTGGGGCCTATATAAGCCTAGCCAAAGAGGTTCCCTGGCTTTCGCCACCCAAGAAAATTATTTTCCTGTGCCCCTGTCAAGCAGTGCCACAGAAGTGATTCCCGGAGTGAATTTTCTATTTCCCATCCAGTTGTCAAGATTTTCCTTAAAGTGGGCCAATGAGGAGCTTTGCTCGACATGAATGGGTAGTTTGTTCCAGAGTATAGGAAGTCTCTGGGACAGGAATCTATCCCTCCAGCATGTTCTGTTTATTATGGTGAGAAGGTTTAGGTCCCTGGAGCATGTGGTATGGAGAGACTGGGATTTCTTTAAGTGTAGCATGCCCAACAGCTCTGGGTTTGACATAGGTTGTATGTTTTTAGCTTTGTATGTTAGGCGGAGATCGTGTCTGAGTAGGCGATATGCGACAGAGTAGAGCTGAAGTTTTTTGAGATGGTCTGCGTATGGCATCTGATTGAGGCTGGCAATCCTCTTAGTGAGGTATTTCTGTGGCCTTTCCAATTGTTGTAGGTGTCTTGTGAGATACATGCCAAACGGGACATTTTACTCTATAGTGGGTCTGATGAGGAATGAGTAGAGGAACAATGACCTTCTTTTTTCTAGAGGAGAACCCTTTTGTGATAAGGTGTGCCACTTAAAAGGCTTTCCTGACTACTGTTGCAATGTGGTTATCAAAGGAGAGACTACTGCCTACTTGTGTCCTGAGGTTTCTTATCACACTTTAGGTGTTTAGTGAGCTACTGCCTATGTGGTAGTTCATGGATACCATGTTTTTCCCAAAGAGGATGACAATGGACTTCTTGGCATTGAGGTTGAGGCCATGATTTTGACACCAAGCATCTGTCTCTGTGAGGCCCTTTTGTAGAATGTCTACATCATTAAGTAATTATATTATGGCTCCCAGTTTGCAGTCATCTGCGAACTTTGTTAGCCAAAGACCTTCTGTGTTGGCCTGTACTTCAGAGAAGTAGATGCCAAACAGGAGAGGACCCAGGACTGAACCCTGTGGTACTCCACTCATCATTGGTCTGAAGTTAGACTTGGAGTCGGCTACTTTTACTGTGTAGGTTGTGTCAGTGAGCCAGTTGGCCACCCATCTTGTGACATAGGGATTATGTCCAGTTTAGTGAGTTTATCTATAATTCCAGAGTGAGGGATGGTATTGAAATCCTTGGCAAGGTCAAGATAGGCTGTGTGTACTACCTTGCCCTCATCTATGTCTCTGATGACTGCTTCAAAGAAGTCAATCAGGTTTAGTAGACATGATCTACCTTTTACAAACCCAAACTGAGTGGGGTCCAGGGTTTGGAGGTTACCTATGTC
Source organism: Protopterus annectens (assembly GCF_019279795.1). Taxonomy (NCBI): domain Eukaryota; kingdom Metazoa; phylum Chordata; order Ceratodontiformes; family Protopteridae; genus Protopterus; species Protopterus annectens. The sequence continues at coordinate 826,509,871 of NC_056750.1, read as the reverse complement.
TTTGTTTATAAGCTCCAAGATGATACGTTCCATGGCCTTGCAGACCAGGCTCATCAGGCTAATGGGCAGTAGTTTCTGGGATCCGTGGTGGCAACCCCCTTGTGGAGTGGGATAACCATTGTTGTGCATCATTTAGTAGGCACATAGCCTGAGGTGAGGCTATGATTGAACATGGTAATTAGGTGGAGTGTCAGTTTGTTCTGTAGTTCATGCAGTTCGCAGCCTGGGATGTTGTCTGGTCCCATGGATGCTGTGTTCTTGGCTTTGGAGAGTGCGGTCTTTACTTGTTCATCCATGATTACAGGGGCTTTACATTCTTCTGGTATTAAGATGGGCCCTTTGGAGGGTGAGAGGGGGTAAAGTTAGCACTGAACCTATCTGCCAGGATGTTGGCAGTATCTGTTGGTTCTGTATATTTAGTGCCATTGTGCTGTAGCTCAGAGCAGATCTGAGTGTTGCCATTGAGATTCTTCACAGAGTTGTAGAATGCTTTGTGGTTGTTGTTGGAATTAGTGGCGATTTTATTTTCATAACTGGCTTTGGAAGATTTTATGAGGGATCTCAGCTTCTTGCTGAGGATGACCAGGGAATTCCTCCAATCTTGGGATTTTACTCTTTTTTGCAACAGGTTCTTCCTTCTGTTGTAGAGTTTGTTTATGGCAGGGGACCACCAGATTGGCTTCCTTTTTTTGGAGGATAGCATCGTGTTTCTGTTGGGGATGGCATGATCCATGCACTCCTGTATGTGCTTATACAGTGCATTTGTGTAAGATTCAGCAGTTTTCCCTCTATTTTCCGCCAGCATGAGTGTTGTGAAGTTTGCCACTTCTGTCTTAAGAAGCATGAAGTTGGCTTTGGAGTAGTTTTTGACGGTGGTTTCCTTAATGGGTGGTGAGGCTGGGATATGGATGCCTAGGGTGATTAGCTTGTGGTCGGATCTGACCAGCAAGGAGTTAACCTCTGGCATGGAACACCAGTTACCCATATTGGTAATGACCAGGCCCAGGATATTGCTGCTCCTGGTGTGGGTGTGGGCAAGCTGATCCAAGGCATTGGAATTTATGAATTCCAGAAAACATTAAGCAAATGAGTTGGTACATGAGAGTTTTCCCAGTTGATGGAGGGGTAGTTGAAATCACCCATAATTAAGGTATTGGTTTGTACCTTAATATTTTCCAGTATCTTAAGAAATGAAGAGTGGGAATCCTGGGGCATGGTGGGGTATCTGTAACAAGCTACAACCTGGATTGCAGTCTTGCCCAGTGTTAGTTGCACTTGGATAATTTTGGATGCATTATGTTGAGCAACTAGCCTGGAGGTGTGGATATCCTTAATGAATATGGACACGCCTCAGCCTTTAGTGTTTCGGTCCAGGTTAGGTGGCCGAAAGGTGTGGTATGAATTATGGCCTGTAATGCAGGGGTGCGCTCTGGAGCCTTGAACCAGGTCTCTGCCACTGCACAGATTTTGATATTCTCCATTTTAAGGAGTGTCTCGAGTGAGTGCATTTTGAGGTTTAGACTTCTAGCACTGAATAGCATTACCCTCAGAGTTTGCTTGCTTGTACCTGTTACAGTGGTGAATTTGGCATTTGAACCAAGCCTAAAAAAGGCACTATAGGGGTGTCAAGAACCTTAACTAGTATCCAAAATCCCAGGGGTGAAAGGTACAGGCCATCTCTGGCAAAGCATCGTGGTCTGTCGACCATGTCGTCCCAGACAGACACATACTGGATCCCCTTAGAATGACACCAGTAGCTTAGCCAATTGTTGAAGTCAATCATTTTGTCCTTGTACTGAGGTATCATTCTGGGTGATTGTAGGATGCTACTCAGGGCTATGGTCATACCTGCCTGGGCTAGGAGATCCAAGAGCTCCTCCATGTCTCTTTTCATGTATTCCAGGGAGGTACATCTCAGGTCATTCACACCAACATGGACAATGACAGAGTCATATTTCTACTTGTTGTGGAGTGACCTGAGTGCGTGTGTTATGTGGCAGATCCTGGCACCTGACAGGCAGCTGACAGTAACTTTCTCCTTGTTTAGCCTGGTGAGTGGGATATCAGTGTGCCTGACTATAGAGTCACCTATGACTAGTATGTTGGGTATGTTGTTTTGCCTTATGGGCTGAGGTTGAGTGGCACACTGATTTTGTGAGCTATGTGTCATTTGGGTAGTGTTGGGGGGTGGTTGTCTGTTTCAGCTTGGGAGGTCTCTGTTGCTTGGGCAGATTTTTATTGAGAGCCTCCATGAATGTGGATGTGTGCTTTGTGTTTCTATGTGTGAGTTTTGGTAGTGTGGGTTTTGAAGGACTATGTGTTGAGTGTGGTGTGGTGCAGGTGTTAACCTTCTCCTCTTCACTGTCTAGTCCAGTCTTGGGTGGAGAGAGCTTGGCTTCCAGTTTGGCTATATAAATGCATCTCTCACAGGTTCTATCATTGGGTGGTAGGAGGAGAGGGTTATCGGTGTACATGAGGCAATTGCTACATTGCCCCAAGATGCCCAGATTCATCAGGTGGACAGGAAAAAACACTGGGAGCTGACCCATGGACATGCCTGGATAGGTGCTTATTTATTTAAGTACTAAGAAGTGTTTTCCTCTTGACAAGTGAGGAAAGTCGAGTGTTGTAGTAATTTGTAGTTTATTTAGTGCTTACAACGAGTTCTGAGCAAGTGCTGAGCACAAGGAAACAGTTTTGAGTGCTGAACTAAAAACTGGCTAGTTCTAGCTAAAACTAGCTAGTTTTAGCACCAATCTCAAGAAGAGAAGCAGGCCATGTCCTGTTTGGTGATCCACAGTCTTGTCCCAGATGATGAAAGGGTCTGCAGGCTTGTAGCCTTTTTCTGTTAGATGCCTCGAATAGCAACCAGACCAATCAAGTATATTAAGCACAGACACTCACTCTCCAACCAGAAAGAGTCAGGAATCAATGCACTCTGCTCATACTCTCACCAGGATCAGAATATAAGCACAGATTCTAAGCTGTCACCTATAAAGCAGTTATTAAGCTTATTGGCGATCAGCAGTCTCCAGGAAATAATGTGACTGCACCCCTTCTCTCACCAGGGGAAAACAGAAGCACTAATCCCAAAATGACTACTGAGAGGCAGATTGTGGGCTCTACAATAATTGGTGGTCTTACAATAGATGCTTAAAGGTAAGATGAAAAAAAATGGTTTATCCTAGAGACTGTAGTGTGCACTAGAGGATTTAGATGTGAAAGTAGGTAACTTAAGTTTTACCTGTGTAAAAATTATGTTTTAGTGAAGAGTCACTATTTTTAAAACAAGATAGATTGAAAGGGGATGGGCACTTTTGTATTCTGGTACTATGGAATACAGTAGGGTGGTCAATAAATTTAAATTGTTGAAGAGGAGTGATTTCACAAAATGATATGTTTGTGCTTACTCACACCAGCCAGTAAAAGCAGAGAAGAGATGAGATATATGGTCAAATTAACATAATGGGCAGGCAACTAGAAAGACAATGGTGTTTAAGAACACAACAGTAACCGGGTAGGAAGCTGGGAAAACTTCTGACTCACAAGAGACAGAGTTGTGGTTTCTTTTCAAGTTTTAGTATTCAGTTAAAAGCAGAATACAAGTAAAACATAGTGTAAAGAAAATAAATAACAGTATACAAAATAGAAAAAGGCAATAAAGTAATACAAAAGACAACAAATAAAAAGCAAACTATCCCGTCCATCACAGCAAACTGTAGCAGAATATGGGTGAGCCTTTCCAGTAAAGCCGATCTACAGCATATTTCAGGGAAAGCTATCAGAACTGGAGCGTGACTCAATCTTGTATTACATTTATTTCTGAAATTTGTTGCTGCATTATTTACTAAATATGTAACAGTTGACTGGTGTTAGATTAGAACACACATGCAGTGAATATAGGAATAATGAACACTTTTTTGAGCACAATCTCCTTTTAAACTTTATTGATAATATTTCTTAACATCTGGCATTTAGACTTATGGATAGCTGTCCAGGACTTCAGTTAACCTGCCCATATACCACATTCATCGACTGAGCAGAATATACAGCATTATTTCAGACAAAATGAACAGAACACAGGCTTGAACCTTACTCTGGGTATTGCACTACATTTATTTCTGACATTTGTTGCTGCATTCTTTATTCAGTTACATGCAACACTTGACTGGTGTCAGATTAGAACACACATGCAGTGAATACAGGAATAGTGAACACTTTATTTGAAAATATTACTTATCAAAGCACCATCACCCTTTAAAATGTTTTGTTTAATGTTGCTTCAATTCTGGCATGCAGACCATGGATAGCTGTGTAGGACTTCTGTTAACTAACCCATATACCCTGTTCATTTATTGAGTGCAACCTACAGTATATTTCAGATAATGAGTAGACCAGAACAGTGACTCAATCTGAGTAGACTGCAACATGAACTGATGTTTGGAAGCTATACTATAGAGTACTGTATGCTTTCTTGTTTTAACTTGCTTTACCATTTCAGGTAGAAAGTGACACATTCATAAAGATGTAAAATGTCCCAGCTATGCCATACCCGACTATTAAGACTTCAAACTAACTAATTTATTTTATAATTACATTATGCATTAAGTTATCACTTTGGTGTTTTCCTACTTACCACATGATTGCCTCATCTTGGCCAGACACCCGCATGGGAATGGACATTGGAAGCCCTCTTTTTTCAGCTAAATATTTCTAAATTACTGGCAAACATACTTACCTATCTGTGGAGTTTGCCCAGCCCTCTTGGACACAGGTGTCCAAGGTTCCCCTCTTCCTACACCTCAGGTCATTGTAGTGGTGACGACACTGCTCATTAGTGCAGGGGACACTAGTAGCACTGGTAAGTTCCCTGGCCAAATGATCCCCGGCCTCAGACTTGCACTCTGTGCCCTGGTAATCACCCTGCAGCAGCCGGGGTTCATAATTCTTAACAAGGAGTCTAACAAACACTCTGGACTCCTGCACTCCCCACTTCTGCACACAACAGTGCACTACTTCACCAACAACACCAGGCATATCCAGAGCCAAGTTGAGACTTCAAAGAATGATGTCAAATTCCTGCCTATTGGCCTTTAAATAGGCTGCATTCCTGCCCTTGCATGTCATGCTGTAACTTTCAAAAAAGCACCGCACCACTTAGCATCACACAAACTCCACCACAAACCATGTGCAAGTGAAGCTTAGCAATGCACAAATGGAAATAGACCACTGACCATGTTTAAATGCTCCTTATCACGCAGCTTTTCCAAATGTAACAATTTTTAATTTTAAATTAAACCGAAGTTTTTGTTTCCTGACACATTTTCTCAGCAATAAATGTAAAAAGTATGACTGCTCAGAACTCAAATCCAGGACCTACTACACCGTAGGTTATGAGTCAACCTATCTAGCCACTGCATTAGTGAAGAGAGCTTGTATATCTTCACATATACTACAAAGGTGCCTGTAAGCGTAGCACAGTTTCATTGTGCAGGTTTGCGCATTGCTAAGCACAGCAGGACTACAATAATTGAATACATCTGGTTTCTATTTTTAGATGTGTAGCAGATGTCTGCTGTATGTATGTATATATATATATATATATATATATATATATATATATATATATACACATATATGGGATCCGGCAATATGTTCAAAGTTTCACTACTTCAAACTTCACTTCAACCAGTCCACTTGTTCGAAGTAGTGAAGCTTCAAATATTGACTTCGGCAGTCACACTACAGCGCGGAATGGGAATATTCCCTTTTCCCTGCTGTAGTGCAATCCCGGAGTTGGTATATTTAAGTAGGGGGGATGAGGGGGTGCAGGGGGGCATGCCCTCCTGCAAAAACATGTTTTAGTGTTTTTTTGTTTGTTTTTTGGGGGGTAGCCTGGGGAACTAGACTTCAGCGAAAGTACACTTTCGTTTAAGTGGACTTTTGCTGAAGTGTAGGGTTTACTGCTCTATTTCAAAGAAGTGTATTTTCGATGTAGAGCAGTAGACCTATATATATATATATATATATATATATATATATATATATATATATATATATATACACATATATATATATATATAAAATGTTTTCACTTCAGAATCCTGAAATATCACAACCCTGAACTTTAGAATCCTGAAGCCCAAAATCCTGAAAATTCAAAATCCTGAAAACTCAAAATCCTGAATCCTAAAACACTGAAAACACACAGGATACATATACTGATTGTAGACAGCACAAACCATATTACATTCCACCAAATATAAGCAAGGGGGTTGCACCCCCCACTCCCTATGCTACTTAAATATATCAACTCCAAGATTACACTTCACTACACTATCATGAGTTATGTTGTAGTATAGCAAGTTAAAAGGAAACATTACTAAGGTTACAACAGGCAGTCAAGGAATATGTGATGGCATGTTTGCCATGTTTTTCTGTACAGTGCAATTTTGGAGTTCATATATCTAATTAGCAGGGGGTGTGGGGGACGTAGCCCCCACATGGGGGGGGGGTTTGCCCCCCTGGCCATACTTGGTGAAAAGTGCTATCCTTTGTCTTGTATGCATCTTTCTGTGTCCTTGGACTGGAATATTTCATTATTTGTGTCCTGTATATTTTCAGTATTTTGGTATTCGGGATTTTGAGTTTTCAGGATTTTGAATTTACAGGATTATGAAGTTCAGGATTGTGATATTTCAGGATTCTTAAGTGAAACCATATATATATAGCAGCACCTCACTTTCGCTAAGCAAGTGCTGCACCACACAAACAAGCACATAAAAAATAATTAATTACAATTGAATATATCCGATTTCTATTTTTAGATGTGTAGCAGATGTCTACTGTATATGTGAGCAAAGCCAGCATAGCTGCACATTGTGCCATAGTGTGCAAAAAGCACGTAAATGTAAAAGAAATAATTAAATTGCAGTTTCATGCAGTCAAATCTTTTGTTCACCTTTCGGTCCAGGTTAACAGGCCAAAAGATATTGTGTTGTGCTTAACTGTCTAGAATTTTTCTGGACACTCCACAAGTATGGGACAGCCTCTACACTGTTTCTTACATGGATTCAATATCCATGTTACTGTGATCTCCCTCAGCAGCGCACCATAATTAATATGTATGGCGTGCTGCCAAGGAGGGACCTTGGTTGTGTACATGGGTACATTCTGTGTAGGGTCTTCATGGAGCCTACATAGATTTTATTGAATCCTGAGGATAGCCTATCACTGTGCAGAACACATCTTGAACATGTGACATTGTTAGAATGTATATGTCAATATCATTCCTAAGTAAAAATATGAAAAAAAGCTGCATCAAATTAGGAAATCAGTTTGACTGCCTACCCACAATAGATATTCATCGGGATTCAATTAAACCCTACACAGTTAATTTTTTCTGAGTACGCATCTCAGCACGATACGCATGCAGGCATGGATAGTTTGCGATTCAGTGAACTCTGTTTAGCAGTGCACAATCACGCACATACTGCTACAGTCCGTGTAGCTTCCATGGCATGCAAATCATTGCTGCAAAGCTGTACTCATTGATTCAATAGTAAAGCAGCTGTATAGACTCCGTCTAGCTTCTGGCCACGTATTCCAAAATGTTTCAAATACAGACTCAGAAAGGAGTCTATACGGAAACCAAACTAAGTGAAACTGATCACATCAGCACACAACTGACCCTAAAAACTAAAAAGACACACACTAATATATATTTAGACAGCCTTGTTCTAAAAAGGGTGAATAACAATGTTAACAATAATTATTATATAAATAGAAGCCTTGCTCCCCTCATCCTACTATACCCGTAAGTAATGTATACATCCTAAATATAAAATGGTATGAAACCAGCATTGACACTGTAATGTGGGAATACTGAGTATGTAGGTTGTGGAATACACTAAAATGTAAGGAAAAACGGTTGTCTATTTTGTATTATGCATACCCCTCCCCTGCAGTTCCCTTGCCTACATGGTTCTAACCATGCACAAAAGGGCCTGTCTATATGGTTAATATGTAAATGAGGTCCACACACCTGTGATTTACTGAATCACTAAAAAGTATAACTGTGTAGTGCAGACCACTTCATGTAAGGACTCCTACAGTGTTTTTATCTTGTGGCACTTGGCGCAACTGCAGGAAAAGGAGGACTATATAGCAGGTGTCTGTCTAACTGATACGTAACTATTTATATAGCCCCAAGTGTATATGCTTGGGCTGGAGTACAGATGGTGCAGGGTTCGAGTACAGGCCCTGCAACTTTTATTTACTTTGTAATTTATTTTTTGCTGGGTATGCGCAGGGGTGAGTAGTGGCACAACACACAAGAATGACTGAAACTAGACTTCATACTTGCAAGTAGGTGTGTCTCATAGGTGTTAATTGCAGCAGAAGCATGTGATTTTCAGTGCAGTGTTACTCCACAGGTTATAAAACAGGCAGGTAAACCAAAGTCTGTTTTTTCCTGCCTACTGCAATTCCATTATAGTAGAGTCAAGGAACTATTAACCTGAAACAGTGTTAGGGGCTGCTGCAGCTTTAATCCACATGTATGTGCTATATGCTGAAGCTGATGATGTGTAGATTGTAGAGCACTACAGGAGAGGGACACATTACAAAAACTCTGTGAGCTCTGCCATCCTCAACTCACAGAGCTAACCTAGGGGAACTCATCCCAGTGGAAACTAAGGTATGTGTAGCCCTTAGGATATTAGATATATGTACCTTTCAAAAACCAATTGGGGACATGATGGGTGTGTCACTAGCATCAGCCATCCAGGATTCTACACCAATTCCTGGATGCCATGCTCATGCATGCCAGTGAGCACATATGCTTTCCTGGTAGGTCAGAGGAGAGGGCTAGAAATATGGTCCACTTCTACCAGGTAGTGCACTACCCTGAAGTACTGGGTGTTATAGACTGCATTCATTTGCACATCAAGGCACCACCTGATGAGTGGGGTAGAATCTACTATAACCACAAGAGGTTCCCCTCCATCAACTGCCTAATCATGTGTAATGCCCAGGAAATTATCCTGAATGTGTGTGCTGGCAACCCTGGCAGTTATCATGACTCCCACATCTGGCACACATCACAGCTGTACCAGATATCTTTTGGGGGAGGGGCATCCCACAGTGCCATTTACTGGGGGATGCTGGCTATTCACTGGAGCCATGGCTGATGACATCCATCAGAAGTGCACACACACTCACAGAAGAATGCTATAATGAGGCACACTCTCAAACTAGAAACATTATAGAGCATGTGTTTGGACTGCTGAAGTCACGGTTCAGGTGCCTAGATACATTGTGTAGAGCTTTGCAGTATGATCCACGTACTTGTACAAAATCTTCACAGTATGTGCTGTGCTACACAATCTGATCCTGCAGAAACAGCTGCAGCAGGATCAGCAAAGGGAAGGGACACCCATTCCCCCACCAACGCCTAGGTCACCACAGCCACACTTAGAGGAGGATACGGAGGGGGAACCACCAGCTGCTGGGAAAATAGGCAGAACTAAACATGCATAGTATGTCCTTTCTTTGACTAAGGGACAATGTATAGCACATTCTCTGACCACCTAGGTGCCTAATACCATTGTCTGAATCATACATAGATTAAAATTGATGCCAGACAAATCATATAACCTTTGCCTCCCCATGTAATGGCTTTGTACTGCTTGTATCAGACAGAGTCAGCCCTGAACTAAAACTGTCAACTGCTGCAACTGCAAGGTAAGTACTGACCCTACACTGCATTTTGTAATAATAATATGCCATATATTTGACTTTCTTAACTTGGTACAGTAATCAAGTAAATGTAGTTATATTTGTCCAGCAAGTATCACAACATCTGACAGCAGAGCAATTACTTTACTTCCATGTAAAGGAGCTATCTGTGCCCACTATGGCCTTGATTTGTCAAAGAGAGAATGCAGAGCACAGTTACTGAACACCTTGGGGCCTAATCTCTTTCTCCTACTCGCATACATGTGCAGTCAAATTTATGACACATAACTCACACAACCTTTACCTTCACATGTAATGCCTGTGTACTGTCTGTGTCATACAGAGTCATCACTGAACTAAAACTATTTGTCAACTGCTGTAATTGCAAAGTATCTCACAAACATTCCTCTCAACTGGAGAGAGTGTGACACAATGTCCAGAATCTGGCCTTATATTTTGTCCAATTTTCATAAAGATGTGTGATGTTATGCAAGATTACTGGCAAATCATTACAGATTGAAGTCAGAAAATAATGACAGACATATGAGTTTCAGACTTCATATTCTTCATAAATTTCATGATAATGCAATACCGGATATTCTATCAACTTTCTTAGTTTGTAAGAATATTTAACAAGTGTCCCTATTTTAGTGCTTTTGTCCTACTTTTATTTATGGCTTTGATGACATTTCATGTTCTAACACGTTGAGAGGTATGCTCCTGAAACTGGGCTGATTGTTTAATGATATTATAGCACATGATTGATTTGTTTACCTTGCTACAGTAATCAGGTAAATATGGTTAAATGTCCACAGTGTGATGTCCCACCACTGGCAACAGTAATCAAGGAACCTTAATCCTCACCACTGGCACCAGTGGGGGACGTACATTGGGAGATCATAACAAGATACACACAGTATTTCCAGATGCAGCTCACTACATCAAGTGCAATTTCCCTTAAGAGCAAACAGTGACCGCAGTCAGTCTGGGGCTGGTTTCTTCCTTTTTCTCCAGATCTGCAATAAGACTCCCCACTGGCACAGCTATAGAGTTGAGATCTCAGCTGAGTGGCTGAGCCAAGACCTCCAGTGCCCTCTCTGTCAACCAGTGCTTTGTGTCCCTGCCCAAGTAGCTGATAGATACACTCTTTGAGGTTCGATTTATACATACACACACACACACACCCAAGAAAGGCTGGCACAGGTTCACTAGCTATGCCCCCTTTTGCCCAGACTATAAGGTAGTTATCACTGCCAACAGTCATCTCCTTATCAGCTACTTTAAGGCCCTTAACAAAGGATGTTCAATCTTACTGTGTAGTGTTACTGTTAAAAAAAAAATGGTTTGACCATGATCAAAGCTATTAGGACTGGCTTACACAGTGTCACCAAATAAATGTGCAAGTACTCTCAGAACTTAAATATCTCTAGACAGATCAGCCACAATGAAAGGTTTAAATATATTTAATAATAAATAATTTAATAACAAGAAAATACTCTATCAAAATCACAGGAAATATTTAAAACAACATTGCAGGACAGTCTCAAATAAATAAAGAAAACACATCTAAATTAAGCTTTGCTATATTCATGGCTAAATCCAAGAGAATTATATTGTTCCCTAGACCTACTTACTCAGAACAAGGCAAATGTGTGTTGAATGGGTCTTGATGTTGTCAGGTCCAAGACAGAATACAGAATGCTCTGTCTCAAGAGAGTTCTTAAATTAATATCTCAAATATTACTGCAGGAATAGCTTGCAGAATGACCTCATTTCTTGTCATCTGGCACTATCCCATGTGAAACCCCCCACTGCTGGAAGATAGAAGTATTTAGCATCTACCTGTGAAAATACACAGACCTCAGATATTTGGCAATGATGGAAGTCATAAAGCAATAAAACACTTCCAAGACAATACAGAAAGCTCCTTAGTTTTAGACATTGTATCTCTTGCTGCACTGAAACTGAAAGATGACATCTTTTTATGGCTGGCCATAAAGTAAGTTAATTTCAGCTATTTTTCTGAAGTTAACCTGTATTCCACTTTCCACTGTTAACATATATACATCTAAACAGATACAACAGTGCAGGTACATTACTGTTCTATTCCAGTAGGGCACGCTGTGGTTACATTTTATGCACTTTGCAAAAATCTTTTCAACACACACTTCTGTACCAGCAGTTTCATATAAAACTGACATACAGTTCTAATATATTTGTAACACAAGTATCTTATATGAATCATGTTAATATTCACAAATGACATATAATTTACAAAAAAAATCCAGATAGCTGGACTGGCAGTATCTCCTTTTCTGACACACAGAAATAACTAACATGTCACAGCAGAGCAAATGTGTTAGTTTACATGTTCCCATTACTAAGTAGTATGCCTCATCCATTACAGATTCAAACAGTCAGCCCTCTCAAAGGTAATGAGAAACATTGCATGCCCCCAGTGTAGCACCATACATTTGCAGTTGTAAAGCATTACACACAACAGTTGTAAAGTACACATTGCAGTCTCTTACTTCAAAGACAGTCCCGAGATCAAACTACAGGCAGGATGCAGAACAAGGAGAGTAACAAGTAACATGGAGAGAGTAACATACATGCCATTGTGCCATGCCAGGACATCAGCTGGGATCGACAAAATAACAACAGGGTAAGCTTCTTTGACGCATAACAGTAACTGAGGTTTGCCTCCCCCCTACACAAAACAGTGGGGGTTCCCTTGTTTGACCCATACCAGTAATTTATCTGTGATAGCAGTGTAATTGTGTTGCACTTCATTTTGTGAATAATGCCTGTACGACTGCACTGCATAGCTGTTCATGTGGCAATGAGGAATAAGGCATCAATCCTCTGTTCTGAAGATCCCTTGGTGTACAAGTTCAAATCCCACACTATGTAGACATTTCTAATGTGTACTTTCATTTTCTATAGTGGTTAACATACCTAGCTTATATGCATTTCCCTTCTTTTCTCCGTTTCACTTTCCTTTACTTATGGGATAAGGAATGTAGGAGATGTCAATGTCTATTACGTGTCAGTTGTGTGGTAAATTGAGCATAGCCAAACATGACACATACTGTTTTCTGATAAGAACAAGGGCATTGTCTTGTCTGTAGCAGAAAACTAAAGGTGTCATGTTTGGCTCTGCTCATCTGTTTTGTGCAGAGCGCAGCACCATTAAAACTGGCCAAACAAGACCACCTAGGAAGCAGACTGCCAAAAATAGAAACTGGATATATTCAAATATTGCCTTTGGTCAGTGCAAAAACCAGGCCTGGAGTACAGACTCAGCTGGTAGACATGAGCACTGCAGTCCACATGTGTGCACTGCTTACCTACGTGCAAAGAGGTGTAATTCACATTTGTGTACACTTTGCTCACCATTGCACAAACCTGCTGTGCACTCTGCTTTGGCACTACATATATGATACTTCATTGTTGATTTATATTGGATATTACATCGCAAGCATTACACAATAAGGTTCAGATGTAAGCATGTCTCAAATATTTACAATACATCAAGATGTTGCCCACCTCCCACCTCTCCCACACACAAATCAGTACAACATTCCTTTTTCCAAACATTTATCAATCATGCTACCAACTGTAATATTTACTCTAGTGTGATCCCACATGGACAGGTCCCAGGTCCACTTGGTGCTCACAACCATGCTCTGCTAACATTAAACATCCAAGTATGGTCAAAAAGGGTACTTCTGTTGCTACACTAATGAGGTGATTAACAGAATACTGCTATTAGGTTAATAGCCTCAAGTAATGCTATAAGGCCATGTGCCTAGGCAGGACCCACAAGCTGTTATTCACTATATGAGCTGCTGATGTCATCTACTATAAGTTCACCTGCAGTCCTATAGAAATCCAACTTGTGTAGTGGTGCTTGCATTAAGTATTGTGTTCTGTAGTCCATGCACTTAGATAGGTAGTGGTTCTTACAGTTACTTCAGCAAGGCCATGTTTTTACACTATTTTGATACTTGTACAAGCTGACACATCCACTTCAAGCAGACCTCCAACCTATTGTCCCCACATGGCCTGATGATGTCACCTATTATGAGTTCATCTGCACTCCTGTAGAAATCCATCTCGTGCAGTGGTGCTTGCATTAAGTACTGTGTTTTGTAGCCCATACATGTAGATAGGTAGGGGTTAACTGTGTGTGTGGGTGTGTGTGTGTGTGTGTGAGAGTGTGAGAGAGAGAGAGTGAGTGAGCTGCTACTTAGAATTACATAGAGCTTTTTAAAACAGCATGGTTTACACTTGTCCTCTCTAAGAGACACTGCTGATGTCATCACCTATAAAGTGTTGTTGGACACACTCCATGCTGGACTTGAACTTTTATTTATTTATTTATTTTTTTATTTATCATTTGTTGACCGGGAAAGTCCGACTAGGTTCCACAGAGCCTGTTTTCAGTGGAGGCCCGGGGAGAAATGCTCCAGATGCATGTCTTTGGACTCAGCAGTTCTGTGATGGTTGCATGTTTTGTTTTGTTCTGTAGTCTCTGCACTTAGGTAGGATTTCTGACCCCACTGCAGTCAACTCCGTGTGTTTGTGTGTGAGAATGAGCTACTTACTTAGAATTATCTAGAGCATTTTACAGCAGCATGGTTTACCCTTGTCCTCTTTTTAACTCCTTCCCTCCAGTACAGCTCTTGTGAGGATGTACCTTTAACTCCCATGGGTGTGGCTTGACCCTTTAAAAATGAAGTTATCATCTTACAGTTCAAACAAATATTAATTGACTGAGGTCAAATATCAATAAAATTGTGTTTGCCACCATGTATGCTCCAGGATAAAAAATTCTGATACCTTGTATGTAGCATGGTTTGGAATTATTAATGGAAATATGAATACGCAATATTTGATACCCAGACAAGCAGTAGGAGGTGACTGCAGAAACACCTGGAGGCACACTCGGCTGTAATGAGTTGAGACACTGCTGATGTCATTACCTATGAAGTGTTGTCAGACACACTCCAAGCTGGACGTGTGCTGTGGCACTTGTGTACTTTGCTGTGGTCTGTAGTCTCTGCACTTAGACAGGCGTTCTATTCCCACTGCAGTCAAGTATGTGTGTGTGTAAGAGAGCTGTTTCATTAAATACATACAGCATTTAACTACTGCATGTGGGATATATATTTGGACCTGTATACAGTCTGCTCATGTTATCAGTTATATGAAAGGTTTGCATATGCATTAATCACAGAAGTGCATGTTTAGAAATTTGTGCTGGAGACCATCCATCCATCCATGACCTCATCCTATACCACACATATTACACTGACATGGGTTTTAATCTATCCACATACCGCATTAAGAAGTTATGTACTTACCATAACGTTCCATGTTAGTTGTCTTCTCTCGCCTTCTTTCTTGCTTGATGGGTTCGGAGCCGATCCTCGGCTCCGACTCGGCACTTGCTTTAGCTCGAGAACTCCTTTTACCAGCTCGAGGCAGCCCCATATCCCATGATGCAAGGCAGTAAGTACCCAGATCTCGTTTGTTGACAAAGGGCAATAACACCAAGCATAAAATACTTCCCAAAGGAAGAAGAAACTTACAGATGGAAAAAAGGACCAGGTCTGAATGGTCTTTAGCATAATAGTTTCTTATACAAGGTCTGTCCAGGCCAGGGGGAAGGAGGGAGGGTCGCAAGAAAGAAGGCGAGAGAAGACAACTAACATGGAACGTTATGGTAAGTACATAACTTCTTAATGTTAAGTTGTCAATCTCGCCTTCATTCTTGCTTGATGGGACCGCGTCCCTAGCACCTCTATCCTGGGTGGCTCAATGGAACAAACTCTTGAGGACTGTAGAGCCAAAACTGGCTCTGTCCCTGGAGGCCAAGTCCAATTTGTAATGGGAAACAAAAGTGTGAGGAGTGGCCCAAGTGTCCAAAGGCAGTCTAGCTTGAAAAGCTGTAGAAGTAGCTAAACTCCTAGTTGAATGTGCTTTAGGTTTTGAGCACAGCTGTTTTCCCCTGATCGTATAAATTTCAGTGATGACCGAAGAAAGCCATCTGGACAAAGTCACTTTAGAAACAGGAAGGCCTTTTTTATTATCCGCATAGGAAACAAAAAGTTGATCAGATTTTCTAAATTTTTTTGTTCTGTCCAAATAATATCTAAGCTGACGGTGGACGTCAAGATAATGTAGCTTTTGTTCAGCTCTATCTGAATAGTTAGGAAAAAATACAGGGAGATCAATGGATTGATTCAGATTGTTAATTGATGCTACCTTAGGTAAAAGGATGGATTAGTTCTCAAAGATACTCTGTCTTTGTGAAAAATCAAATAGGGGGGTCGAACCGAAAGAGCATGAAGTTCAGACACCCTCCTGGCAGATGTAATAGCCACTAGGAATAAAGTTTTCCAAGAAAGATATTTCAGGGACAAGAAACAGCTGGCTCGAAGGGGAAGAATCAAGGATGTCAGCACTAAATTTAGATCCCACTGAGGAGGAGGATTCCTGATTGGAGGCTTTAGTAGGAAAATTCCTTTCAAGAAGGCCCTACAGAGCCTATGGGACATAATATTATGATCTGCTATCCCGACATGAAAATTAGAAATAGCAGCCAACTGAACTCTGACTGTGGAAGAAGAGGAGCCTGCATGAAAAATCTCTGCTAAGAAGTCCAGAACTGCCTGAACAGGGGCAGTAAAAGGATCAATATTTTGGGCCTTAGCCCAATAAGAGAAACGTTCCATTTGCTTGTGTAAATCCTCCTGGTAGAGGATTTTAGTGAAGCTACTATGATATCTCTAACTGGGTTAGAGATCAAAGGAAGCCTGGCTAAGGAAGGAAGTGGAGCAACCATGCTGTGAGGTTGAGAGAAGGGATTGACCGGTGCAGCTGACCGGATTGGTGAATCAGTAGATCTGGCACTGGGTCCAGATGCCACGGCTGCACCAAAAGGTGATGATGGAGGAACGGGAACCAAACTTGTCGAGGCCAGTAAGGGGCAATGAGAATCAATTTGGCTCTCAAAGCGGTAGCTTTCTGGATCACCTGAGGATCAGAGGAAAAGGGGAATGCATAAAGAAGTCCCTGGGGCCAATCCTGGGTCAGAGCGTCTCTGGGGGATGGCCTGATAGAGGGAAGAGGCTGAAGAAGTCTGGACATTTGCTGTTTTGGGGAGTAGCAAAAAGATCGCAACATGGACGACCCCATTCCAGAAAAATCTCTTCCACTATGGATTGCTTGAGAGACCACTCGTGAGGCACGAGAATAGCTCTGCTCAATCTGTCCGCTATAATGTTGGTTTTCCCAGGGATATGCGTTGCTACCAGAAACCGATGAGAGGAGATCGCCCATTGCCATAGTCTGAGCGCTTCTCGACACAAGGGGTAGGACTTGGTTCCGCCCTGTTTGTTGATATACCAAACTACAGACATGTTGTCTGTGTGGACTGCAATTGTCCCTACGGGAAGAAAGTCGTTGAGGGCTTGCAACGTTAAAAGCACTGCTCTCATCTCCAGGACATTTATGTGCAGATGGTACTCGAACGGTTGCCACGTCCCATGAACCATCCTGCCCTGATAATGACCCCCCCACCCGATCAGGGAGGCATCCGTGGTGACAGTGGCTATCGGGGACGGAGGTACAAAGCATCTGCCTTGGTGAACCTGAGACGATGTGATCCACCAAGCAAGATGTTCTTTGCATGTTTGTGTCACCAGAATCTGGTGACACATTGGGAGTTGCTGGTATGACCACTGTGTGAACAGCATCCACTGAAGGAGGCGCATGTAGAATCGAGCCAGGGGAAGAAGAGTAATGGCCGCAGCCATGAGACCTAATACTTTTAGAACCATTCTGGCCTGTACTTTCTTGCTGGCCAGAATGATCCTGACATGAGTCTGAATGTCTGAAACTCTTTGTTCTGTAAGGGTAGCTGACATCCGAACAGTGTTTAAGTTTGCGCCTATGAAGGTAATAGACTGGCAGGGCGATAAGGATGACTTTTCGAAGTTGACTGAGATGCCCAAATGAGAACAAAGGTCTATTGTGTAATCCCTGGCTTGTATAAGCTGATGCCTGGTGGTGGCTGACAGGAGCCAGTCGTCGAGATACGGAAACACCTGGAATCCTTGACGTCTCAGGTGAGCCGTGACCACTGCCATGCATTTGGTGAACACTCTGGGGCTGTAGTGAGACCAAAGGGCAGGGCTCTGAACTGGAAATGACTGGACCCCAGCCGAAGCGGAGAAATCTCCTGGAGCGTCTGTGAATTTTGATGTGATAGTACGCATCCTGAAGATCTATTGAGCACATCCAGTTGTCCTTCTGTAAGAAGGGCAGAATTGACTGAAGTGTGACCATTCGAATCTTGGCTTCCTGACAGACTTGTTGAGTCTGCTGAGATCCAATATTGGTCTCCAGTCTCCCGTCTTTTGGGGACCAAAAGAACCTTGAGTAGATTCCGGGCTCTGAATGGTCTATTGTAACTGGCTGAATGGCTCTTTTTTGCAGTAGTTTTGCGATTTCTAACTCTGCAATGTCCCTTAGACCGGGTGGTACGTCTGGAAGGGAACTTGAGGGAAGGGACTTTCCTCGAAAGGAATTATGTAACCCTTGGATATGATCGACTGTACCCATCTGTCTTGAGTGAGGGAATGCCAGGCTTCTGGGTACAGTGATAATCTTCCCCGACTGCCTCCAAGGAGGGACAGCCGGGCAACACCTCAGGGATGCTGAAAGGGCTTATCAGAGAGAGGCTCCCTGTTTCCCTGGTTTTCGGACCCCTCTGCCTCTAGAGCGCGTCTGTTGTTGTTACCCCTCTGCCTCTAGGGGTAAACTGACCACGTGAATCCGGCGTGACTCCTTGGGATTTACGGAACCACATCTTACCACCCTTCTGTCCTTTGGGATAAGGCCTAGAAGGGTGGAAAACAGACTCCAACAGCAGAAAGAGTCTTGCCGTCCTGCTCACACCTGGTCAAGGTCTCCTTCACCTGAGGGCCAAACAAAGCTGACCCATCAAAGGGAGAATTTGTGAAGGACGCCTTAAAGGGATCCACAAAATCACATAGCCGCATCCAGGCTTGGCGTCTAAGAGCCACACCTGTGCCTGCGGCTCTACTCCATCCGCAGCATAAGATATTAGCCGCATGGAGGAGTTAGCAATGGAATTGAGGGTTCCTAGCTGCGAAGCAATCTTTTCTTGAGCCTCTGCAGCTGTAGGATCCTGAACTACTTCTCCCAGCTCCTTCAGGATATCTCTCTGGAGTCTGGTGAAGTGACAAAGATAATTCAGCGAACGCATAGCAAAGGTCGCTGAGGAAAACATCCGCTTGCCGTACCTATCCATGGTCCTAGAGTCCTTATTAGGAGGATGGACGGGCACGGAAGGATCTGCAAGTTCCTTTTGGTGCCCGCAGCCACCACCATGGCATCAGCGGGGACACCCTTGGTAAGGAATTGTTTGTCGCTAGGGGCAGTGATAAATTTAGAAGGCCTCCTAGGGACTGGCTCTACAGAGTCAGGAGCTGTCCACGCCTTCGTGCAATAACCTGCATAAGGGGTCGAAGGCGGAGACACCCAGGAGGTGGAGGGCCGAGATCCAAACGCCTCTAGGTATACTGACTCATCCTCAGAGGGATTGTTGGTGGGCCAGTTTCCCTCTGTTTCAGAAGTTCTAGGATGTCTGAAAAGGAGACATCCTCAGAGGGGGATCTAGGGGATCCCTCTGACTCATCAAAGTCAGTATCCGATGTGACAGACTCGGGCAGGTCTACATGCTTCCTCTTACAAGTCCTCTTCCTAGGAGGATCTCCCGAAACATCAGGAGAATCCTCGGAAGAGGGGGAAATTCCCAATGGGGAAACCTGAGGCGGAGGATCTCTGGGTCCTGTAGCAAGAGAAGTGGCAGAGATGTCAACAGGTACAATAGAGGGAGGAGCTACGGAAGAGACTGCTGACTGATACCAGTGGCCAGTACACTCTTCATCACCTCGAATGCTCCCTCCCAGGCAGGTCCGAGAGAACCCGCTCAAGAGCTAGGAACTCCAGGGACCACCGAAGGGAAGCATCCGAGGCAGATGTCGGAGCCGAGCTCACCAAGGCCGAGGCTCCAAGGGAAGAGCGGGTTCGGACAAGGGTCCGATGCCACTCACCCCTCGGAGGAGACCATGGAAGCCCGACCACGAATCCCTCTAAGGAAGAGGAGATAAGAGTAGAGGCTGAAGGAACAGAAGGGGGTATCCGTCCTCCAGCCGTAGCAGTAACTATGCCCGAAGACTCCAACTCCAAGCTCTGGGGTAGAGTTGAAGGAGGAACTGTAACGGGGTGTGGACCAACAGTCGTCTGCTGAGACGGACTGTGAAGCATTTGGGCCAGTACCTGTGACTTGAGCAATCTGCTGACCACTCTCTCTAGGTCATGGTCAGACAACCTGGATGACCTTGAAGATCGGCTCCGATGGCTCCGTTCCGACAGAAGAGGTGAAGCCGGGGCCGAAAGTATCGGCTCCAAGGAAGGAGACCTCGCCCTCTTCCGGGAATGACCCACCGGACCCGACACTACGGATCCTGTCGGAGCCGATTTCTCGGAGCCGACAGAACGCCTCGATGTATCGGCTCCAGCCGGAGCCGATACAGCCACCAAAGTAACGGTGTCGGAGCCGATCGGAGCCGACACCGATGCCTGTACCACATGGGTGACGGAGCCGATCGGAGCCGACATTGAAGTGGACAATACAGTTTCGGCACCGATGGCCATCGGTGCCAAGGCTTAGTCAAGCCAGAATCGGCTCCAGCCGAGCGATCTCGACTCTGTCGAGTCGGAGCCGAGGCCGCAGGCTTAGAAACAGAAGCCTGGGCCTTGGAAACTCTTGCTGGTTTCGTGGAGCCGACTTAGCCGGAGAGCCCTCCGGCAGAAGGCCCCTAAGAACCAGTTTGTTATGTCTCTCCTGCAGGACTCTCTGGCTGAAGGAGTGACAAATAGCACAGGAGTCCTGCAGGTGAAGAGGGCCCAGACAATACAGGCAAGAAGTGTGACCGTCTGTCAGAGACATTTTCTGACAGCACGAGTCACACTTCTTAAAACCTGAAACCCTCTCCTTTGACATGGTGCCGACACACAAAACACACACACACCAGTCAAAATAAAATTAAATTACACAAAATACCAAAAGGTATTCTATAAAAACACCAACACACACACCCTAACAGGGGATGGGATAGGGATAACTAAGAACAAATTCAAAAGACAGGAATTTCTGTCAGGAAGGGATAGAAATTAAATTTAAACTATAAAAAAATTAGTTTTTGACTAAAAAGGGGCTTGAAAATCACAAAGTGAAACAACTTACCAGGAGCTGGTAAAAAGAAGACCTCCCAAGCGAAGCGGCAAACGAGATCTGGGAACTTACTGCCTTGCATCATGGGATATGGGGCTGCCTCGAGCTGGTAAAAGGAGTTCTCGAGCTAAAGCAAGTGCCGAGTCGGAGCCGAGGATCGGCTCCGAACCCATCAAGCAAGAATGAAGGCGAGATTGACAAAGTACAGTTTTGTACCTACCATAAATGTAGATGTTCGAGGATTCCATTGCTGCAGTCCTTACTATTGGGTATAGTCCGCATCCAGTCGGCCCGAATACCAGAGTATAAGGCTGACGTCGGTCAGGGCGCATTAGACTGACGTCAGTACGTCAGGGTACTAATGCGCATGACCGGCGCCATATCCTCAGTCTTTTCTTGCCCCAGATGTCAGAAGACCCTAAAAAGACAAGGCCCAAAATACCTGCACCAAAACATGAACAATATATACAAAAATATAAGCAGGTAAACTCACCTACACAACCACCCCTAAACACAGAGGGGAAGGAGGGAGGGTAAATTGGACTGCAGCAATGGAATCCTCGAACATCTACATTTATGGTAGGTACAAAACTGTACTATGTTCTTCGTTTTCCATTGCTGCAGTCCTTACTATTGGGTAGAATCCCAAAGCAGAGGTAAGGGAGGCTGGCAAATCATAAAGAAGCAGGAGCTGACAACATGCCTTGCAAAACAGCTGTGGCAAAACCAGCCCTAGATTTAGAGTAGATAGGAAGGTGATAATGCTTAGAGAAAGTATGCACTGAACTCCAAGTAGCTGCTTCCAAAATATCCTTAGTTGCCACCCCCTGTAGAAATGCTGTTGAAGTGGCAGTAGCCCTAGTGGAATGAGGCCTAATCCCAGCTGGAACCTCCTTGCCATGATGGGAATAACAAAATGCAATGCAAAGCCAATCCACCTAGAAATAGTTTGTTTTGACACAGGCTTGCCCTGAACTCAAAGCAAAAGAAACAAACAACTGCTGAGACTGCCTAAAATCCTTAGTCCTGCTTAAGTAATAACGCAATTGCCTGTGTACATCTAAAGTATGCAAAATCTTTTCCCCTTTATTTTGGGGGTCTGCATAAAAAGTAGGCAAATGAATAGTTTGGTTTAAAGCCACACTAGAAACCACCTTAGGCATAAAGGAAGGATTAGTACGTAATGATACCCTATCCTTATGGAAAATCAAAAGGGCTCGACTGCCATAAGGGCCTGCAATTCAGACACCCTTCTTGCAGAAGTAATAGCCAACAAAAAGCAGTCTTCCATGACAAATATTTCAATTCAGCAGTAGCCGCAGGCTCAAAGGTTGTAGAGTAAGTTTTTCCAACACAAAATTGAGATCCCAAGCAGGAGTAGGAGCTCTACGTGGGGGTCTTATATTTTTTGCCCCTCTAAGAAACTGCTTGAACAAAGGATGCGAAAACAATGGTGGGTCACAATCATAGTGAGCTGAGATTGCTGCAGCATGAATCTTAATGGAAGAGAAGGACAGACCCTTGTCCAGTAACTCAGTAAGATATTGAAGAGCCATACTCAAAGTAGGCTCAGAAATCTCCAAATTCTTTGCTTTACTCCAAAATAAAAATCTCTTCCATTTTGCTGCGTACACTTTCCTTGTACTAGGTCTTCTAGCTTCCATAATCACATTTAAAACTTGTTGAGGAAGTTGAGACCTGCTGTGTTTCAACACAGAATATGCCAGGCTGTCAGATGAAGAGAGTGAAGCTTGACATTGAGCAGATGACCGTCCTGCTGGGATAACAGATGTGGAATCAAAGGTTAAGGCCATGGAGGCTTCTTTACCAGACTCCAGAGTAGAGGGTACCAGTGTTGCCGAGGCCAATCTGGAGCTATCAAAATCATCCTTGGCCTGTCCTGTCTGACCTTTAACAGTACCTTTGGAAGAAGAGGCAGAGGTGGAAAGGCATACACATGAAGGTTTGTCCAACTGAAAGACAGAGCATCCACTTTCCAAGCTGTGTGATGAAACCCCTTTGTGCAAAACTGTGGCAGCTGGTGGTTTAGTGGAGAAGCGAACAGATCTATGTCTGGAGTTCCCCATGACACTGTCAATTTCTGAAATACATGAAGATCCAGTTTCCACTTGTGGGGATCCATGATTTGTCTGCTTAACACATCTGCTAAGGAGTTCTGTGCTCCTGGCAGAAACCTTGCCTGAAGAGTTAGGTGCAAGCGTGGCAGTCTCCCATAAAATCATTGCTTGCCTGCATAGAGGATAAGAATGTGTTCCCCTTGTTTGTTGAAGTACCACATGACAGTTGTGTTGTCTGTTAGAATCAACACCTGCCCTGGAAGAAGTAACTCCTTGAAAGCCAGTAATGCGAACTGGACTGCTAACATCTCCTTCATGTTGATATGTAGATGCTGTAGTCTGGCAGGCCACTTGTCTTGTATCCACTTTCCATTTGGATGAGCTCCCCAAGCAATGTCCGAGGCATCTGTCGGTAAAATCTGACTCGCCTCTGGCCGGGTCACAGAGAGTCCCTTGTTTAGGTGACATTCCTGAGCCCACCACAAAAATTCTCTTTGAAGGCAAGGTATTATTTGAATGACAGTGTCTAAATCCTGGCAGTGCTGTGTCCATACATTTTTGAGATACCATTGTAACTTCCTCATATGCAGTTTGGCATTGGGAAGCACCAGAATACAAGATGCCATGAACCCTAATGCTTGAAGGACTGTCTCTGCAGTCAGCACGGACTGATGAGATAGTTGATGGAAGTAAAGTGATAGACTCTTTTGTTTGTCCGGGGTTAAAAGGCCATCTGGGCTGCTGTATTCAGTCTCACACCCAGAAAGCACATGTCTTGAGAGGGTACTAGACTGGACTTTATTTCGTTCACAGAATACCCTAGGCATCTTAGCACTGCTATAAGATATTCCAGATGCTGTAGAAGGTCTTCCTTTTCTTGAGCCAGAATCAGGCAGTCGTCGAAATAAGGATAGATTTGAAGTCCTTGTAGCCTGAAGTAAGCTATCACTGGAGCCAGAACCTTTGTGAATACTCTGGGCGCAGTAGATAAGCCAAAGGGCAATGCAGAGAACTGATAATGAGAATCTCCAGCTCGAAACCGCAGATACTTCCTGTAACTTAGCCTGATAGGCACATGAAGGTAAGCTTCCTTGAGATCTAAAGTTACCATCCAGTGATCTTTGCCCAGCAGGGGTAAAAGCTGTTGTAACGTCAACATCTTGAACTTGGGAATGTCCAGATAAGTGTTGAGGAGGGATAAATCCAAAAGCAGTCTCCACGTGTTCCCCTTCTTTGGTACTAGGAACATGCGAAAATAAAATCCTAGGCCCCTTTCTGATACAGGGACTGGCTGAATGGCCCCCATTTGGAGTAACTGAGAAACTTGCTTGTGAGCCTCTTTTCTTTGTGGAGTAATTAAATCCCAATTTTCTTTGAAAAGAGACAGTCGTCCTTCCAAAGGAGCTGCCAGACGAGAATCTACTGGCAGCTGAAAAGGCAGGTCATTGGGTCTGTTTACGAAAGGACTGACCCCTGCCCTCACCAGAAGTCTGAGCAGGTGAACTCCCTGTTCTAGGCCTAAAAGAACCTTGAGCCCTGCCCCTACCACGTCTAGACCTACCCCTAGACTGGGAATCATAAGCAGGATATGTCCACCCCTTAGCAGGCCAATTTCTACTAAACTTCGGTGGCTGTACCTGCAAAAAATCTTTAACAGTTTGCATAGACTTAGCTTTGTCCTCCATTTTCTTTAAAACTGCTTCCACAGGTGAACCAAACAACACATCAGACTGTAAAGGAGCATCCAAAACCTTGTCTTAACATGCTCAGCCAAATTTTGATCCCTCAACCAGGCATGCCTGCGAAGAACAGAACTAGTGGCAGCCACCCTCGAGGAGGCCTGCACAGCATCAAAACCACATTGCAAAGAATGCTTGCCCACTTGTTCAGACACATAAACTAAATCCAGCAAGTCTTTACAATCAATACCTTCCGCCAAAGCATCCACCTTAGATTTCAATTGTGAAAGGAGATAATTTTGATATTTCAGCATGTGAAACTGACAATTCAACGCTCTCATGGCTAGAGTGGAAGAAGTATACACTTTCTTACCCCACCTATCTAACGCCCTTGCCTCTTTGTCAGTGGGAACAGGATTTTTAACCACAGAGGCCTTAACACCTTTAGGCCCCTGAGAAACAGTTTCTGGGTCCGCCCTAGGACTCTTAAACAAATACTTATGAGCTTCGGGCACTCTATAGTACCTATCAGGTTTAACAGGAGCAGGAGGCAAAGAATCAGGGTTCAGGGAAGCCTCTGCAAAAACATCTTCCACCACATTCAACACAGGAGGTATAGCTAAGGGCCTATGCTGGGGTAAAAACAAGAATTCCCTAAGCCTTTTCCTGGAATCAGAGTAATCCTGGCCTTCCCATTTAAAGTGCTCCCTCATGGAATGCAGAGTCTCTGAAAATGAAAAATCCTCAGGAGGAGAAGCGAAGGAGTGGCATCATCCACATCAGAATCAGAATAATGAGGATACTCCTGCAAATCTTCCAGAAGACTCAGAAGCCCCTGAACCCTGTTCAAAACTGTCAAACTCTGGTTCCACCCTAGGCCTCTTATCAGGAGGGCCCATAGAACCTCTAATCATAGTAATCAAATCTTCTGCCATTTTAAGCATATGTTTCTTAGGTACAGAACCCGAAAGGCTAGGAGAAGCCCCTACTGAAGCTGAAGTTGGCCTACCTCTAAAAGAAGTTTTTGGCAACAGAAGGAGAGGCTCTAACTACTTTGGGAAGAGAGGGAAGAATAGTTACCTGAGAAGCCCCCTCAGCCTGGCCTGCCTCCTGAGAGGGTACATCCTGTAACAGTAAAGTTTCTGCCTGAGACCCCATAGAAACTCCTGGCAAAACCTCTGGTTCCACTGAGCCACCTAAAGAACCGACGTCCGGGACTGCCGGTTCATCAACCCTAGGCTTCGCTGTTTTGTCCTTGCGCTTCTTGGACGAAGCGGGCGTCGGAGCATCCGACGGCATTTTATAATTGCAACGCTTCCCAAACACTAATCTGGCACAGTCTAACCTCCTCTTAATAGTGCGTTTGTTAAACCTAGCACAAGAGCGGCAACCAACAACGTCGTGCTCAGGCCCTAAACAAGGTATACACAATGTATGGTAATCCCTATGAGGTATTTGTTTCCCACAAGAAATACAGTTATTCACTTTTTCTGACATCCGGTTAAATACTGAGGCAAGAAAAACCAAAATGTTCCCCAACGGGTACTTAGCCAACTCTGATTCGGTCTGAAACTCCGGTTTCGGAAATATTTCAGAACGCCAACCTGCACTCGCAAAACTGCTTCTGCATCGGACCACGCGGCAAAAAAGACTGAGGGTATGACGCCGGTCATGCGCATTAGTACCCTGACGTACTGACGTCAGTCTAATGCGCCCTGACTGACGTCAGCCTTATACTCTGGTATTCGGGCCGACTGGATGCGGACTATACCCAATAGTAAGGACTGCAGCAATGGAAAACGAAGAACATCTTAACATGGTATGTTTTCTAATCTTTAAGTTATGTGGATGAGAAAGGACTGTGTTATTTGGATGTACTGCATGTGTCTGGTGAAGTTAATACAAATGTTAGCTTTACACTTTTATTGGTGTTTTGCTCATGTTTCCTTATAGTGCTTTAAGACATAGCTGTGTGCACAGTTGATACGGGGACATACAAATTTTGATTGTTACACTCTGACACCTGTTATTGGGTGTAATGTTTTACAGTAGTTCATGAATGTGCAGGGTGACCATAGTCAAGCAACATATCTATCCATGGCTTTTAGAAACTAAAGTGAACATATTTCAGTTTGTAATCACAACTCCAGTGACAATATCTAGGTCATTCTATATGTAGGCCTTTATGTTTGTCTGTTATCAAAATGTGGGAACAATGGCGGAATGCTTACAGGAATATAGTACACAGTTAACACACAAACATGTGAAGAAGATCAGCCTCAACAAGACCAACATCATGGAACAGGGTGTCAGCAGCAGCTCCTGCATCTTCATTAGTGATCACACTCTCAAGGTGGTGAAGGATTTCACTTACCTGGACTTCACTATCACCAGCAATCTCTCCCTGGATGCTGAGATGAACACCCAGATTGGTAAGGCGGCATCAGCAATGGCACACTTAACAGTGGGGGTCTGGCATAATTCCAAACTGACCATCAACACTAAGATGAAGGTGTACCAAGCATGTGCTCAGCACGCTGCTCTAAGGTAGTGAAACATGGACCCTGTACTCCTGCCAAGAATGCAGACTCAATGCATTTCACCTACGCTGCCTCAGAAGGATCCTAGGCATCACCTGGTAGGACCGCATTCCAAATAAGAATATCCTAGAGCAGGCAGGGATAGCAAGTATGTTTGTCCTGCTCTCCCAAAGGCGTTTGTGCTAGCTTGCTCATGTCAACCATATTCAGGATGATCGAATTCCCAAAGACCTTCTATATGGCAAGCTTACCTCTGGCTCCAGACCCGCAGGAAGGCCCATTCTGTGCTTTAAAGATGTTTGAAAGCATGACATGAAGGGAAGCAACACAGCTGCAGATTGCATTACTTGGAGACTGGCCATCAAGACAGGCAGCCAGACCAGTGAGAAGAAGAGAGAGGAGCTGTGAGAGCAGAAATGAGAGGACAGACAGCAGAGAACAGTTTTGGTACCTACACAGCCAGGTGTCGGCTACACCTGTATAAATTGTAACAGAGCCTGCTGGTCAAAAATCAGACTTTACAGTCACAGCAGGCATGACATTTCAACCATCAACTGATTTCATAATGCAAACTTCATTGCCTCTCGAGACAGTAAAAGGCCATGGACCATAGACATGTGAAAAAACTGTGTTATACATACATATATACCAACATAGTTCCAACATATTACTATATCATACCTCATACAGACTTAAAATCAATAACTGCTCCCTCATGTCAACTGATGTAAGTGATATGGCCTACAATGTGAAGTGGAGCAACAGGTAGGTTGCAATTCTTTTGTTTCAACACTGCTGCACTGAGATAGACAAAGCATCACATAATGGGAACTACAGAGGCATGTCTTTGAAAGGCTGAAAAGGATACTATGACATACACAACCTAGAATGATGTCTTAATCCCTCTGAGAGTAATCTGCTGCTGACTTACATTTCCAGGCTTAGCTGTAACAACTGTGTAGAGTGAAGATGACACCCAGTGAATGTAAGGCAGACTGCAGTGCAGTTGTGATTTTCCCCTCCAAAATAGTAATCAAACACAGCTGCAAGCCATTACTAATCTACAAGCTATAAAAAGGCAACCCTGTAGGTAGTCAAATTCTTGTTAGTTCGACATGTTTTGAACATTGTGAACCAGCAGTATTTCCAACTGGTATTTCGAAGCTTTCTTTATAGAGGAGTCATCAATCTCACAAAGTATGTTTAATTTTTGTCACCTACATATAGCATTTACTGGACTCTATATCAAAATTCTGAGAGGCACAGAGTTCACCAATGTTACTTTTATGTATGACTTACAAGTCTAATGATAATATGGCCCAGTTTGTCAAACTACTATACAGTTACTCATGATTAACACAGGTAAATACATGGGCTAGACTGCTGTGTGGGATATGTCTAAACATTTCATTTTACCGTACTTGAGCAAATAGATAGTACAGGGTTTGTTAGTGGGTGTAATAATGTTTTAGAAGCAAGGGAGCTGGACTGGCAGATTTGTAGTAGAGCCAACCAGTCCCCAGGATTAAATGAGTCCATTAACATTAAATGTCTTTTAAAGATTAAATAAATATTATTTATTAATATGTTTCTGATATATAAAAATATTTTTATTTAAATATATATATTTATTTATGTTTAAAATAACAAAAATGTTAATGGAATAAATTTTATCATGTGATTTATTTGATGTGATACGACAGTTTTGAATATGCCTGATGTCAGAACTTGTATTTAAGAAGAGGAATGTACTTTCTGATAAAGTTCCATTGAATATAAATAAAGGAATTAAAGTGCTAAAATAAATTTTGAGTTCGGTGTGCCTATTTTGCTAACAGTTATTCCAGAGTGTGGCTGCATCCATATGTTTTTTGGGTTATACATCTACAAATGTTTCATGGACAAGCACATTGACAGCACTTGTAGCTATTCTAAGATGTAATGTTACACGACAGTGGCAACTGCCTGTACCTTTGTGGGGATGATAGTTAAGGTGAGGTAGTGTTAATGCAATAAGAAGATGTTTCGATAGTCAATTCCCTTGTCTTGCATCTTGCATGTTACTGGTTTCCATATGCAGACTACTGCATGTTTCTGCATTGAGTAATACTGACTGTATACCTTCAATGTTGTATCTATAAACACTTATATTGTAATTATGTGATACTTATGTATACACTACATCTGTCGTCTTTCAAGCCAACTACAGCTATTTCATCCAGAGGTGTAAATCCCCAACACTCACCATTTACCAGTGGGGAAAAGCAGGCCATAGCAGATGGCCTATGCATCCATGGTGTGCTGCTACTCCAAATGGGCAGGCAGAATAGTGGCCTTCGAATGACATTATGGCAAGAAGTGGTTGCCAGTGTAAATGCCATGGGTGGCCATGGATGAACACATGACCAGGTGTGCCACAGAGCCACTGACATGATAACAGCTGCCAGATGAAGAGCTGCTGCAGTAGGCAGTGACTTCATGGGTACAGGTGGAGGCCCTGCTATGCAATGGCCACTGACCCAAATAAGCAGTTCCTCACTGACCTCAGTAGAAGCCAGAGCTCCCAAGACACTGATGTGCAGCATGTCACTGATATGGACGCCAGTGTGTCAACATCCTAGGAAGAACTTACATGTAGCCCCTGCACTGTGTACTGTTGAATAGTGTTGTATACTGCTAGAAGACAAATTAATAAATTAAGTGTGGGTCACATGTGGCTGTTTGTTTGAGGGGATGGCAAATTGCTACTGTTATAAGCTTAACCTGCAGTTGTCAGCCATGTTATTGTATACATCTGTGCTGTTTGCAGCTTTAAATGTGCAAATGTATTACTATCTCTGTTAGTGTTGAATGTGGTTTTATTGACCTTACTTCTTTTTTAACTTCTTCCAGGTCCACCATCAATGCAGCAGGATCTGCCTCCACCAATCACATCACAGGAGGATCTGCCAGGTAAATCTAGTTATCTGAACAGTTGAATAGTGTTGTACAGGTCAAGGTATTTAAATTAAGTAGTTATTTGTGGTACAGCTGCAATTTATTTTGGTGGTTAGAAGATTGCTACAGGAAAAAGCTTAGCTTGTGATAGTAAGCCATGTTCTTGGGTAACAATGCAGTAGACCCTGTGTTACTGTTTGTGGTGTTGTTGGCTTTACCTCTTGCTTCACTTCTTCCATGTCTATCCAGCTTACAGGCACACTTGCTGTCTGCAGCTGGTAAGTGAAATACTGTCATTTCAGTAGCAATGATCAATATAAAGCAGTATCGTAAAGTGTAATTTGTGTTTAAGTCACGTTTTCCATATTACTCAGCTTTCAGTAATACTGGCAGCATTGTTACTTTGTTAACATACATTGTAGTGTAATATTTCCATTACTAAGCTATTCCTGTGTTTCTGTATGTTTCTTGCAGGTGTTTCTGACAGTGGAACTGTGGGCACTGTGCCATCTGATGTCAGTATGTCATCTGACTATGACAATGATGGTGGCCAAAGTGAGGCACAGTCTGGGTGGGCAGAAGTTAAATCTGACACAGAGGCTGTCATTCAGTCATCCCCTACATTGATCTTTGATACAGCCAGTAGGCCTACATCTATCCAGTCCACTGCGCCCACAGATTTTGGCAGGTTCAGGGTGAGGACAATGATCAGGGGAGTGTGGCTACTGTGGCTTCAATGCCCATTGAGTCTGACCATAGCCAAAGTGTGGGCAATGTGCCACACAGGGGGATTAATAGTGGTACTCAGAGGAGGCCTTTTGTACTTTTACCACCTGGTGCAGGTGTCACATCCTATGCCACTCTGCAAATGTTTAGGGTCATCATGGAGGCACAGGCACATTCCCATCATTTGTACAGAATAATGTTCAGGAGGATGGATGTGGCAGAGCTTGACATGCGTGAATGCCTACACCATTTAGCTGATGTCATGGAGCGCATCCATGATACATTGGAATGAGCAGTGTCTGTGATGGAATGTCAGCAGGGAGAGGAACAGCATCCTCATGTGCATAGGCCAGCAACATCACCTGCTGTCAACCAGTGTGGCAGTTCCAGATCATGCTACTATAGGGGCAGTACTTCCACTGGCTCCTCAGTGAGTGTGCATATGTGGCAGGCCATGGGGACATGGCCCTGGGCTTTGCCAGAGAGGGAATTCATCCAGCAGACAGCAGTCACATAGCATCAGTGCATCTGAGCATGGTTCTGGATGGCAACTTGCCAGTGCAACTCCTAGCAGAGCTAGTTCCCACAGTCAGTTGATGACACTGATGAACTGCAACCTCTACCATGCACAGCTCATACCTGTCCAACAAAACAAGATGTAGAGCTAGCACTCCACTTGGCTGTGCCCATGCACACACACTGATTTCACATGGAGGACACACGCGCACACACACACAACAGATATTCACTTTCTCTATCTTCCCTTTTTTATTTTGGCCCAAACGTGTGCCTTCTTACTCACACACACTCACCAACCTTTTGGGTCTGCCTAGGCTTCCTGCCCCACCCACACTACCCTCTGCAAGTGACATATATTGTTATTGGATATGTAAATAGTTGAAAGCATGCAGTTGTCACTAGTACTGAATGCTGTTGTAAGGCTTGGGAATTGAGTAACTGCAGAGTGTATCATTAGTTTGTGACTCCTGTCTGTAATGATCAACACACAACATTCTGTGCAAGTGATGTGCACAGTGCCATACCCACCTCTTTATAACATATGTCTTGCAACATGTTTCAACCAAACATAATGCTATGCGCGTAGGTATGTGCATGGCCAAAGTATTCAATAGTAACAACAGGAGGCCAGCAAAAAAATGTGTCGGATGGAAAGAAAAACACTAAGAATGATACACGAGTATCAGACTGAATAATGCTTTATTGTACAGACCGGTTTCGGCAAACCAATGCCTTCTTCAGTGTTGAAATAAATTAAAAACGTAACAGTGAAACCTCATGAATATTTATAGACCCCCCCACACCAATGAGATCATTGGTATATTCCCACTAGTGCTAATACATAAATTTGAAATAAAAAGAAAATCAAGTTAATGAAAACCAAAAAACATATATAAAAAACAAAAATAAATATGAAGTGACCACTTGGAGACAAAATTCCTCCCTGTCTAACATATTACAGGAATAAAAAGGCATAGCAGACAGACATCAAATGAACCTGATACCTGGTACAGTCACATAATTTAAGACGGGACCAGAGAAACAAAGATAAATAACTGTTTAATATAAATGTACAATAATGTCCCCAGGAAAAGAATATATCCCCAGGAATAAAACATATACTGTGTGAATGGGCATACACCAAATGAAACCAAATACTCAAGAAAATACTCAAAAAATATATCAAAAAATGAATGAGCAACAGTAAAATCTTCCATTCATAAAAATTGTGGTTACAAATGGTCATTGAGTCCTGGTGAGAATGACGCACCCAATGTGATGATCCAGTATTTTTCTTTGTGATTAAGTATATTATGCCATCCCTGAGGATTGCTACGATCGCCAATAATCCTGTCTATAATCATAAAAGTAAATTGTGCATCAGGATGTTTCAATGTATGGCGATACAAAGCGTTAGTTTCCTTTTTAGTCTTAATATCAGATCTATGTTCATTAATACGTGTTCTGAGTGGTCTGGAAGTCTGGCCTACATAAAAGGCTTGACACTGACAGGTTGCCAGATAGACCACCCAGCTGCTGCTGCAGTTACCAAACATTCTGCACTGATATACTCTACTAGTATTACGACTAGTGAACTGTTTGAGTTTGCTGACTTAAAAGTCATAAGCATTATTCAGTCTGATACTCATGTATCATTCTTAGTGTTTTTCTTTCCATCCGACACATTTTTTTGCTGGCCTCCTGTTGTTACTATTGCAACATGTTTCAGCCAGCACCTATAATGCACCTCAAAGGCCATGCCATGATAATCTGATGTTAGATTTGTGTGACAGCACAGCATGTATTTTCCCTTGTTTGCAGTTTAATATTGTACATTTTTATTTTACATTTCCTATTTGAGTGATGCGCCACATAGCACAAACAGAGAATGCTATGCACATATTGTCTGTACGTAAAGCGGTAGAGCGCAAACCACACAGATGGGCCACCCATGTAGCAGACAGGGCCCAGACAGCTGCACACATACACTGGATGTATTCCATGCTGACAAGACCCAGACAGCTACACACATACACTGGATGTATTCCACGTAGATAGGACAGAGACAGCTGCACACATACACTGGATGTATTCCATGCAGACAGGACCCAGACAAGCTGCACACATACACTGGATGTATTCCACGCAGACAGAACCCAGACAGCTTCATGCATACACTAGATGTATTCGGTTAATACTATTGACCATCACACGGACACATTTCCTGGCAGTGCACACTGTCGCTCAATACGTTTGAGTGATGTTAAGAGATCCACAACACTTTCAAATGTTGCATATCCAGAAAGTACACACTCCCAGTAAGAGCAATACCTGCAACTGGCAGGAAAACATTATTCTACATAGATCTCGAGCTATGATAGGCATGGCTGATGTTCCTGAGAATAGTTGAGATTCTGTGCTCAAAGATGGGTGCCCAGGAGTCCAAAGCGTTTGTTGGACTCCTAGTCAATGAACATGGGCTGAGGCTGTTACAGAGGGACTATTGTGACTCAGAATACAAGGCAGAGGCATGAGATAAACAGGCCCGGGCTCTGATCAGTGCTACCAGTATCCCCCATACACTGGAGAGCAATGTAAGAACCACTACAGAGACTTCAGGATGAGGAAGAGGGATATCCTCAACCATTGGATTAAGGAATGTAGGACTGGGGGCACTACACAGATGTGTAAGTGTCACTTACAGAGACTACTTGTCAGAGCTAAAAGCTGGGTATCATCAGGATTGGTATGCTTAATGGTATTCTGTTGTGTTCTGTTTTTTTCTGCAGCCATCAGAGACTGGGCACTGAATGTGTGAACCCATGATGCTAGATTGGTACTGATGCAAGATGAATGTGGTATGTATGCATGCATCCAAACAGTGGGGTTATTTTAGCATTAAAAAGTCACGACACATTTATTTGTTACTTATTCAGTTATCAAAATGAGCATTCATTTCTTAACTGTAAAAGGGAAGTATGCATACGGCACTCTGGAGGGCAAAACAATACTTTAGTATTCATAGGTGTTTACTAGGCTAACAACTACACGGGCCTTTTTAAGCCTAGCCATGCATTCCAAAGTATATATTACAAAGTAGTCATATGTTGTTCCTTCAAAAGCCACACTTCCCTAATATATTGCATATATATAATATTTTAAATATGTTAAGGTTTTATCAATATTGTAGTGTAACACCAGAGCTGTAAAGCAGTGTCACAACTGGCTTGCTATAAACTGTAAGCAGTATATTTGGACCATTCATATGTGCACACATCAAGGATTGCTTACTGCAATCTGTAGTATATTGTGCAGCTGTTTGAAGCTGAATAGTCTGAACAGTAAAGAGATGTATTTGTTAGGAGTTTGTAATGTTAAAAGTAAAGGTAACAGAATAGTGTAAAATAATTGTATCTTTCCTTGGTATGTAACATATGAAGTTACTAACATTCTCCCTTTTTTTATGTCACCCCAACCCTTTTCTCTCTTGTTTGGGGGGGGGGGTATTTTGTGTGTGTTTACTTTTTATTATTTGTTTTTCCACAGCACAGTGGGGTAGAACTATCCCACAGGCTCTATCTGCCCCCCACCCCACTCTACCAGCTACAGCACTGCTGCTCAGCACTTCTGGTGCACTACCTGATAGCACCCTTTCTGCCATCCCTGCACTACTCATCCCCTCAGGTAGATGTGCCCAGAAGGACAGGCCTGTAGCTCCCTCTGGGCATAGTGGCAGAGGGGGTAAGTTTATCACCCATGACAAACTGCCTGGGATGGTGAGTAGGATTGTGCACCGCACTGTTGGTGCATGCCTACACCAGCTAGAGACACTGCCCTCCATCTTTGTATTAAATAACAGAAGGAGACACAGACATCAGACACTGCAGCCATCAGCACAGTGAGGTGACAGTTATGACAGTCCAGTGGGTGAGGACTCGATTCTCACTGTCACCCAACATGACGTCCATGGGTTCGTGATATCCCCAACCTCACCTCATCCATGGTGTTCGCCCACCTTATATGTCCTTCACTGTCCCCGTCTCTTGTGTTGTTTTTCTTGTCTGCCTGAAATTACTTTCTTCCCTGCTCAGCTTACCTCACCCAGACATTCCTGCATCCCTTCCCCAACATTCCTCTCTCTCACAAAAATGGGCACCTATCCCAGAGAAAAACAATGTCACATCTGTAGCTCTCCATTTCGCAAAAGTGTGTTCATGACACACATGATTATTTCAAATTCTCTATACAATAAAATTGTGATGTGGTCACCTCTTTCTCTGGGGGTGACAATCTAAATTCAGCCAAATGTGTATGTTTTATTCTGGAACAAATGGATAGCTAAGGTTCTTTCCTACATCCTTCCAGCACATTCCTGCCTTGTTTACACTTTGTTCTTCCCCCTGTTTTCTCCCCATTTCACCACTTTCCTAGCTTCCCAATTTTTTATCTTTAAAGAATTATCATGTGATGGTGAGCAATGCGCAACAATGCACCACAATGGTAAAAGGCAGTGATATAAGTGTATATAAAGTTCTAAGTATGATATAGCTAGATTGGAAATAGTACCATCTAGCCATATTCTAGACACTCCATAACAACTATCACACTTCAGAATTTGGATTTACATGTGTAACATTATTTAACACTGTCAACATATACCAGGATTTGAAACAAGAACCATCTAAAAAAAATAATACATGTATCACTGCATTAACATGTGGTGCTACAGATTCAGTTGATTAGCAGGTGTATTTCAGAGACTGTATAGCAAATGGCAGACTTAACTACTGTTGTGTACAGCTGCTAGTTAACTGAATCTCTGGCTGCAGGAATTAATGCACTTAATGTAGTGATAAGTACATTATTGGGGCAAATGGTTTAGCTGTAGGTAATACATTAAAGTATTTTGTTAGTACCATTGCTTATTGATGCTGCCTGATGCGTAGCATCGCACAACATTGTGCACTACTGCCGTACAAGAAAAAATGAGTATTGCACAATAATGTTTTATAAAATATTACAAGGGATCGAGCAATGTTGTTTCATAGAAAATTAATGAAGAAGATACAACATGTTGTTGGTTTGCTTATTTCCCTGAACCGCTAATTCCACCTAAAACGCGGCTTTTCAGCGCTTCTGTGGATCCCTAGTGATATCTGCATTGCTTACTGTACTTATTTCCTTGTTTCACTTGAAAGAAAGTTACTGTTTGTCGTTTTTGCATTTAAGTTACCTGTAACACATTGCATTTAAGTTACCTGGCACTTGCTCACTAAAGCATTTATATAAGTCAGCACTAAAAAATTAAAAGCACTACACCCTCACAAACTCCCCTTGAGTACCTTGTTCCCCATTGGCCCTTTTTTCAATTATAAAGGAATTCCCAATACTATTCTAGCATGTCCAAAGGTCAGTTGTCAATCTCCTCTCCGGTCCAGCTGGTGAATATGGGAATCTTGAGGCAATGTTACAACTGCCTCATGTACACAGACAACCCTCTCCTCCTCCCAACAAATTCCAACACATGTGAGAGATGAAACCATATAGCCAAACTGGAGGCTAAGCTCTCTCAACTCAGTACCGGCATAACCAGTCAGGAGGAGAAGGAAACCACACTCACTACAATTCCAGTCTCACAGACATACCACGACAGCAAACCAAACACATAAACACACAAAAACATACTCGGAGGCTCTAAATAAAAATCTGCCTAAGCAGCAGAGTCCTCCAAAGGAGACACCCAAGCAACCGCTACCCCAAAACAAAACACATGCAACACATAGCTCACAAAGCCAGTGTGCCAAACAGTCACAGCCCTTAATGCTAAACAACATACCTGATACACTTGTAATAGGTGACTCTATCGTCAGGCACAGTGACGTCCCGCACACCAGGCTGAACAAGGAGAAGGTCACGGTGAGCTGCCTGTCTGGCGCTAGGATCCGCCACATAACTCTGGTCACTCCAAGGCAAGTACAAATATGACTCAGTCATTGTCCATGCTGGTGTGAATGACCTGAAACGTACCTCCCTGGACACCTCCCTGGACTACATGAAAAGAGACATAGAGGAGCTCTCTGAGCATGTAGCCCAGGCCGGTATGACCCTGACCTTGAGTAGCATCTTACCCTCACCAAGAATGATGCCACAATATGAAGACAAGATAATCAATTTCAACAACTGGCTTAAGTATTGGTGTCATTCAAAGGGGATCCAATGCCTGTCAGGCTGGGATGACATGCTCGACAAGCCACGATGCTTCGCTAGGGACGGCTTGCACCTGTCACTCCTGGGCTTTCGGATATTGGCAAAGGCTCTTGCTACCCCCATAGTGCCTTTTTTAGGCAAGGCTCAAAAGACAAACCCACCTCCATAGGTATCACAAGGGATAAGAAACTAAGAGTAATACTACTCAACGCCAGAAGTCTAAACCTCAAGATGCACGCACTCAAAACTCTCCTTAGCATGGAGAACATCGATATCTGTGCAGTAACAGAAACCTGGTTCAAGGCTCCCGAGAGCACCCCAGCACTACCAGGTTATACCTCATACCATGCTTTTTGGCCCCAAAACTTGGACCGAACCACAAAAGGAGGGGGAGTATCAATATTCGTCAAAGATACCCACACCTCCAGGTTGGTGGCACAGCACGAAGCATCAGAGACTATCCAAGTGCAACTAACAATGGGTAAAAACTGCCTTCCAGTTTATAGCCTGCTACAGACCACCCTCCCAAACCCTGGAACCCCACTCGGCCTTCCTGAGAACACTGGAAAATATGAAGGTCTCTCCAAACACCATTATATTGGGCGACTTCAACTACCCAAACATAGACTGGGAGCATTACTCTAGCTCCAACACCCTAGCCCAAAGGTTCCTAGAATTTATAAACTCAAATGCTATGGTACAACTTGTTACCACTCCCACAAGAGGGGAAAACATACTGGACTTGATCATCACCAACATGGGGACTCTATGCTCCAGACCAGAAGTGTATCCCTCACTGGTAAGATCAGACTATAAACTAACCTCACTGGATATTCACATCCCGACCTCACCCCCTGCCCAGAAAACCACAGTGAAAAACTTCTCTAAAGCAAATTTCACACTCCTCAAAACCGAGGTGGAATCCTTGAAAGCCCCCGTGCCTGTGGAAAATACGGCCCAGACCGCAGAATCCTTTATAAATGCATTCTATGAACACCTTCAGGAATGCATGGATCATGCAATCCCAAATAAAACCAAGACCCAATCCTCCAAAGGCAGACGTCCTGTCTGGTGGACCCCAAACATAAACAAACTATACAATAGAAGGAGGAAGCTACTACATGATAGAGCAAAATCCCAAAAAGGGAAGGCATCTCTGATCAGTATTAGCAAAAAACTACGGGCACTCATAAAATTGTCTAAGGCCAGCTTCGAGAGAAAAATTGCACAGGACACCAAGGATAATCACAAGGCTTTCTTTAGTTATGTTAGGAACCTGGGTGGGAATTCCCAGATATGCTCAGAATTAGTCCGAAATGACAAAAAATACACCAAACCCACAGACATTGCCAACATCCTAGCTGACAGGTTCAGCGCAAACTTTTCCCCCCCTCCCCACCAAAAGGACAAATATCTATCCCAGAAGAGTGCTGCCCCCCTGACATCTCAAACGCTCAGGTAAGAGCCGCCCTCTCCAAAGCAAAAAAACACAGCATCAATGGGACCAGACGGTGTCCCGGGCTGCGTCCTACATGGACTCCAAGAAGATCTAAACCCAAACATAAAACTACTGTTCAATCTCAGCCTTACTACAGGATATGTACCCAAAGAGTGGCATACAACAACAGTGGTCCCTCTCCACAAAGGTGGTGCCTCAACGGATCCTGGAAACTATCGCTCCATAAGCCTGACTAGCTTGGTCTGCAAAGCTATGGAAAGGATCATCATGGACCTCATAAATAAAGATATTGGGGACCTACAGACACTGGATCCTACCCAGTTCGGCTTTGTTAAGGGCAGATCCTGCCTCTTAAACCTGGTCGATTTCTTTGAAACAGTCACCAAGGCCATTGACGAGGGGAAGGTGGTCCACACAGCCTACCTGGACCTCGCAAAAGCCTTTGATACAATACCCCACTCGGGCATTATAGATAAGCTCACCAGCTTAAATATAAACCCCTATGTAACTAGATGGGTTGCAAACTGGCTCAAGGACAGAACCCACATGGTTAGAATTGCTGGAGCCATGTCAGACTCCAAACCAGTTAAAAGTGGCATCCCACAAGGCTCAGTCCTGGGACCTCTCTTGTTCGGTATATATTTCTCGGAGGTACAGGCCAACATGGAAGGACTGTGGCTGACCAAGTTCACAGATGACTGCAAACTGGGCGCCATAATCGACTCTCCAGCCGACACAAGCATCCTCCAAAAGGGCCTCATAGAAACAGATAACTGGTGCCAGAGCCATGGCCTCAACCTAAACGCTAAAAAGTGTATAGTCATCCCCTTTGGCAAAAACAAAGTGCCCACAAATTACCACATAGGTGGTAATCCATTAAGTACAGAAGAAGTAATTAGGGACCTGGGGACCCAAGTTGATAGCAATCTCTCATTTGACAACCACGTGGCCAAAGTGGTTAGAAAAACATTTTATATAGCCCACCTAATCATGAAGGGATTCACATCTAGATCAGGGGAGGTCATCGTGCCTCTTTACTCATCCCTCATCAGGCCCATAATTGAGTACAATGCCCCTTTTGGGATGTACCTTACCAGACACCTGCAGCAACTGGAAAGACCCCAAAAGTACCTCACCAAGAGGATCAAAGGGCTCAAACAGATGCCATATGCTGCCCAGTTAAAGAAACTCCAGCTCTACTCAGTGGCATACCGCCTGCTCAGAGGCGATCTGTGCCTGACGTATAAAGCCATGTCCAACCCGGAATTAATGGACATGCTGCACCTCAGAAAATCCAAATCCCATCGAGCTACACACTTGAGAGACTTGAACCTCAGCACTGAAATAAATAGGACATGCTGGAGGGACAGATTCATAACCCAGAGGCTCCCTTCACTATGGAATAAAATCCCACTCCAGGTTAGGCAGAGTCCCTCATTGACTCTCTTCAAGAGGAATCTTGATGAGTGGATGGGCGATCGTAGGTTTAAACTATTTTTGTTTTACTGTTTTACCATTCAAAATAAATCTATTTGCAATATTATCGGTGGAAGAAATATTCTTTGACTGTTTGGAGGAAATCCCTTCATTGTGCGGGAAAGCGGACAGGTTTTGCTTGTGAACTTTGCGATCGTAGGTTTACCCTGGGTATCACTTCTGTGTCACTGTTAGACAGAGGCACAGTATACTAACCTCGAAAAAGGGCATAGCAAAATTAATTTAAAATGGGTGGCGAAAGCCAAACACACTCTGGCTAGGCTTATAAATGCCCTA
The DNA here is from genome assembly GCF_019279795.1 of Protopterus annectens. Classification (NCBI taxonomy): domain Eukaryota; kingdom Metazoa; phylum Chordata; order Ceratodontiformes; family Protopteridae; genus Protopterus; species Protopterus annectens. Next base: position 826,468,880 of record NC_056750.1, on the reverse strand, counting down.
GGGCAGATAGCCTAGTATGAACCTATGAACCTATTAGTGATATGTAGAGCAAGCATGGGGAAGTACAAAGGGAAGTCTTTCATAAACTGTGCCATTTACTACTGAATGTATTAAATACATTTGCTATCTAACTGACTCTGTGGCAGCAAGTGTTAATGCATTGTTGTAGAAGGCTGATGAGCATGGCACACCATCGTGCAATAATTCTTTAAAGAAAAGAAATGGGGGATACAGGAAAGTGGTGAAATGGGGAGCAAGCAGGGGGAAAACTAAGTGAAAACAAGGGAGGAATTTGCAGGAAAGATGTAGGAAAGAACCATAGCTATCCATCCCTTCCAGAATAAAGCATACAGATTTAAACTGTCACCCCCAGAGAGAGGGTGACCACACCACAATCTGTTGTATAGAGAATTGTATAGAAATAATCATGTGCGACAAACACACCTGTGCGAAACGGAGAGCTATGTATGAGCCGATTTTTTTTTTTTTTTTTTTTTTTTTTTGTTGGACAGGTGCCCTTTTTTTTGAGAAAGAGAGAGAGAGGAATGTTGGGGAAGGGATGGAGGAATATCTGGGTGAATTAAGTTTGACAGGTGAGGAAGCAATTGCAGACAGACAAACAAGACAAGAGACAGGGACAGTGAAGGACACATGAGGTGGGTGAACATCATGGATGGGGTGATATATGGGAAATCTTGGTCTCATGCACATTGAGGTGGTTGTCAGTGAGAATCTAGTCCTCGCCCAGTGGATTGTCATCACTGACATTTCAATGCACTGCTGGCTGCAGTGCCTGACATCTGCACCTCCTACGGGTGCTCTGCACTAGGATAGAGAGCAGGCACTCCATCCAGAGTAGGCATGCGGCAACATTACGAAGCAGAATCCTATGCACCATCCCTGGCAGTTCTTCACAGGTGATAAACTCATACCCTCCCCTACTGTACCCAGAGGGAGCCACAGGTCTGTCCTCCTGGGCAAAACCACCTGGGGGTTCAGGTAGTGCAGGGGTGGCAGACGGGGGTGCTACCAGGCACTGCACCAGACATGCTGGGCAGTGGTGCTGTAGCTGGTAGAGTGGGGGGCAGGTGGATTCCATGGGTCAGTCCTACCCCATTGTGCTGTGTGAAAAACAAAAAAATAAAAAAGCAAACACAAAAAACCCCCAAGAAAAATAACAAAAAAAAACATTAAACTAACCCAAAAAAAGAGAGAAAAGGGTTGGGATGAGAGGAAAAAGGGAGAACATTAGTAACTTCATATGTGACATACAAAATATTGATACAATTATTTTACTCTGTTCTTTTAACTTTACTTTCAGCAATGTAAACTCTTCTAACTAGTTTCTTCCTTAGGCTTAAGACAACCCAGTTTATAACAGAGGCACACTATAGTACAGATTGTAGTCCCCAGTCCTCGCTGTGTGCATATTGCACATATGCGTGGTCCAATTATACTGATTACAGAAAGTCATTTGTGCCACTGGTATAGAGGTATAAAGTTACATTCCAATAATGATGAAAACATAACAGTATTGCATATCTGGAAAGTGCGGTTTTGAACCCACAACCAATGACTATGCTAAAATACTTCTTTTGTCCTACAGACTACTTACTGCATTCATACTTTTCCTTTTACAGTTTACAGTTTAGAGATGCATGCCCACTGTTATTTCAGAATATGACACTATTGCTTCATGCTACAGACTAAGGTATGAATAGTTTCTTTTACAGTTGGGATATGCATGCTCAATTTGATACAACTCTATTAAATAACAATGAAAATTATTATTATTAATATACTATTTAGACAATACTGTTCTGATGCATACATACAATATGCTTCTTGCATCCTTGCTGGATGCACAGCATGAGAGAGAACATTCAAGACTTTAACCTCAGCAGCTGTGGAAAAAACAGAACACCATTATGAATATCAGTATTGAGTATCTTCAGCTTTTAACTCTTACAATTGTTCAATGAAATTGATACTTACGCATCTGTGGGGTGCCCCTTGTCCGATATTCCACGATCCAAAGCTTGAAGATATCCTGCTTCTTTCTCCAGAGGTCATCAAAATGATGTCTGCATTATTCACCTGTGTGTGTGTGCGGGGGGGGGGGGGGTACCTGTCAAACTGGTTAAGGCCCTGGCAACACTATTTCAGGTTTCAGATTTATATTCTGAGATAGAATAGTCCTACTGCAGCAACCTGGACCCATGCTCTCTACGAGTCCAACAAAAATCTTGGACTCCTGAACACCCCAATGCTGCACCCAAAAATGCATATCTTCTCCAGCAACTACAGACATGCCTGCCATAGTTCAAGGTCAATGTCTAGTGAGTATTTCCTGCCAATTGCACTTTATATTGTGCTGTTTCCCACCTATTCCATGTCTCACACTTACTGAGATTGCGCTCATTTTGAATTTGCAACATGTAAAAATGTTGCACATTGCTTACCATCCCACACATTAGGCAATAGTGCACACTGTTGGGGACAGTGTTTGCATGATAGTAAGTGATGCACAGCAAAGAGGTTTCTAGATTTGTTTAGATATACAGGCACTTGTGTAAGTGGGCTAGTCAAATTTGTCATATATACGGTTCTCCTACACCTGCAGCTATTAGAACAAGAAGATTGAAAAGCAGTTGTGCATCTTGCACGTTATTGCTATATCTGCACTCTCACAACAGTAAAACAAAACTTGCACACCCTATACCATCTGCACTCCACCCCTACACTTAACACCTGTTGCCACAGGATTAGTGAGATAGATATCTACTATCTTAGTAGTTATTCTAAGGTTCTTGCATAGCACAACTCCACTGCACGACCCACAATATTATTAACTGAATGCATCCAGATCATATGTATGGCAGTCTGGGACCTGTCTACAACTTGGGTGGTCCATTCCTCCAGTTTGCGTGCTAGTGCACTTCACACAAACCAACTAAACATAGTTAAATATGTTTATGCCAAGTGGCACATCAAGCAAACACTGGCAATTTAATAAAAATAAATAAATGAAACAAAATTAAAAAAAAAGATAACAAAAATTAATTAAAACACAAAAGGCAGACTGTCCACAGTTTTGCAGATTGTGCAGATATTTGCATCATATATTTGGCCTTTTCCTTGTAAAATGGGTGGTTTATTGTGAAATCACTGAAAATTGTAGTCATGATATCATGACATATATATTTGTTTTCCAATGGACGAAGATGCACACAGGTGGATTATATCTTATGTAGGAGGGCCAGTTTGAAGGATATTGGAGACTAAGTGGTGACCAGGGAAAATGCAGTTAGGCAGCATAGGATGGTGGTTTGTAAGAGGACATTGGTGATCAAGAAGAGGAGGAGGAGTGTGAGGGCAGCACCAAGGATCAAATGATGGAAATTGAAAAAGGGTTAATTATGAGGTGGAGTTCAGGGAAGAGTTAAGATAGGCACTGGGTGGCAGTAAAGAGTTACCAAATAGGTGGGTAACTACAGCAGAGCTAGTAAGGGAGATGGCTAGAAAGATGCTTGGCATGACATCTGGACAGAGAAAGGACAACAAGGAGACATAGTGGTGGAATGAGGAAGTACAGGAGAGCATACGAGAAAGAGGTTGGCAAAGAAGTGGGATTGTCAGAGAGATGAAGAAAGTAGACAGGAGTATAAGGAGATGAGCTGCATGACAGAGAGAGAGGTGATGAAGGCTAAGGATAAGGCATATGAAGAGTTGTATGAAAGGTTGGACACTAAGAAGGGAGAAAAGGACCTGTACTGATTGGCTAGACAGAGGGACCAAGCTAGTAAAGATGTGCAGCAGGTAAAGGTGATAAAGTATAATGAGGGAAACGTACTCACAAGCGAGGAGAGTGTGTTGAGCAGATGGAAAGAGTACTTTGAGGGGTTGATGAATGAAGAGAATGAGAGGGAGAGAAGGTTGGATGATGTTGGGATAGTGAATCATAAAGTGCAATGGATTAGCAAGGAGGAAGTAAGGATAGCTATGAAGAGGATGAAGAATGGAAAGGCTGTTGGTCCAGATGACATACTTGTGGAAGCATGGAGGTGTTTAGGTGAAATGGCAGTGGAGGTTTTAACCAGATTGTTTAATAAAAGTTTGGAAAGTGAGAGGATGCCTGAGGAATGGAGAAAAAGTGTTTTGGTACCAATCTTTAAGAATAAGGGTGATGTGCAGAGCTGTAGTAACTACAGAGGGCTTAAACTGATCAGTCACAGCATGAAGTTATGGGAAAGAGTAGTGGAAGCTAGGTTAAGAAGGGACGTGATGATTAGTGATCAGCAGTATGGTTTCATGCCGGGAAAGAGCACTACAGATGCAATGTTTGCTCTGAGAGTGTTGATGGAGAAGTACAGAGAAGGTCAGAAGGAGTTGCATTGTGTTTTTGTAGACTTAGAGAAAGCATATGACAGACTGCCTAGAGAGGAGTTGTGGTATTGTATGAGGAAGTCAGGAGTGTCAGAGAAGTATGTAAGAATGGTACAGGATATGTACGAGGGTAGTGTGACAGCGGTGAGGTCTGCGGTGGGAGTGACAGATGCATTTAAGGTGGAGATGGGATTACATCAAGGATCAGCTCTGAGCCCTTTCTTATTTGCAATTGTGATGGACAGGTTGACAGACGAGATCAGACAGGAGTCCCCGTGGACTATGATGTTTGCAGATGACATTGTGATCTGTAGTGAGAGTAAGGAACAAGTGGAGGAGACCTTGAAGAGATGGAGATATGCTCTAGAGAGAAGAGGAATGCAGGACTAAGACAGAATATACGTGTGTGAATGAGAGGGGAGGATAGAGGAATGGTGAGGATGCAAGGAGTAGAGGTGGTGAGGTGGATGAGTTTAAATACTTGGGATCAGTACTTCAGAGTAATGGCAAGTGTGGAAGAGAGGTGAAGAAGAGATTGCAGGCAGGATGGAGTGGGTGGAGAAGAGTGTCGGGAGTGATTTGTGACAGACGAGTACCAGTAAGAGTGAAAGGGAAGGTCTACAAGAGGATAGTGAGACCAGCTATGTTATATGGGTTGGAGACAGTGGCATTGACAAAAAGGCAGGAGTCAGAGCTTGACGTGGCAGAGTTAAAGATGTTAAGATTTGCACTGGGTGTAACGAGGGTGGACAGGATTAGGAATAAGTATATTCGAGGGTCAGCCCAGGTTGGACGGTTTGTAGACAAAGCCAGACAGGCAAGATTACGTTGGTTTGGACATGTGCTGAGGAGGGATGTTGAGTATATTGGGAAAAAGATGCTAAGGATGAAGCTACCAGGTAACAGGAAAAGAGGAAGGCCTAAGATAAGGTTTATGGATGTGGTGAGAGAGGACATGCAGGTGGTTGGTGTAACAGAGCAAGATGCAGAGGACAGGAAGAAATGGAAACAGATGATCCGCTGTGGCGACCCCTAACGGGAACAGCCGAAAGAAGATGATGATGACTTCATATCTTTCAGAAAATGTATGCTTGCCCTTTGCCATGGAATGAGCCACATTACTATATAGGTTTTGGGCCAGTAACTTTCCCTACGCATGCTGTACATCATTAATATTCATGACAAGATTGCGTGATGCCACTCGATGAGCAGCATTATGTATACAAAATGACTCCATGTAGGTTCTGTGTGGAATCTGCATGGAGTTTATTGAATCCAGCCAATTGTCTAACATGTTTTCAAGTACAGACAATATAGTTGTATAATCAGCCATTGTTAAAACAGTTTTTTTTTCTTTTTGTAAATGCTTAGGTTTCAGCATTGTATTTTGAATAAACAAAGAGCCAAAGAGCATCAAACAACTGCGGTATTCATTTTTTTTTTTTTTTGCCTTATTCCTCTTCATGTTGATTTTGCATCTTCAGCCCCAGTTTTTGGAGGTCATATCAATGCCATCAGGTTTCAACACTGATATAAGGTCGGTATATTTAAATTCCTTCACAGTGGTGGATTAGGTGACTTACCCATGTTAACAGTTTTTGAGGCATGGATTTTGGGAGGCCAGGTACTGCCAGAGTCATTTCTTCTTGTTGATGAGAGTAGCTCATTAAGTATAAGTAACTCTTTTTAGAACCTGACAAAGATCATGGATCTGGTTAAGTGATTATTCAGGACTTCACAGTATGCAGAAAGACACAGAAGAAACAGCCAAAGGACTACAGAATGAACCCCATTGTGCTATACTACCTGTTTATTAGATGAAAACATCAGCCTAAAATAACTGCATGGTTGGTTGAGTACAGTGTTTTGATTAACTAATGCATACTTTCACAAGGACATCTCTCCATGTTGAGTATATGAACCTGATATTCATCAAATTTTCTACAAACTAGAAGTTGTTTTTCACAGGAGGAATCTCTCCCTTCACTGACAGAGCCACACATTAAGTATATAGTTTTCTTGTGGGGCAATTCCATGGATTATATATTTTGCTGAATCTCCCTATGATTAATCATGTATCATTTAGTCTACATGCACTCCATCTAACTAAAACATCTATTTTTGGAAGGTTCCAGTTTCATAAAGCAATGTTTTTGGCTTCCTTCTTCTGCACTATCAGTGATGTGGTGGCAACCCCAATACTTATAATCAGTTAATGTTCTTACTTTGAGGAAGCAGTTTTTTTAACAGCTACAAGCCTTAATTCTCTGTGCTAAGTGGCATACAAGTCTAATTCACTTAAAAAAGTTAGAACAGATGTTATATTGACATGCATTTTCTGAGCAACACAAAACTCTAATGACTGGCATTATTGACTGACTGCAATCTTCGGTGATTTAACAGAAAATTAAACATTTTATGAGGAATGGCAAAAATCTGAGGCAAAATCAGAGATGTTCTGCATAAATAAGGAATGCATGAGAGACATAGCTTTGATTTCTGACCAGGTGTACACACACACACACACACACACACACACACACCAAATCTGAGATCCCCATAGCCCAGAGAAAAGGGAATATTCTGAGAAATAGCATCTCAGACTTGGTATATACAGGTCGCATCTTTCGGGCATTCAATCTCACCATTTTGGGGATCAATCTAGCAGGTCTTGACATTTCAAATTTTTACCTTATTTTGACTGTGATAAGTTCCAACAAGTCTCTCTCTCTCTCTCTCTCTCACATTGTCTACATTTGAGCCAATAAAAGAAGGAATTGCATGTGTCATGTCAAAACGGAAGGGACCATGATGAGAAGAAGACCAAGGAGATTTGGGTGGGATTTTTTTGTTTTGTTTTATTTTTCTCATAATGCCGATATTTATGGAGTCCAGCAGCTAACACCAAGCCCTAGACTTCTGTGCAGGGAGCTTTGTGCCGTGTCTGGCCCTGTTTGCCTCCATGCAACTTAATTATTTACATCTCTTGCAGGTGGCAGTATCAATTAGTAGAAGCAGTGAACAGTCAGTAAATGTAAGGCAGTTGCTACACTGCATTATAACACCTAATGTGATCAGACTGGACACAGATGGGTGAATGTAGATTGCTGAGCCACTTTGCAAAAGGGTCAGTGAATAATTGTAATACTCAGGGTTTGAAGGGAGACTACTAAACTAGACCCTGAATATTTAGGAATGAAAACTTTAGAGAGATACCCTGAAGTTAGGTGATATGGTAGCTAATCTTAGAGTACACAAAAATATAGAATTAGGCTGTATTGTACAAAGTTCTGATAATTTCTAACAACTATTTTGTTGTGCATACAACTAGTCCTATGCAAGTCATATGGTCTTAGTCCTATACAGGTCACATGTTCTTAGTCCTATACAAGTTACATGTTAGTCCTATACAGGTGACATGCACATATTGCAGAATAATTGCTAGATGTTGAACACTGTAGCTTTAGCAGAAAGAGCACCAAGCTACCAATTTACTTAAACATGCCACAAAGCAATTACTGACCTTTGACTACAAGAGCCTGTAAGAGCAAAGCAGTCATTAAGCAGTAACACTGTGCAGGACAAAAGTGCACCCACCAAAGCAATATCTAGGTACTGGTCCCTAAATAATGCAGTCCTCTAAAAGACACTATTAATGTACCATTGTAGAGAAACAGCAACATTTCAATTAAGCCAGTGCTTGGTTACACACACAGTTGTAACCAAAGGATCGATACGATGCACCACGCGGTACAAGAAATACAGTCTTTTGTTTTTTTATTTATGTTTGTTTGATGTGTTGTTTCAATTACATATGATTTTAGAAAAAGTTTGAAAGGCAATGAAGTTAATTACAACTTTCTTGAAAAGATAGAAGTGGTCTCCAAAATGTCTGCATTCAGGTTGCACATTGTTTTGTTTGTGTAACTGATGTGTCTTGGTGGCCTTTATTACTTATTAGCTGTGTTTAAATCACACTTTATGTACAGATTTTTGTGGATGATTGCATCATATTTTTACCTAATAAGTCTCTGAGAAGCATAGCATACCCTTGTACGGCACAATAATGTTCACTGTAGTAATGCTGAACCGAACTGGGCTGCGAACTCATCTCATTGTTCTCACTCTGGCCACGCTAAAAGACGGCGATATTAATTTACAACTAGGCTTTCTTTGAGTTCCCTCAGGAAACTTGAAACCAGTTTCATAAGCTTTGGACACACTCTTATGCTGCTTTTTGCTTTTGTCACGTCAATAAAATGTTCGTTGAGGTCTGGGAATATAACATTAATTTATTGCACTCAAAAAAGTCCACAGCTGTCTAATGAAAACATTTAGTTACACTGCTTTGTCAACTTAATGCAGTTTTATCTTTTGTGCCAAAACCTACATGCTGCCTTTCATTTTGCAGGCAGTCAGATTTGACATAGTCTGCACAAATTTCTTTTTCCAGTAATGACCAATGACCAATGTAGAAATGGAAGATAGCATTCAGGCTTCTTTTGGATGCACCAATCACTCTGTTCTACCATAACATGTGACAATGTGCTAGTAGACATCTGCATAACTTAAAACTTGTATATAAAAACAAAGCGTTTTATTGCAAGACTTAATGAATAGTTAGCCACTGTTCTTTTTCTTGTAGCTTTCCTGCATTTGCAAATATAGATGGCAAATTTAACATTAGCAGGCCTAGAAACTTAAAAAATGACAGGCTGTGCCCAGGATGAAAGTGTCACAGCATTATATGTACTATATTTCATAACTTAATAGTGTATGTATGCAACAGATTTTTAGAAAAGTACACCTTGTGAATTATAAAAATAAAAGTTTATTCAACAGATATACCTGCAAATGATGAACCTTCAATCAGCCAAAGGTCATTGTTGACTATTATTCTGCTAAACTGGTTGCTGATGCAAGGTCTTTGTGCTGTATTACTAAAACAACAATATAATATTGTTCCTTACTACTAGTATTACTGCAGAAGCACAGGTTATAAAGTTACCAGGCAGCTGTTTTCCATCAGCAAACTACACTGAATTTTCTTTATTTTTAACTGAAATTTGTTAAAACATACATCTGCAGCCAGTAATTGCGTGTTTGTTTAGTAACTTAAGCACGCCACAAACCTTTACCTACTCAACAAACTTCTACTGGCAGCAGAAGGAAAAGGTGGGGATATATTACCGATACATTGTTACAGAAATCTGACAGTAAGATTGTGATGATGTATTATAAGTAGCTTTTGATGTGCATTGTTTCTGTGTATTGTCTTCTTTAGCAACATGCATTTCAAAATCTGTTTAGCCTGATGCTCCAATTAAAATTTCTGTAGAAAAGACTTGGAAGAGAATGAACAAAAAAAAGCAGTATGGTTTTATTGAAGCCAACTTATTCATGAAAGGTTCTCTTGTTTTAGTTTTGTGGGCAAAGTTCTGACGTATTTATAGATTGGTATATTACATTTTTCATGTACACTCTGTGAAGGCTGACAGTAAACATCTCTTTCCTTGCTTCTGTCTCCCCAGCTCCGGAAGCATTCGTTACTCCATGATGTCTGACAGATGGTTTCATAAAGAAGTGTGAAACCTAGCACAGAATTATAATCGCTGTCTCTGTAGCACAGAGCACTGGAATGCCTTTCCCTCACATCTTTTCAAGTGCAATTTTACAGTCCTTGGAAATCACAGTCAGAAAGAGACCTCTGTGTATCACTTATCAGCTGGTGGGAATTTCCAGATTTTACATGGAATCCTAAGGGGGTTGCCTTTTGCCAAGTCCAACTGGTATCTCCCTTCAGGGAAAGGAATTTCTAAAGAGCAGTTTTCAGTATCAATAAAATGTCAAAGCATGTGTTCTGGACACATTTCAGTGCATGCGTTACCTTAATTCTTCATTTATCCACATCTTTGTAATTTAAGGATACATACAGAAGTTGAAAGAAACTTGTTCTAAGTAACAAAATCTACTCTTTCACAGGCATATGTAGGTATGGTGACAGAATTCTACTTGCAACCTCTGATGTCAATGGAGAATTTTTAAGAGTGACAATTCACTAGCAAAGTAATCAAAAAAAAAAAAAACACTAGGATGCTTAACTTATCTTATTACAGTTAGCAACATATGCTTTAAAAGTAGAGGTTCCAGGCTAAACTATGCTTATGTCTGCTGCAGTCCTTAATTTTCTCCAACATCACCTAAATGGTATTAATGAAGTATGAAATAGACCAAAAAGCTACAGAAAGCTTGAGAGGTTATTTACATACATGCATACATACATACAAATATTTCAAGCATGGACATTAATGCCCTTCTAGCCTGCCAATATACCAAAACAATTGTTCCCATAATGTTTCAGGCTGCTCTTAAAAATATTTAAACTCATGCTTGCTTCAATGTAATTTGGTAGTCTATTCCATGCATCAGCTGCGCTCTCAGAAAACTAACCAGTAAATTTCTCATTCCTATAGAACACTCATTAGACCCATTATAGAGTACAATGCCCCTTCTGGAATGTACCTCACAAGACATCTGCAGCAGCTGGAAAGGCCACAGAAGTACCTCACAAAGAGAATTACTGGCCTCAAACAAATGCCCTACACTGACCGTCTCAAAAAACTCCAGTTTTACTCCGTAGCATATTGTCTACTCCGAGGTGATTTCTGCCTAACATATAAAGCTATGTCAAACCCAGAGCTGTTGGACATGCTACACCTAAAGAAATCCCAATCCCTCTGAGCTACACGCTCTAGGGACCTAAATTTTTCACAATAAAGAGGATATGCTGGAGGGATAGATTCCTGTCCCAGAGACTTTCCATACTCTGGAGCAGGCTACCCATCTATGTCAAGCAAAGTTCTTCATTAGCATTCTTCAAAAAAAATCTTGATGAGTGGATGGGAAATAGGAAATACACCCTGGGGATCACTTCTGTGTCTCTGCTCGACAGTGGCACAGGAAAAGAACTTTCTTGGGTGGCGTAAGCCAGGGAACCTTGTTGGCTAGGCTTACGTAGGCCCTTGGGCCGATAGCCTAGCACCTACCTATGCACCTATGAACCTTCGACATAGGTTATCTGATGATTCTCTACTAATATTTGATAACCCCAAATATTCCCAGAAGTAGTTATCTCTAAATGCCCTATATACTGTACATGAATATGGTCTCCTCTTAACTATCTGTATGAGACACTGTACAAGTTCAGATATTTTAGTCTTTCGTAATAACTTAAATTTTCACATCCATGGATGCCCTTTGTATATTTCTACTGTACTGTCTCCAGTTTACTCATGTTATTCATGTTTGTTTTCTTATAAGGTTTCCATATTGTTATTCCAAACTCAAATTTGGGTCTAAGGTAACTAACAAACAATGACTTCATTATTTCTAATTTCCTAGACTTTATACATTTTTTTATAAAACCTATAGTTCTATAACTATCATTAACCGATTGGTTGATATGATTAGAAAATGTCAAAGCTGGATCTACCCATATACCCAGGTCCTTAAATGAGTCTACAGCTTCAGTCACTGTGTGCTGTATTAAGTATTCACCTTTCAATTTATGTCTCTCAAATCTCATATATTTAGTTTTTGATGCATTTATCAGCATATTATTATCATGTGCCCAAATAGTCAATTTAATCACGTTGTTTTGCAAGCATACCTTATCTGTAAAACATGTAATCAGTTTGCCCAATTTCAAGTCATTTATTTATTTATTGGAATTTGTTTACCGGGATAGTCCACTGGGCCAAGAAGATCCCATTTTCAATGGAGGCCCGAGGAAAAAAGCTCCAAATGATACACGTTATGAATATATAAAACAGTTCAGAATTACTACAAGAATATACAATATCAACATCCAAACATCATTTATTACAAGTAATTCACTAAAATATATGTAGTAGTATGGGTAAACATTTTGTCAATGCCTAGCATACATAGTATTGCAGAGGTACTAAACTAAGTTGCACCATCAAACTACAGGTAGTTAAGTTAAAGGAGTTATAGGATATAAGAGGGCAAGTGGGGAAAGGAAGAAGGAGAGGGTAAAGAAATAGGTAGTGTAAAAGCAGGGTGAAGGAGGAGATTGTAGACGGAGAAAGGAAATGTTTCTGTCTGTAAAGAAGGCACAATTTTTGGTGCATTTTGCTGATGTTATCTGAATGTGTAGGTCAAACTTTAGGCTATCATCAGTTATGACTCCAGGAGTTTAGTACGGCTAACTACTTCATTTGTTGTAAGGTTCAGGGAAAGTATGGTAAATTGGGATATGTTGATGTGAGTATTTTTCTTAGGAGTGAATATTATGAGTTTGGTTTTATTGGGGTTTTGAGACAGGTGGTTGTTGTGGAGCCATGTCTCTATGGTGGAAAAAGCAGATTGAGTGATGTGTTGTAGTTGTGATGTATTTTCAGCAGAGCAAATAATAGTGGAGTCATCCACATACTGAACAAGTGCCCCCGATGGAATGAAGAGTGAAGGTTATTGATAAATATATTGAAGAGTACAGGTCCTAATATAGAGTCTTGAGGAACGCCAGTGGAGTTATGAATATAATGGGATATAGAATGGTGCCATTTTACTGCCTGTTCTCTGTCAGATAGATAGTGTTTGAACCAGTTGATAGTCCAATGTTAAAAATCTGGGAGAGAAGGAGTGAGTGACATAGTATCAAAGGCTTTGGCCAGGTCCAGAAAGAGAGTGTAGACAATCTTCCCAGAGTTGTGGGTTTACTGACTAAGTCCATGAAGGACATTGGGGCAGTTTAGGTGCTGTGGCCTGGTCTGAAGCTATGTTGCATTTGGGAAATATTTTTTTGTTAAGGAGGAAATGTAGAAGTGAATATGTACACATTTATCTAGGAGTTTGGAAACGGGATAGAGAATAGCTATGGGGCAGAAGTTGGAAATATCAGTTGAGGTGCCACCTTTGTGGAGGGGTAGAATATAAGCTCTTTTCCAGAAGTGTGGGATTTTATTTTCTTGGATGTTTCTATTAATGAGTATGCTAATGGGGTAAGTAATAACTTTGGCAGTGATTTTTAGGGATTCTGTGGGTAGAATGTCAGCTGTTTTGGAGCTGGGTTTTAGTTTAAGTAGTCTTTTTATGGTCGTGGTTGGGACTGTAATAAGAGTGAATTCAGGTGAGGTATTAGTAGTGACTAAGTTAGTGTGTGCAATTGAGGGGGAGTGGAGCTGTGAGAGGTTTGACCTAGAATGTTTGTAGTAAGGAGTAGGGACTGGGGGCTGTTTACATTGTTTGAGGTTAGTTTGTCCTGTAATGTTAAATGTAGGAAGAGGTTTAGAGAAGTTTTCAGAGTTATTGGTCATTGTGTCGAAGAAATACTAGTTGAAGAGACTTGCTATTGAGTGAGAGCAATTGTTATTTTTAGTGCCTGGATTTAAGAAAGAACCAACGGAGGACCAGAATTGTTTTGGGTTATGTTTGTGAATTGTTTGAATCTTTAAGTAGCATTCTTTCTTTTCTTTGGATACTAGTCTTTTTACTTAATTATGAAGTTGTTTGAAGTTGAATAGATCAGAATTGTTTTCCTGCTTTTGCCAAAGTTTCCAGATTTTGTCTGTGGTTGACATTAGCTCCTTTATGAGTTTAGTTAACCAAGGAGCAGGATTAGTTTTTATTCTTTTTATTTGGGGGCGGGGTGCAAGGCTGTCTGATATTTTTATGAAGGTAATGTTGAAATAGTACAGAGCGTCATCTAGAGGCATTTCTTTAATATATTCCAATTGATACTTTTCAAAATTTGGTTGAATTTCTGTGGATTGAAGTTGGGTAGGTTCCTGACATGTTTGAGTTGATGGTCTTTCATGACAGAAGGTGTAGTTCAAATAACGAAAGCAGGAAGATGATCACTTAAAGAGATAGGGAGGGTGCCGGTTGATAAAATTTTAGTCAGATCTGAGAAGAGAATCCAGTCTAAGATGGATCCTCATTCGTATTGTTATTATATCTAGCGGGGGCGGTGAATTAGTTGGAAGAATTGAAATAGGTTTATATGGGCATTTGGACTTTTTGAACCAACTTTTGACCAGTTGATGTTCATGTCGCCAAGTATTACAGTTTTGATTGGTATATTATTTCTGGGGGAATGTTTAGGACTATGATGCAGATATTTTTAGATTTGTTTATTTTTATGAAGGAGACAAGAATTTCAGTGTTGGAGAATTTAGGGATGTGTTCACTATTATATGGGAATAAGTTAAGTGTTAAAGAATAGGATGGCAACTCCTCCTTTTTTTGTTGGTTCTATGTAAATATTGGTTCTATGTAAATATTCTATCTTATTATATTATATTATATTATTATTATATTATATTATGAGATAGTATATCTTATTGTGCTGCTATCTGCATACATTGTACTGTTACCTGCATACAGACTGTAGAACACCTCAGATGGAAAAAGTAGATATGAAAGATAGTCTCAACAAGTAAGGGCCTAGAACAGAGCCCTGTGGGACACCCTGACTGTAACCTCAGATTTCACTGGTCCAATTGCTGTATGATACTTATGTCCTATTTGTAAGCCATGCAGGTATCCATCTTATCAAGAGTTCATCAATACCTAGTTGTTCTAATTTATTGATCAGTGTTTTGCATCCTGACAAATGCTGAAGTTAAATGTATATAAATTATATCACAGCACAATTTTTCATTCATAACTGTTATTATATTGTTATAGAACATAATGTTACAGGTGGTAATTGATCTGTTTTCAATATATGTATGTTGATATATGGTTTCAGGTCCAAAACCTTCCATTTATGACAATAACTTATCCAATATTACCTTCTCAATTATTTCTTCATAACATGAAAGTAGACTTAAGGGTCTGTTTGTCCTACTCCCCTTTCCCTTAAAGGCAGGTTTAATAAGCACGTCTCCTCCTGAGGAATCTTCCCACATGTATATGATCTAGTAAATAATAGATACAACAGTACTGTATTTCTTGCTGAAGTGGTCTCAGGCCATTATTACTAATTCTGTCTCCATCCCGTGCTTTGTTTGGCTTCTGTCTGCATAGTTCTTTGTCAATATAATCTAATCAGATTTCAGTATCTGAGGTTGCCTGGATGTCACTAGGACAACTTATCATTCCCCCTTTGTGGAGCCAAACTGTTTTGCATAAAATTTTGTAAATATAGCTATAATCTGCTGTGTCTGAGAATACATTTTAGAATTTATACACAATTTATCAATTTGTATGTCTTTACTCCTTCCATATCTTATGTATCTATAAAATGGTTTCCTACTATGCTCAATATCTTTCTATAAAATGTCTTCAAATTTTTCTTGATCGTCTCACACTATGCTTAATTTGTTTGTCCTGCTTGTTTATTTCAGTTTTCAAAGTTGCAGTTCAACTTCTTTCCCATTTTTTATATTTTTTTGTCTCTCACCTTAATCAAGTATCTTGTTCTTATGGAAATGTATCCTCCAGGCTTTGTGTGCCTAGATCATGATATTAAACATTTTTTTTGCATTCAAATGATTTCTCTTTCAAAATTTTCTGCATTCTTCTGCAGTTTTTCCACTGAATGCACCACTCTAGTTAGTTTTACACAGTGACTGTTTTGCTTCCATCTGTTATTAATCTTCTGTGCATTGTTTTAACTTTCACTTGGCAGAACTATCCAGCAACAAATTAACTTTTATAATCCCATGATCTCTGCAAATCAAAGGTGGTAAAACTTTACATGAAGTTACAGTATTTCTTTTGGAACGCAAACAGCGTCTAGTATGTTGCATTCCCTCTCAGATTTTTTTTTTACAATTTAAAGCAATTGTTGTTCCTGAACATAAATTGTGAATAATTTCCTTTCCATTCTGTTTCTTGTAAATTTAAGTCCCCAGCCATTAATATTCTTCCTTGCTATGTTTCATGTAAGAAATGTATGAATTCCTCTAATTCATCAGCACTTGACTTTGGTGGACCATAAACTCCAACAATTGTTATATGTTCCAGGTTGTCTTATTGTCACACTTATACAATCTATAGTATTGTTGTTACCATTATATTTAATCCCTGTCATAACACCCCTACCTGATTTTTTGTTAGAATGTCTGTTACAGTAAAAACATTTGTACCCTGACAGAACTGGTTTCCATTCATTGTTCTTTAACTTATATTTCACAAACAATAACAGCATCAATCTTGTGGGAACATAGCAAATTTTCCAATAAACATTAATGCTCCTAGCAGTAACAAGCTGTGAACTGTTAAAATGTTTAACCTTGCAAAAATCTTGCTTTGTGTGTGTCAAATACTGCAAAATATCCGCTGCAAAAATTCTCTTCCCTGATCTTAACTAGTGCACACCATCCAGTCTGTATCTATGTGTGTCCAAAATTAGGCTGAGATGCTTTACACAGTTACATTTTTTAAAACAGGAAGTTTTGCATGTAGGCATTTACCCCCCAAAAATCTTTTCATTCATGGTGACTGGCTTTCCTTTCTATGTGTGGATTTGCAAAAAATATGTCTTAACACCTGTACAGGATATACTATCTAAGAGGGCTGTATTAACAGTCACAAAGTCCTTAGGGAAGAGATAATTTGTACTGATATGAATAAAAACAGATCTGTACTTCCTTTAGGTGTTTTAAGGTCTGTCCCACATCTTCTATCTTTGCTCCTGGCAAGCATAACTCTATTTGATGCTTATTATATTCTATGCAAATGTAAGTATCGGTTCCTCTAACAATTGAATCTCCAGTTACAAGAATATCTTTTCTGCCAGATCTGAAGAATCTTCAACTTCTAATTTAATAATATCTGCTCTATCAATTATTACAAAGGAATGATCTTCATCACCATTAGTCTTATTAATCCCACTGTTTTCATTGCTTATTATATTTGCAAGCAAACAATTATCATCCAGCTGGCTTTGTACATCCACAGCTTGATCCATGTTTTCAACATCTGTGTTTTTCCTTTTTATATATAGGTTCATAGGTAGGTACTAGGCTATTGGCCCTAGGGCCTATACAAGCCTAGCCAAAAATGTACCCTGGCTTTCACCACCCAAGAAAATTATTTTCCTGTGCCCCTGTCAAGCAGAACCACAGAAGTGATCCCCGGTGTGAATTTCCTATTACCCATCCAATCATATAGGTTCATAGGTAGAGGTACTAGGGTTATTGGCCCTAGGGCCTATACAAGCCTAGCCAAAATTATAGTTTCATAGATTAGTACTAGGCTAACTGCCCTTGCAAGCCATTTTAAGCCTAGCCAATTATCCCCTGTGAGATTCAAACCCTGTACCTTGTGTTTGTAAGGCAAACACCTTAACCATAATGTTCTTCAATCCTTCCATGTTTAGTTTTGATTTCTTTCTCTTCACTTGCCCCTTGCCTCTTTATTTTTCTACCTTCTGTTTTGGAAAAAGGATGCCTTTTTTATAGACTGAAGGTTTCCTGACAGAAAATGTTATCATTCCCTTTAACCTGTGTGTTATATAACAAAGCAGTGGGCCAGATTCAATAAAATCTACACTAAGTGTGCATGATATGTATTTAAGAACATTATCACATGTTTTGTGCTTTTTAGTCACTCAGAAAGACACTTTATGTTAAACTTTATGAATCCCTGTCAATATTTAAAGCTGCAAGGATATCGGTAGGAAACTAAAATTAGGAGGAAGAAGGTGTGAGTTTTGTCTGTGTTGTCTGTTCACTCAGAACAGTGTACACTTAGTGTAGGCATTACTGAATCCCAGGGCGTATCCTTTTTAGTATATATTCTCTTTACTTTACACATATTTATGTTTCTTTTTCTTCCTTGCTATTTGTTTTGAACTTCTTATTTCCTTCCATTTTTCTATTTGCTTCTATACACTCTGAATCCTCAGATCGCTGAATACATGCATCCAGAATTCCAAAGTTGCCATTCGTACAATCTTGTTTCATAGGGGTGGAGTGATCTTGCATACCATACACACTTCCTTTCCTAAATGTGCTCTATTTGCTCTTTACCTAACATTATTTATCTCACTAATGCAGTCGTTAATATACAGAACAATTCCTGAAGCCTTGCCAATTGCACAGGAATGAGCGTTATCAGTAAGTCTAGATTTACTACTAATAATGCTGAACAAATTGCACCTCTTTTTAACAGAAAAGATCAATAAATCACAAACCAAGACAAGATTGTTAAGATAAGTCCTTAATTAATGTATATGGATGAATGGGAAGATTTAGATGTCTTTGTGAAAGCTGCCAGCCCAGCTAGTTAGAATTTTGCAAATAATCCTATGTCATTTGTAAATATTAATATGACCCACAGGCTTGCCTTACAAATGTAAGAAAACTATATGTTATGTTTAAACTATATGTTATGTGCTGAGCTTCAAAAATGTAACCACAATCCACTCTGCTGGATAAGAGCAGAAATGTGTATATGATGGACTGTATGCCTGTGCAAATGTTTGTTTTCATAGCAGAAGTTGGGATATACAGAGTTAACTTGCGAACTCTGAGAAAATAAATAAAGAATGTTATGAGTTTGTTTAATAGAACTAGAAGACATGCCCCCAGATTTACTAATCTTCCATGCAGGACTAGTCTAGTTCTACACAGAAGCACCCATTCAGGAGGACAGCAATGCGCCATACATATTAATGAAGGCATGCTGCCCGAGCTCCCAGGCTGACATCAAGCGTGTACAAGTGCAGGGGGCGTGTCTGAGAGCAGAGCTCTCAGAATAAACATGCCCCTGCAATGTAGAAAAGCAGAAAGTGTTAAGAGATGAGCGAGATTGCTCATAGGTGTCCGCATATCCCCACCAACAGTTCCCCATGTGTACAACAGCAACAGTACTAAAAAAGTAAATAAAGAAACTGTTAGTTTTTTGTAAAACACTGATTAACGCTAAATGCAGGTGCACGGGCGTGCCCATCGCTCAGCTTAAAAGGCTGAAGAGGATAGCAAGGAAGATACATGCAAATGAAGCAGCACAGCAATAGTGTAGTGGGCAGAGCATCCGCCTAACGAGCACGCATTCCTGGTTCGAGTCCCACTGCAGCACTTTCCATGTGAAATATGTATATGAACATTGTTTTGCTGTATAACCTACTAAATAACATTTAAATGTGAAATGGAGTACTGCATTAAATGCACATGTGAAGTGTCAGTGTCATAATAAATAAGGCACTAATAAGCAGGTGTAAGCACAAATAAGCAGTAGTACGCATATATAAGCACTAGTAAGCGTGTTTAAGTGTGTTTGCGCAGGGGTAAGCACTGCCTACACAGATTAAGCAAAGTAGAAGCTAACTGAGTGTAGGAAACTGCAACCGGAGGTTAGCATTGCTTAGCTCTGCGCAAACCCATGCAGATCTACTTACAACTGCTCAAAAGTGCCTTAATCACTCTGACTCTGTATCCAATGGCCAGTGTTCTGCCCAGCAACAAAATAAACATCCTCTGCAAGGCTCAAACCCAGGACACTGCACACCATATACAAAGTGATTTACCACTAAGCCATGACAGATATACATAATCCTGTTGTTTTCACAAACTAATCATCCAGCACAATCAGTCAACAGTGCAGGAAATGTAGTAATATCATACCACACAACCTCTTAATTCCAGACAAGTGTGCCAAAATGTGGGTACAAATAGGGATATATGTCAAATACTGCTCCAATACACTTAAAATGTTGATAGTTACACAGTTATATGTATTAGAACACATATTTTGAAGGAGATGAAGTCTGAAACAGAAAAGTGTCAGCATGAGTGACTGACTTTAATCCTGAGATCATCTGTGTCAATTGCCAAGAGAATGAGGTACAGGCCAAAAATATAAGCTGAACATGCATGGACATATGGACAGATATATATTTGTAAATGTAGACAGATATATATATATATATATATATATATATATATATATATAGATATATAGGGGTTTCACATATATAATTATGTAGATATACATATTATATATATATATATATATATATATATATATACACATATACATATACACACACACACACACACACACATATATATATATGTATATAGGTTCATAGGTAGGTACTAAGCTATCTGCCCGAAGGCATTCATAAGCCTAGCCAGCATGTGTTGGCTTTCGCCACCCCCTTAGATTAGTTCCCTGTGCCTCTGTCCAGTAGATCCACTGAAGTGATACCTGGGGTAAACCTTCTGTTTCCCATCCACTCGTCAAGGTTTTTCTTGAAGAGTGTTAGCGAGGAGCTCTGCCTAATGTAGATTGGAATCTTGTTCCAAAGCATGGGAAGTCTCTGGGACAGGAATCTATCCCTCCAGCACATCCTATTTATTGTTGTGGTGAGGTTTAGATCCCTAGAGCGTGTGGCTTGAGGGAATAAGCTTTTCTTTAGGTGGAGCATGTCCGTCAGTTCTGGTTTGGACATGGCCTTGTATGTCAGGCAGAGATCACCTCTGAGTAGGCAGTATGCAACATAGTACAGCTGGAGTTTCTTCAGTCGAGCTGCATAGGACATATGTTTGAGGCCAGTGGTCCTCTTGGTGAGGTACTTCTGTGGTCTTTCCATCCCAAATGGGGCGTTGTACTTTATGATGGGTCTGATGAGCGATGGGTAGAGGGGCACAATGACCTCTTTTGATCTGGATGCAAACCCTTTTGTGATAAGGTGGGCCACATAGAAGGATTTTCTAACCACTTAGGCAATGTGATTATCAAAGGAGAGATTACTATCTACTCGGGTCCCCAGGTCCCTTATTAAGTCTTCCGTATTTAGGGGACTACCAACTATGTGGTAGTTTGTGGGTACTTTGTTTTTTAAAAAAGGGATGACTATGCACTTTTTGAAATTTAGCTTGAGGCCATGATTTTGACACCAGGTATCTGTCTCAGTGAGACCCTTTTGGAGGATGTCTGTGTCAGCCGGAGAGTCAGTTATAGCCCCTAGTTTGCAGTCGTCTTCAAACTTGGTCAGCCATAGTCCTCCTGTGCTT
>NC_056750.1:826432500-826442500 GCF_019279795.1 Protopterus annectens | reverse complement strand
TGTGCACAATCAAGTTAAGTAACTGTGGCAGACATAACCCTGACCCCACTGCAATAGTGACAGCAGTGTGCACTCCAAGGGATGTACACATGAGTAGACCTTGCAACCATGCAGAGTTGTAGGATATGTGTAGGGCACCCCCATAGCCATGGTAAGGTCTGGTGCTTGTCAGTGTAATAGTCTTGTACTGGTCATACATGCACTGCTGATGCTGTGATCTATAAAGCAGACATCAGGCATTCACAAATGATATCTGTCCACATATCATCCCCGGGTATGAGTTTCTCTAACACATAGGGGCTGTGAGCATTGGAGCTGACATAACTGACACAGTACTACATATGCAGCAATGGTTTCTACACCTGTGAGGTATGGTGCACAGTACAAGGCAGGGTGCAGAACAGGTCCACAGTAACACTTTGTACATGGGTGCAGTGTTAACAAGGGGAAGGGCCATCACCTACCAACACAGCCCATGCATCACACACATGTATACTTGCGCTAGCATGAAGTCACTATAGTTGCACTGCATGCTGTTGAGCACCATATGTAATGCATGCTGACAGAAGGGTAATGGGAGGACTGTGTGAACAAAAGTTGTGCAACCCCCACATGGGGGGGTGGGGGGTGGGAGGGTGTTGATTGTGTCTGTAAGTGCAATCTGGTGGAGTGGACTGTGATTGATGCATGTCAGATGTGTTTGTAC
The DNA here is from genome assembly GCF_019279795.1 of Protopterus annectens. Taxonomy (NCBI): domain Eukaryota; kingdom Metazoa; phylum Chordata; order Ceratodontiformes; family Protopteridae; genus Protopterus; species Protopterus annectens. Next base: position 826,441,794 of record NC_056750.1, on the reverse strand, counting down.
ATGTGTGTCTGTTTGTGTGGGTGTCCATGTATGCACAGGCGATGGTGGGATTGATCACATGGCAGTACTTCTCCTTGGGATTGTGCTGTACATGTACATGGAGTGACACATGAGACACTAGGACAACCTGTCCGATATGTGAACACAGGACAGCTGATAGCATAACAAGTTCTGTAGCATGGAACATGCATTGGGAGAGAAAGTACACACCAGGTGTACACATCATATTGCCAGCAGCAGATAGATAACCAGCTACCTACGTATGCAGCACTAATGCAATGGGGAATTACCAGAGCACATCAGTGAGTGTATCCAGATATTACTGTTGTCCACATGATGGGTTGATTGTGCAGCAGATGTGACATGGACTGAGAAAGACTGTAGTATGAGACACCGGTGTGTGACATATGTAGTGAATGTAGTAGCCCCAACTATATAGAGGCCATGTACACCATGAATGGACATACACAGGGTAATACTGGATGACAGCATTGAGGCCATGTACAACCTACTCCACTCAAGTCAGGGAGGTGATGGAGTCACAGGTCATGTGTTGTGAACACACATGTAGGCATGGAGAGGAATGATATGTTAATGGGTAGTATTAATGAGTGTATGTTAGCAAGTGCCATGCAGGATGGGGAACATATGTAACTGAATGTGGGACTGTCTGTAAACCCAGGGAAAGGGAGGTAGTGGGGTGGACTGTCTGTGTGTGTGTGTGTGTGTGTGTGTGTGTGTGTGTGTGTGTGTGTGTGTGCGCGCGCGTGCGCGCGCATGTGTGTAAATGTGTGTACTGTTATGCAATGCTGTACAGGTCTTAGTGTGTGTTTGTTTCCCCCACAGATGGCGAGGTGGGTCAGGGTCCCTCCTACATGCAATCTGAGGTAGGTGTCTGTACAGACACTGATGATGATGGTACTGTTGAGGCACAGGTGCGGTTGTCAGAGGCCGACACTGCACCATCATTTATCACCCTCCTAGCCACCCCAAGCTCGCACACAGTTACAGTGTCCCAACAAACCCCATCACAAGTGGCCATAGCAGAGGGACACTTGGCAGTTGGTGCCAGTGACCAGGAAAGTGTGGTGTCCATGCCAACTGTGTCGGGTCACAGTCAGCATAGCCAGATGTCTAGCAGGGCACCACATCAGCAGATATACCATGGTGCTTGTGGCAGGGTTGCTGGTCATCATGCCCCTGGCAGAGGCACCACAACTGGTACCACCAGGAGCATGTTTCAGGCCAAAATAGAGGCACAGGCATGTATGGAAATGTACACCAGACAGGGCCTGAGGCTGCAGAGGGCTGCTTTCTCATCTGTAAGTGGCAACCTCCGTGAACTTGCTGCTGCCCTCCGTGAACAGACCAACATCATGGACAGACAGTGGGGTGAAATGGTGGGCCTCCTTGTCCGTGGAATGTCCTTGCTTGAATGCGTGGTGGGAGTGGTGCGACAGTCACGTGGACAAAGGCCAGAAACACCAGCAGCTGGTGGTCAACATGGATGTGCCAGGATGCTAAGCCGCTCCCATAGTGTCAGTACCAGCCCCAGCACACCACTGGGGGTGCTTGTCCACACCACACCAGGCCTCATGCACATGACCCTGACCAGTCCCAGGCGGGACATGATTCCAGCGGACATCTGTCATCATCAGTGGAGAGTAACACTTCAAGGTCTGTACCTGCATGTGCCCAAGGAACCCCTGGCAGGCACAGTCAGTGTGTCCATGGCCAGAGGCAGTGCAGTGCACACCCTGCCAGGTATGGTTTGCAGCTGTCCAACAACACCTGTATTGGGAAGCCATATGGCAGAACTGTGTGCATGCATACCCATACACTATGCAACCACACCTAGGGCGACCACATACCGACACACACCACATCACCATGCCACAATCAATGAACTAAAGCCCTCACCCACACACATAGTGACAAATGTATGGACCACCCTCAACCTCTGGCAAACCAGCAACACACCCTGTGCATATGATGATATCTGTGCACATCCCTGTCATACATAACATCGATGCAGGAACAGGTTAATATGGTTCTGATGCACACGGTGACTGTAACAGAGTGCTGCAATGTACTGCAGTGTAAGATGTTGTCAGGGGTAATGTGTAATGCATACATGTCAGGTAGTGTAGCCATGCAGCTATGATGCATTTCAGCTGTTAGTAACACTGATTGTTATCTCCATAATCTTATTCATGTGTGTTGTAGGTGTACATGTGTCAGCAGGAAGATGATCTGCAGTCATATTCCACAAGGGTATGGCACTGTGGTGACACCATTGCCGTGACATATCTGGTGTACAGTTGCACACGTCACAGGATTGTATAATAGTTATTGCATGTGCCACATTTACAGATGACCTGCTGGTACATGTATAATCTGCACCCTTATGTCAATCCATCCACATACACACACATCCTTACTTGGCAACACTGTGATTAGACCCCTACCTAGGTATGTAGTGCTACTGAACTGTGTGGCTTTCATTGCACACATGACACCTCGTTTAGGGTGAGGTGTGTACCAGGTCACATGTTACATGCAGAACATCCACAGACATGTACAATATGGTAATGGGGGATTTAATGTTTGTATATGGAGAATACATAGTGTGTCATACCATCATATATACATTGACAGACCTACATCTTAGAGACCTGGGCATATTATTGCTAACTAACTAGTCTGTGTCTCCTATGTGTTACAGGTAGGCTGCACACAGCACATGTGTAACTGGGCTGTATCCTGTTATCAGTTACCTGTATGGGTGATATGGAGAATACATAGGGTGTCATACCATCATATATACATTGACAGACCTACATCTTAGAGACCTGGGCATATTGTTGCTAACTAACTAGTCTGTGTCTCCAATGTGTTACAGGTAGGCTGCACACAGCACATGTGTAACTGGGCTGTATCCTGTTATCAGTTACCTGTATGGGTGATAAGGACAGTGGTCACCAGAAAGTGGTCCGTGGGACATATACCAGGTGTACCATGGTGTTATGACAGTGTACACAGCACCCACATCCCCCAATGGATATTGTACACACTGGAACCCATCATGATACTCTGACATACCCACTATCACACATTGCCCACAACAGCAATAAAAACCATTGCATATCACAACAGTGGTCCTACAAGGGATATGCATGTAATGCACATGCCACAGGCATAGTAGGGCGCTGCATTGTGATGCCACACCTATGGGTGGCAAAAACACTATCTGTACTAATGTGTGGCAATGTGTAGTGTAATAGGAGTATGTGGCCTCAGAATGGTGTACCCTATAGATATGCAGACATGCACACATACACACATGTGGCAGACCTCAATGGGATTCCCGTGCTTATTGACCCATTTGTACAACACTGTTGTGCTGGTACTACAAGGCACATGTAGCTGTTAGGGAGAGGAGTGTAACAGGGTACATGTCATGTCCGATACAGCAGGGGCCACATCTGACTATGGCAATGGCAGTGGAGGTGGATGTGAAGGCTGTCATGGAATTTCCAACTACAGGTGTACACACACACACAAACAATGCTATCCTCAGTAATGCACATGTACACATGTTGATACTGTGGTGCATTGCTGCAGGTGGTCATAGCTGTGTACCTGGCAATTGTCCATGGAGGGACTGAATGTGTAGGGGATGTGTGTAAATTGGTATCATGCCACCTGCCATGTGCCAGCAGGCAATCTATTGACAGACACCACATTAGTGACTGGCAGGGTGAGAGTGACATGCATCAGCCAATCCTCTGGGTGCCTTCTGCACACGGCCACTGAGGTAATCCAGTTGACATGTATGCAACATGTATTACAGCACATGGTTAGTGTCTGTGATGGAGACCTGTAACCGAGCATGTTCAGTTGACTGTGGTAGTGTAGTGTAGGCACCCGTGGCATGTGGCCCATACAGGGTGATGTCTCCTATATGTGACAGGTAGTACACAGCTGGCCACACATGTCTGTGTCAGTCAAGCATAGGTTGTCTGTACGTATCCCCAGCTGGATACTTGCCATATGCACATCTGTAAAGGGACTGACAGATACCAGTTTGGTGAGTAGCTATGCAGTAGGATAAATGTGTCAACAGGTGGATGTTTGTCAACAATAAGTATGCCATCACTACATGTTGTAAGCCCTCACTAACGTGCTGTACAGACTGTACTCTACAGTTACATTCCACATGTCTGATTATTATCCAGTAGGGGATATATATGGTGACACAGCCCACACACCAGGAACATGACAGTGAGCCCTCAGAGTGCAGCTATGCCCGCAGGTGTGCTTGTTGTCAGTAGTAATGTTAGCGCTCTACCCTTCCTTGGGACAGCACTGTCTACAGTAGTAATGCCATGTTACACTACATGCCAGTGTGACAGCACGTACCCTGGGTTGCTACCCCTGCATGTCACACATTCAGATAGATAACAGTGCTGTGCAGGTATCATATACTTGTGTGTCCCAGACATGACACTCAATACCCTTTGATACTGTAATGACAGCACATAGACACATGTACTGTACATGGCAGTACATACACATATTACAGATGTCATTTCCCAGGGTTTGACATAGCCTTGTATGGTATGCAGAGATAACCTCTGTGTAAAAAATATGCCACAGAGTATAGTTGGAGGATTTCTAGACGGTCAGCATAGGCCATCTGTTTGATGCCTGTGATATAGTGGGGTATTTCCACTGCCTTCCCAGCTGTTGCAGCTGTCTTGCGAGGTACATACCAAACGGGGCATTGTACTCTATACAGGATGTAATGAGGAATGAGTACAGTAGGACAATTACCCACTTTTTTCTGGATGTAAAGCCCTCAGTGATGAGGTGTGCCACATAGGATTTCCTTATTGTTGTGGCTATGTGGTTCATGAAGGCGAGACCACTGTCCACCTGTGTCCCTATGTCTGTCAGCGCACTTACGGTGTTTACTGTACTGCCACCTATGTGGTAATTCATGGGTACATGGTATGTCCAAAGGGGATAACTATACATTACTTGGCATTAAGCTTGAGCCCATGGCTCTGGCACCAAGCATCTGTTTCTGTAAAGCCATGTTGTAGAATATCGACATCATTTGGGGATGCAATAATGGCTCCTATTTTGCAGTCATCTGTGAACTTTGTTAGCCAGATTTCCATAGTGTTGGCCTGTACTTCAGGGAAGTAGATGCCAAACAAGAGCTGTGCTAGAACTGACGCTGACATACTCCAATTGCCACTTTTCTGGAGCAGGGATTGGACATGGCTATGTTTACAGTCTGGGTTCCATTGGTAAGTCAGTTGGCAACCCATCAAGTGACACAGGTGTTTATGGCCAGCTTCATAAGTTTAATTATCTCTCTAGAGTGGGCAATGTTGTCAAAGGCCTTGGCCAAGTCCAGATAGACTGTGTGGAATGCCTTTCTCTCCTCCACAGCTCCAGAGACTGAATAAAAGTAGTCAATCAGGTTCAAGAGACAAGATCAGCCCTTCACGAGCCCAACCAGGGTAGGGTCCAGTGTTTTCTAGTTGCCAATGTCTTTGTTAATAAGTTGTATGATAATGCATTCCATGCCCTTGCAGATCAGGCTCGTCAGACTGATGAGACAGTAGCTCCTGGGATCCAAGGTGGATTCCCCCTTGTGGAGTGTGATAACTGTAGCTGTGCAGCACTCAGTGGAATAGAAGCCTGAGGTGAGGCTATGATTACACATGGCACTTAGGTGAGATACAGGGTTATTTTGTAGTTCAAGTCATACATAGCCCGGGATGTCATCTGGTCCTATGGATGCAGTATTCCTAGCAGTGGATATGGCAGTTTCTACCTGTGTGGCCATGATTTACTGGAATTTGGCAAGCTTTTGTTACGGAGATGGGCCCTTTAGGGGGTGAGAGAAGGCTGAATGTGGCACTAAATCAGTCTGCCTGGATATTGGCAAACTCCTTTGAATCAGTATATTTAATGCTATTCTATTGTAGCTCAGATCAGTTCTGAGCATTGACGTATAGATCCTGGACATAACTATAGAATGCCTTATGGTTGTCTTTGGAATCTATGGCAGTTATATTTATGTAACAAGCTGTGGCAGATTTCGAGGGATTTCAGCTTCTTACTGAGGCTGGTAAGGGAGCAGTTTGCATTTTGGGATTATCCTTTTTACTGCAACAGTGTCTTCCTTCTTTTGTATTGTTTGTTCATGGCAGTGGAGCACACAATTGGCTTCCTTGTTTGGAGGACAGTGTTTTGGTTCTATTTGGGATGGCACAATGCATGCACGAGTGGATGTGCCCATACAGTGCCTTAGTGTAGGATTCACCAGTTGCACTTTCAGCTCCTATCTCCATGAGTGTCATGAGGTTTGTCACTTCTGACTTGAGTAGCATGGCGTTGGCTTTGAAGAGGGTATTTATGGAGATTCCATACTGGCAGGTGGGGGTGGGATGTGAATGTCAACAGTGATTACCTTATGGTCAGACCTGACCTATGAGGGGTTGACCACTGGTGTGGAGCATCTGACTCCCATGTTGGTAATGACCAGGTCTAGGATATTGAAAACCCTGGTTGGACAATGGATTGGTTGATCCAGGGGGTTGGATTGTATGAGTTCCAGGAACCATTGGTAAAGGGTGGTGGTCCACGAGTTGTTTTCCCAGTTAATGGCAGAGTATTTGGAATCACACAGTATTATGGTGTTTGGTTGTATCTTAATATTGTCCAGTATGTTTATAATGGTGTAGTGAGAACCTTGGCCCACGGAGAGGGATCTGTAGCAAGCTATAATTTGGATTGCAGTCTTACCTAGTGTTAGTTGCATCTGGTGATTCTCAGATGCATTATGTTGGACACTAGGCTGGAGGTGTGAATGACCCTGGTGAATATGGACACTCCACCTGTAGTGCTGTGGTCTTGGTTTGTTGCCTAACATGTGTGATAAGGGTTGTAGGCAGGTATTACAGGTGTGCTCTCTGGAGTGCTGAACCAGGTCCCAGTTACTGCACAGATATCGATGTTCCCCATTTGTAGGTGTGGCTCAAGAGAGTGCCTTTTTAGGTTTAGACGTCTAGCATTGAGTCACATCACCGTCAGTTTTACATGCTTGTATCTGTTACAGTGGTGGTTTTGTCCTTTGAACCTTGTCTAGATAAGGCACTATGGGGGTGCCAAGAGCTGTAGCCAGTAACCTGAATCCCAGGGGAAACACATGTAGACCATCTCTGCCAGAGCATCATGTCATCCCAGGCAGACAGATACTGGATCCCCTTTGAATGACATCAGACGCTCAGCCACTTGTTGAAGTCATTGCTCTGTGTATGTATATGCGTGAGTATTTATATGTATATATGTACATACATATCCCCATATATGTATGTGGATATGTATATGTGCATATATCTACATAGAAATGTGGATATATGTGTACACATATACGTTTACCATATGTCCAAAACATGAAGTAGAGTCCTACCTCAGTACCAGAAGTTCCAACACCATAGTGCAAGGGAATGTCATGGATGTATTGTGGGTATACATGTAGACTGTTGCCACTGTCATAGGGGTGTCTTCACAGACATGTTGGGTGTGGGAGGTCACATCTGCTGTAGACATGTGCACCATTGCCTATGGACAGACATCCTAGGGGCAGCATAGTACAGACCTACTGCTAGCACAGAAATGATCCTGTGTACTACAGCAGGGATATGACCACTATATGTGTACAGTGTGGCACTCTGTGGTCAGTTCAGAAGTGTACACATGCCCCCTTCATGCAATACATGTGGACCACACCTCCCAATGTGGATGTTACTAGCCATGTGCATGGCTATATCATGATAATACTGGGGTAAATATGCCCACACAGTGTATGCACGTACAAATGCCAGTCTGTCCAGACACATAATACCTGGTGCTGCTGAGTTCACATGGCCACATACTACCCAGTAGATAATGACATACATCTGTACAGCATACCACTGCTTTGTCAGAAATACACAACAGTTATGCTGGCCTGGCAGCAGTATGTCTTGCCAATAACTGGACATAACAGCACACTAGGTATTTACAGTAGGCTGCTAGGCATGTCACAAAGCACTGGACAAATTACAGGCAGACTGCCACAACACTGGAATACATATTGTATGGGGGAATGCAAATGTACTTGTGATTATAGCGGGCTCAACACGCAGGTCACAGCACAGCATAGCAGACACATGTGAGAAAATGCATACCCACATCCAATGTCAACGCAGCCACATATGATACAAGAGCTTAACACTGGAGTGGCATGTAACATCAGATAGAACAGGACAGAGAACAATGGCGTCTACCACAGTCTGTACAGAGCCCATGGTTTGTAAGTGCAATACACATAGTCAATAATCATCCTAAATCAGGGGTCTGCAACCTGTGAATCTGGAGCCACATGTGTCTCTTCAACCCTGCTATAGTGGCTCCTTGTACCTCTGAGGATTAATGGACACACTACTGCACAACACCAACACACACACACACACACACACACACACACACACACACACACACACACACACACACACACACACACACACACAGCAATCCCAACACAGGAACACAATTATGGACATATGTCAGGTATTGTTCTTATACACTTAGCTATATTATATTTAGTATAACTATATATGAAACCGTATATGCTCTGCTATCTTCATTGTAGGAGTCAGATAGTTGTACTGCCTATCGATGTAATTAGTTTGGTGGGTGAGTGCTCAGGAATGAATCTTTGGATAGTGAAGGCCGCAGACCCCTGCCCTACGTACACAGACCACAGTACTGTACACACAAACACAGAATGTCCAGGTAATGTCCTCGGAAATAGCCTCTACTACACAATACATGTCCAGCAGACTTATCTGACTGGCTTGTTATCAGGTATGATGTCAATAAATAATGGTGTACAGACCATATGCACCATATATATGTGGGCTTCATTTGCACAGCACGTGTGCACCTCGGCAGTCTAGAGGTCAGTGTATGTAACAGTGTGCTATACCCCTGTATGTTAGTGTATGGGGGTATGCACCATAAGTATTTTAGTGTGTTACAACATGTGAGGTATACCAGTAGTGAGCTGCCTTAAGGTATGCGGATGTACATTACCACACATTTCACCTTGTGAACATTGCTGGCCTACTGCTGGTATCCTAGGGTGTTACAACATGTGAGGAATACCAGTAGTAAGCTGCCTTAAGGTATGCGGATGTACATTACCATACATTTTACCTTGTGAACATT
>NC_056750.1:826320000-826427500 GCF_019279795.1 Protopterus annectens | reverse complement strand
TCTTAGGCCTACACATACCTTGTTGTCCACTGGGATGGGTTCCCTTCTCTTAGTTCTGTGTGCGAGATGTGGCTGGCACAGCTCAACAATTTGCTGTAGGAGGTCCCTGTCAACTCTATAGCGCTCCACTATCTCCAGCTCATGTTGCCCTTGGTAGGTTACCCTGGTTCTGTACACTCTTCTCCATCTCCTCACTGTGGGTTGGTCAGCAGCATTCACATCCTCACCACCCTCAGCCTCTTCCACAAGTTGTATGATAGCTATTGCAGCCCCTAACATTTTGCTGTTGTGAGAGTTAAAAGTTCTCCGCTTGTTTACACTGGTGGTGTGGAGTGTGGGAAAAACCATAGGGGTTTGTGTTTGCATAGTTTATAGTGTTCTGGGCTGGTCTGCTGCCTGTGTAATTGACTGGTTACGATACGCTGCACCTGGCAGCTAAGCTAGTACTCCTCGATTACCTTCCTACTGCTGTTTTCCCTTCCCATTGCCCTTCCGTTTGCGCGGCGTACCCCCGGGCTTAATCAGAGTACTCAAATGTGCACACTGCTGCTATTTCCAGGTTTAACTTCCTTTTTCTTCCTTTAAAACCCGGTGCGTGGTGCGCACACCCACTTACACTTTGTCAAGAGTGCTAGGCAGGTTTAGAAACAATTCCTAGCTTAGCTGTGCTAAGCTAGGAGCAAAGCCGAGCCACAGGGCTCCAATCTGCTTGCAGTATGCCTGACACACCCACCCATGATGTCACCTACCTCCTAGTCTTGCATTCAGCTATTCATACTTTTTACACTGTTTTGACCTGCCTCACATACTGGGGAAAACTGGGATTCACTATCCTTCCCCTCATTTTCATAGGATTGCCTGCTAATGCATAATTACGTGCGTCAAACTGAGCCTCCCCTCTTAGCAACCACTATTCACTGGCCAGGTTGTCTTTTGCCTGCCATTAACTTGCATGGCAGAATACTGATTTTAGTTAGAATGCTTGTTTTAGGTTTATTTTCCCACCAATCCCGTTTGCGCACCCCTGCCCTATGCTTAAACAGCCGAATCAGAGAAAATAGCAAAGTTTAATTTTTTACTTTTTGTATTGTTTGCAATGCCAATGGCCTTATACTTGGCCATTGGCATGCTTCCTCAATGATATGCAGCCTTTATTTGCAGATGTCATGTCTCCATTTTGGATTTTGCAGAACTGTACTCTGTTACTAACAGAGTACATTTCTGCAGATTACGCTAGTCCTGCACGGCCTGATTCTAGCTTCCTGGATAGCAGATTTACCTCATTTGCATGGTTTTCACCTGCAGATGGGGTCATTTGCATACAGGGGCTGGGAACGTGCAGGACTAGTCCAAGAGTGCTCGTGCATGTCAAACAGGCACATACGTGGATCTCTCGGTCGCCATATTGCCAACATTACCTCTTACACTAATCATGCACACCGTGCAGGGCTTGCTGAATCCGTGGGAGAATGTCTGCAGCTGGAAATTCTTTCTATTGTTTGAAACAGAGGTAATTACAGGTTTCCAAGGTAATTGTTTTACAACTTCCAGTTTCAGGCAAGCTTCTAAGAGATAAGTATTTTTCATAGAAAGATGTTAAATTTTGTTGGCATCTGTTTAGCCTGGGAACTAGATGCGGGTGTCAAATAATTATGTCATCCAGCTAACCCAGCAGTAATGTGTATTAGTATTTTAAGAACTATCTCAGAGAGCAAGTCAGTGCATTTTGTATTTTGTTCTGGACCTGTAAACATCTCTTCAGCACTTCTCATCTATATCTGCCTGGCTCTGTAAGTGAGACATTTAGGGCATAGTGTCTATTAGAGATAGATAGGAATATAGCCAGAGTAGTATAGATGTTTTCTGCATTTATATGAGACTGTTCTGCAATGTTGATTTAAAATATATCCTGCGATTCTGAACTCTTATTGTCACTGTGTTGAGTTAATGAGTATTGTCTTGTGCTTTTATTATTTATTATTAAATATTTTTAAACCTTTTAATTGTGGCTGGTTTGTATAGAGCTATTTAAGCTCTTGGAGTACTTGCATGTATTTGGTGACACTGTATTGGCCACTCCTAAATAGCCTTAGCCTTAGACACACTTACCATTTGGATAACAGTAACATTACACAGTAGAATTGGTCACCCTTTGTAAGGGCCTTATGGTAGCTGATAAAGGTAGTTGGTGGCAGTGCTTTCCACCTTATAGCCTGGCAGAAGGGAGCATAGCTAGTGAACCTGTTCCAGCCTTCGTCAGGAGTGTCTGTGTGGTTGTATATAAATCAAATCTCAAAGTGTGTGTGTGTGTGTGTCAGCTACTTGTGCAGGGACACGAAGCACTGGTTAAACAGAGAGGGTGCTGGAGGTTTTGGCTTGACCACTCGGCTGAGATCTTAACCCTATATCTATGCCAGTGGGGTGTCTTACTGGGGGTCTGGAGAGAGAGGGAGAAAACAGCCTCAGACTGACTGTGATCTCTGTATGCTCTTAAGGGAAATTGTACTTTACTGTGTGTGTATATGTCATCCTCCCAATTTGCACGTCTCTCACTAGTGTTAGTGGTGAGGATTGAGGCTCTTTGATTACTGGGCCAGTGCAGGGGTACCAGTCATTAGGAATTAAATCTGTTTGTGTTTAATTATGTTCTGATTATGCATTTTATGCCAGCTACTCAGGACGACTTTAGCGCCAAACTTGTTTCTATTGGGATATGCTCGATTTGGAATGGGCACACTGACTGGGTGTCCACTCAGCATGCATGCTTTTGAATACTAATTACCATGTATTGTATAAATGTTTATACTGACACCTGTAGGAGGTCTCTCTGGGGAGATGCGTTGCAGGATACATCTAAAGTGCTTTATGTGCCCAAACAGAACTGATCCTGAATATTGTAACTAAAGTCTGAATAAGTATTTTTTACTTAATTTACGTTTTACTCACAGGGAGGTCTGACCTGGCAAATTTCAATTATAGTGGAGACTCACACAGGAATATTAAGGAAGTACTAGATTTACTTACAAAAAGTACACAGTATAAGTACAGTTTTTACAGGGACAAAAACTGAGTTTGCACTAAAGGATATATAAAGTGACTAATATGGCAATGAAGAAACCGGGTACACATGTCAACAGAGAAGAAACAGCAGTAGAAGAACTTGACATATACAATACTTTTTCATTTGGTTTGTTTACCAGGGTAGTACACTGGTCACAATAGACCATTTGCAGGCACAGCCTGGGTGCACACTTTTTTGCCAGGTAATGCTGACTTCAGATACCTGGTATCCCCTTCTTACCATGGGGCTACCTCATAGTGGAGATGTTTTGGGGACATGTATTTTCACTACACACACACAAGTATGGTATATAACATCAATGTGCAGAAACATCAATTCACATTACATTTGATTTCTGCATGTCAAAACTAAAATTTAGTGAGAGGAACAATAATTAAACACCAATCACTCCCTTTGCATTTGATAAACTACAGGAAAAAGAAAAAGAGAAAAACTAACACCATCTGTACCTTCCTATACCACCAGTGTAATCTTAATCCTAACCTTGCTGTTATGTGCGCTAACCTTAGCCTAATGCTAATCTTATACATTACCTTTCCAAAAAAACTTTCCATAACAGTTCCACTACACGAGACTCTCACACATATCTCACATACAGCAACACATGCAAACCCCCCCCCACAAAATCTTTCATTTAATCTAGGCCCTACTCTATCCCTAATCCAGAAGCCCTCACATGTAGTCCCCCAACACACATGAACACACACACACACGTTTTACTATTAAATGTGTGAAACTTACCTTATCATCAGTCATATGGTCAAGGGTATAGATGCAAAAGTTTAAAATACAAAGTCAAAATCACGTTGCCTCTGGAACATTGAGACGCAGCTTGCATTCCTGGTTGAGTGTCACTGTTTACAACTGGATTGCACTATAGTGAGGCTTGGGAACATTACACTTTTTCTCACTGTAGTGCAATCTAGGAGATGGAATAATTAATTAGGAGGGGGTACAGGGGGACTTGACCCTGCAAAACGTGTGTAAGGACATCTCTGGATGTCAAGGTAAGTTGGGTAATGCCGATAATGTCGACTTCGACATTATCAACATTATCGCGTTCAGTGCTGTGAGGAAATGATGTAATTTCCATTCATTTGGTTCAAGTAAGTCATTACTCGAACAAGAGATTTCCAGAATTTTAATAGTAAACCTATTTTATGTACAGAGCGAGCGGGAGAGAGCTTTATAGTTTACTATTAAAACTGCGAATGGTACTTGTTCAAATATCAGTTACTCGAATTGAACAATTAGCTTACATGACATGTCGAATATCAGATTATTGAACCACAAAACTACGATTTGCACAGTAAATTCATAGTAACGTATTCGACCTGAAGTATGCGACAAAATAGGTAGTCGCATATTCACTGACGCAGATAACCGTACAGTGTTAAAAAGCGTGGATTTTAGCAGATGTTGTGCATGTTGTGGATTATACGTTTGTCAAAGAGAGTAAAATGCAGTCAACGTAAGAGGTAAAGTAATACAGATTAATATAGAGGTGCATTGTGAACGGCATATCTATAGTATATTTTATACTTGTACATGTGCTTTACTTGAGTTTCATTTTATTTTTGATTGCATAGTGCTACCATAAGTACGTTTATCTGATAGGGAATGCAGACACTGTGTATTGTACTATATTGTTTACAAATGAGGAATCTAGCTGGTTCCAATTAGTAAAGTGTATATTGGTATGTACAGGTGTTATGGAAGCTATTTGTGTATCGGGTTTTATGCATTATATATGCGTCTTGGCAGGTTGATGGACAGCAAAATAATTTATATCCTGGAAAATTGCATGCAGTATATGGTACAGTGAAATCTCAAAAGGGGAAACAGATGCTTGTAATTGACAGCTATATATATTATTTAGAGAAGAAGGTTGGTGATAGGAAGTATTGGTGCTGTTCCATGAAACAGACTGAGAAATGTAAGGGAAGATGTATAATAGAGACTGATGGTAATGGTGAAATGTTGTTGAAAAGTACTGGCCACTTTCACGCACCCAACCCCGGCAAACCAGATTAAAGAAGCAATAAAAAGAAGAGCCACAAATACTACAGATGATCCTTGCAGAGTAGTGTCAGAGGTGTTGGCCACATGTTCAACAAATGTTACAGTTGATCTACCTAACACATGCCTTGAAGCAAGTACTTGTGCGAACAAGAAATAAAGTTAGAGCGACTACATTCAATGAATGTACTAATTTAAGGGAACTTACAAGTGAAATGATACCAATTAAGAGTGGTAGTTTCATAATTCAACATGCTGGAGAGGAGGTCCATTCTCACCAAGTAGTCATTATAACTACTGTAAATAATCTTACGGTACTGTGTAACGCTGCTTTTCTAATGGTTGACAGCACTTTTCCTATCCGTACATCAGAATTTAAGCAAATATACAGCATACACTGTCCACTAGAACATGGTGAACACAGGAAAGCTATACCCTTAGTATACGGATTGCTTGCTTTCAAAACAGAAGCATGTTATAATTATTTTTGGGATACTGTTATACAGTTATGTACTCAACATACTCTTACTTTAGCACCAAAAATTATATTAAGTGATTTTGAGAGGGGAGCGGTTAACGCTATCATACGACACTTTCCAAACTCACCAGCCAAAGGATGCTGGTTTCATTTTTGCCAAATAATATGGCGGCAAATCCAGAAACCGCACCTAGCTGCTGAATTCGGATAATGTAGGGAATTTTCTGTACTGTGCAAGCAATTACCAGCGTTAGCGTTTTTAAAGCCCGAAGATGTTGTACCTACTTTCAATGATATTGAATGTGAAATGCCTGAGAATGGACAACCATTATGTGTTTTTTTTTTTTTTTTATAGAAAACTGCTTATTTGGTAGACCTAGAAGATATGGGATGAGAGGTTGTACAACGGAAAGAATACCACTGTTATTCGACCTTTCCTTTTGGAGTCATCATGACACATGTACTGAAGGGTTTCCAAGATCACAGAACACAGTCGAAGGTTGGCATCACTGCCTTCGTAGTCTACTAGGGAGGAAAACATTATACATTTAGGATATATTACATGCAATACAATTGGAGCAGAATCATGTGGAAGACCCACTATCTCGATTACTACTTTGTTTACCACCTTCACCGAAACGTAAATGTCTACTTGACAGAGAAGAAGCGTTTAGAAAGTTGTTGGATAAACGAGATACATTCACCTGTAGGGGCTTTACTACACTTGTAGCAAAACACTGTTTTTTTTAAACATATTGTCATGAAAAAGTGAGCACTACTGGTTTGAACTGTAGCACGCACGTGTAGAGTGCACTGGGAAACAATGATCGTTGTAATTTACATGGGATATGGCAGATTGTGTATGTCTGGTGTCACTTACTGTGTTATATATCACTATGCAAACATAAAAAAAACATCGGAGTGGTATATACAGCCGTACTATAGCAATTGGGAAAGATGTTACTCTTGACTTTGCATGCGTATGCATGGAAGACTACATGCATATGCCTGTGAGGTTTCAACACCTCCAGCTTTCTCGGCGACTACTACCATCAAGTTGCAGGACACTCGCAGCATATGTATGGCTTTTACAAGCAATTGCATCGACAACTGCTTCAATGTCGAAAAAGTCGATTTTGACAATTATGAAATTTTCATATTTCTGAGTCGCTGTTACGTGCATTCAGTGTTTTGGAATTCGAAGTTACAGTTCGTTTAACGCTAAATTCGAACTAGTACTATTCGCAGTTTTAATAGTAAACCGAGATTTATACATATATACACACACACACGCACACACACACACGAGCACACACGTGCACACAAACACACAAACATACATGGAAGCAGCTAATTTTGTTGAAACTCTCAAATAAAGACATCTATTTTGTCAACACACTTTCACAAAATAGACAATTGACAGTTGTGTGAGACAGATAATCTCTGGTATTGGGGAATATACCCCTTCCCTGGGGAATGTGCAATCTCGGAGTTAAGTATAAATAGTTAGCAGGTGGTGTGGGGGGGGGGGTACAGTGGGCTTGCAGTCTTGAAAAAACATGTTTTGAGTACTTTTATAAGTGTGTGTTTTACATGCAGTGAATGTATCTCTCCCACTTGTGTTTTGTCCTGTTGATATTTGTATTGCTGAAATTTTGTTGTTGACCTTATTGACATATTTTGGTGTTTAAATTTATGTCAATAGGTTCATAGGTTGATACTAGGCTATCGGCCCTAGGGCCTATACAAGCCTAGCCATAACAATTCCCTGACTATTTCTTCCCACAGTATTTATTCCCTGGACCCCTGTCTAGCATGGCGATTGACGTGATCCCCGGAGTGAATTATTTCCTCATATCTAGATTATACACACATACATACACTAGCAACAAGGTGACATAACCATAGAGAAAAGAGAAAATTAGTACTTTGTAAAACCAGCTGCCCCTGGCTGTGTATTCCTTCAGAAACACTCACAGTGTAATACATCTGTTCTATCACTATGGGATGAAGTTCCATTGGACGATGGAAAAAAGGCAATAAACTAGAGTATAAAGAAAATATGCTTTGTATCGTTATATCACTATATCAATGTGAATTTTGATATTTGAAAGTTGAAAGTACATTTAAGTAAAATTCCTTATCTATTGCTCAGGGCACCATGGAATTGATGCGTTACCTATTTATTCTTGCAGTTCCTCTTTTTTTTCCACCCTTCCACCCTTCTTTTAGCATTGTCTATCAACCACTTTTCCTTTTATTCTACAGTGGAGGAAATAAAGGGGTGAGTGGTATGCTTTTTCATTTTTTATTGGTATTCCTATTATGCATGTAATGAATGTTCAGCTAACAATTTTCACAATTTAATAAAATGAAATGTTTCATAACAACAAACTACAGTGAAATATTTCTATATCTAGTGAAATCTCTGTGCTGGACTCAGAAAATGTTGCCATATTGTGCTAGGTAATTTTGTGTGATGACTGGCCCCTTGCAAGGTAGGTGCAATTCTGAAACCGAGCTACACAGCATGGTTAGACCAGATGACATGGTCAGCCATGTTATATGCTAACAACTATGTAATGAAGCACTGTGTATGATACTGAAGCAAAACAAGATGATGGCACGACTCAGTAACATCTAAATGCCATGCAGTGATGACATGCTTGCTTCAGGTTGGAACTTTGCCAGGTCTCTTGTTCTGATGTACAAAGATTCACGTATCAGCATGGGATGCCACCAATATTGTAAATGTGTATCTACAGGAGTTATTTCACTGCAGCTGCTCTACCTGATGGTGCATGACTTTGCCCTCAGAGGCAAATGGCCATTCAACCACGCTTAAAATATTATGTCCCCCATGACACTGGCATAATGGACTGGTACCATGTGGAGAGGGACATCAATGTAAGGAAATCATGGAAATATGTTGGCCTCATCTGCAGTCCCATTGTAGTTATGATATACCTCTCCCAGTGGTAACCAAGCGTGTGTGTAACTCTACATATATTTATATAAGTTACAGCGACCTTTTAGCAACATACTAAGGACACAGTGGGGTATTTGAGGCATCTGCCTCTAGAATACTTTATCAGCTCCTTGATGCCATGCTTCAGCATATGTGGTGCTTATGTATCCCACAGGAGAGAGCCAACATCTTGTGGGTGTTTTATGATATAGCCCATTTCCCTGAGGTTCTGGGGGGCCTTAAACTGTACCTACCTGGTGAAATGGGAAGAAGGTACATGAGCCACAAATGGTATCATTCCTTCAACTGCCAAGCAGTCTAATGTGCAGGGTGTCATCTAGTGTGTGTGTGCAGGCAGTCTGCAATGTGTCGGTGTGCGTGTGCAGGTCACCAAGGCAGTTTTTACAGCTCAGTCATATGGCATACGTGACCTACATCAATCATTTGCAATAGGTAACTTCCCACAGGGCAGCCTGTTGGTGATGCTGGATATGCCCTGAAACCCTGGCTCATTACACCCATCAGAAATCTACACAGTCAAGCTGACTGGGGACCAACTGTGCACTGTCACAGACCAGGAACATTATATAATCTGTATTTGGTCTGCTGATGCACACTTTCATTTTCTTGATTCATCCATTAATTTCCTGCAGTATATGCTCACTGTGTATGTTATGTTACACAATATTAAAGTTAGGAAGCTGTTACAGCAGGGTGGTCTCTTGCAAGGCCAGCAGTTCCCAGCACCACAGACAGAGAAGGAGTCAGTAGCAAAAGATGACCATTCCAGATATAGGTGGGCACAGTAAGCTGTGGCACTAGCAAAAAGGTAGCAGATTGTATAGTTTTACAACATAACTAAACAAAAGTTAATGAAATACACTGCAGTAGAAGCGATGCACGCAGAATATCACACTGTGCCTAACCATGCACAGGCTGGATATGCTGTGCATCAGACACATGCAAACCAAGTAACAATGTACATAGGGCATGGCACAGATATCATTATTTGCACAAATGGACAACAGGAGTGTACGTCTTTCACTAGAAGAAGTGGCTGTGTGAGTTTTGAGATGTAGCAAAAGAAAAAGTACTTTTGTGATTAGTGTGAAGATAGGCGGGGTTAACAGTGAGTAGGAAGATTGTTATGGGCGGGGTTAACAATGAGCAGTAAGAATATTAGAGGTGGAGTTAATGATGAGTAGGAAAACTATTATGGGCGGGGCTAATGGTAAGTAGGAAGATTGTTATGGGTGGGGTTAATGATGAGCAGTAAGACTATTAAAGGTGGAGTTAATGATGAGTAGGAAAACTATTATGGGCAGGGTTAATGATGAGAAGGGCCATTATTAGTAGAGTCATGGCATGTGCAGTGAGTTGTGGTAGTGTGTGCATGTGTTTGTAGAAACACAGTGACAGCACTTGTGAAGTATTAGGGATTAGCTTACCAGACAGGTACAGGGCCTGCAGGACATAAGGTTTGTCTTCCCGTGCATGCCCTTGCATAAGAGACTGGCCCTCCAAGGAGCTGCACTGACTGTACCATGGCCTTGGGTAGATGCTGGTGTGCTACATGACCTCAACCTGTGTCTGCCAGAAGATGTGCCAGCATGACAATGACTACAACTATGGGGTAACCCTCACCCAGGTGTAGTGACCTCCACAATTAATGTCACTGTGGCAGTAATAGCACTGAATGAGTGGGATCCTGCTCATCAGCCATGCTGGCTAGCATCTGCAAATGTAGCAGATGACCAACTGCATGGGTGGCCCTTCACCACTGCCAGATGACCCAGTGAAGACGCTGATTCAGTCTCTTCAAGGAATCACACACTTGGGACATGCACACCCATAGGTCCACATGCATAGCCTGGATCATCCTCACTATATG
Organism: Protopterus annectens; assembly: GCF_019279795.1. Lineage (NCBI taxonomy): Eukaryota > Metazoa > Chordata > Ceratodontiformes > Protopteridae > Protopterus > Protopterus annectens. The sequence goes on along the minus strand of NC_056750.1, from coordinate 826,417,062 downwards.
TACATTAGCTGTGATGGAACAAACTCTTGCAAAGTACCTCTGTCCACATGGTAGCAATCCACTACCTGTCATAAAGAGCATGTTATGTTAGGCATAAATGGATTACTTAGCATTACCAAAGGTGGGGATGCTTACCTCCATGACTACCTCAAGTGACAACAGCTTCTCGATATACATACTAATAAACGTGATAGCCTCCTTGTAAATGTTTTTGCAGTCTGTCTCCTGTAACTACATGATTTCACTGAAGTGAATAATCTTGGTGGTGAATCACTCCGCCATGTTGTTTAGCTGACATTTTGCCCTCGTTTTAACACTATTGCTCATTCCCATGTAATTATACCACCATTTACATTTCTATACAGGCTACAGGATAGCTCGGCTTTCCACAAAATCACACAAGTGAGCATGTCTGGATTGCCCCACAAAGCACATGACATCTCATCAATGAAAATCAGCTAGCTTGATGTGTTTCTAAATCCCACCTTCAGAAATATAAAGCACTGGAATCAACATAACACATCAAATCAGCAGGTTATAGAAGCCGTGGCATCTTGTATATTAAAATAAAATGTGTAGACTCATGACAGAGACAGTATATGGATAGAAGAAGATCATGTCAAATAAAAACTAGTGTTAACTTACAGGTATCAGCACAACTGCATGCTGTCTGAGATATCAACACCATGGCTTAATGCCAAAACTAAGCTGTATCATCTGCATTGAGTACTAGGTAACCTCACACAGCATAGTATTAAGCAAGCATAGCATGCAAGGCACTCCTTCTAAAATGCCTATATCCCAAATTCCAGTTACATATTTTCTAATCTCAACGACAATCAAAGCCAAACAAAAATGTATTTGTATTCTAATTCATGTGCAGCTGTGTGACTGTGTGTTACTCTGACAACCAAAATACATCAAAGTTAAGTAATTTGCTGTAACTTGAACACTTTTCTTTCAGTTTTTGTATAGTCTAATAATGCCATGTATAATGAGTGCCTGCCTCTCTCTATCTCCGATAAAGTGAGGCATACTACATTTGTAATATTCAAGGAAATGTGGTGATTCATCACATGATGGCCTTACAATACCCTTTGTGTCAAATCTCCAGTCTGTTAGATACTATCATCTTGTAAAAGAATAAGACAGTGGGAGATTTACCAATCTGCAGCAGTCTACAATATAATGAATGTTATTTATGTAGTGCTTTTCATGTTATTTGCCCATGTTACTGTATATTTACCATCTTAGACTGACTGAATGTTTACAACAAATTCCCTCAGACAAGTTGTATCATGGCATTCCACATATGTATCAGAACATAGCATGGACTCTAGTTCTAATTACTGTGGCCCAGCACCATTAGTTCCTGTTGACAATACAAAGACTATAATTGTTATACTTGGAAAAACAAAATGGGTGCAATACTTGTCAGCAATTCCCTATTCCAAGTTACAGTGATCTCACAGGTGGTATATATAGATAGTATGGGGGTTGAAAGTACTGCCCCCCCCCCCCCGCTAGGACTCTCAGTTTGACATCTTTTAACTTTTTTTTCTGTTTATTTGAGAGAAAGTACCAATTATATGTTTAAAAGGAATATTCATTTAGTTTATTACTATCTAAGTAGCACAATACACTCCAAATGGATCTTGTTTCTCAAGCAGATGATATCCCAGAAACATTAATAAAGAACAGATAAGTATATTCAAAACCAAATAATAAAATCTTTTACAGAGTTAACATATGAAGGTTGTTTTAAGAATTCCATTAATGACGCTTTTTTATGAGGATGATATAAGTTTCATTGTATTAATATCTTATTACTTCAAGAATAGAAGCACTTGGGTATCTTATATGGTGAAAATCTCAGCAGTTGTGAGGATAAGGATTTCAAAACATCTCTTACGGAAAACAAATTCTTGTTTTTATTAATGCATTGTTGTTAGTAGGTTATTAATACAAAGACATGCATCTGCAGCATTTCTCCCTGAGCCTTTGCTGAAAATTGACTTAGTTCCAAGTCGGACTTTGCTGGTAAACAAATGTTAAATAAATAAATAAAATAAATAAATATCTATAGTAAAATCAAGTAGTAGAAGAGATCGAATTAAATACCAGCAATACAATCATTACATTACTTCCATAAATATTGCTTTATCACAATTTGCATAAGGTTAGGTTAATTCAGGTACAGTGAGTCTATAATTTCATACTTTGCATTTTGACTGAATATCCCTCCCCCTTCCCTGATGTGACACCACCGGTGGACTTCTCTTTACTTCCTCTCATCCTGCAGCAGTCAGCTGTCAAGTCTCACAGATTGTTGTGAGGAATTCCTCAGGTCATGATAACGGCCTGGGATTTTCTTCTGTCTGAGTTTTGTGCCAGTATCAATTTCAAATTCAACAGCAGCATAGTCAGGAAAACAGCTAGCCATCACACTGCAGCTGTTCACAATAAGAAGACAAACACAAAATGTACTGTATGTGCAGTGTATAATAATAAAATAGTCTTAAGACATACATTGTCACTAGCTGTACTGCAAATTCCTTCTGCAGGTTTCTGAAAAGCTGACACTTTTCTCAAGTTATCCTAATAGCATGGAATTCAAGGCACTATCGGCAAATATAATAACAAAGTTAAACAATAGAACACCAAAAGTGAATACCAATTTCAGTTTAATATCACATATTTGTTAAGTTATAGTGCAAAGTAGAAAATCTAGAATTTTTATTATATGTGTTTAGTTATTAACATGAACTGTAGATTCAGTGCATTGATACATTGTCAAGAATAGAACAAATATTAAAATGCAGGCTATTGGAATATCACCTTACTTTGATCTATATCCCAGCTGACACAGTAATCATACATGGGGTGGGTAAGAGTCTGATAAATTAGATAATGTGCCACTTAGGTTTCTGAATTACAATCCTCACACAAGGCTTCAGAAAATCACACATACTGTAAGTAGGTCTGAAACTTTATATATAATGTTAAAATACCAAATATATTGAGCAAAAAATAGCATTCCCCTTATTACACAAAAAGACACATATGTGGGAGCCTAGGAAATCAATATCCTGTCTCCCTGAGCTACGGCAATAATAGAATTTTTTACCTTTTTTCATTAAAGGCAACATTATTGTGCTTGCTATAAAACTGCCACTGACCATTTGAAATGAACACTACAGCATTAATTCTGATAAGATCTCATTGCTTAGGCATGAGTTCTGAATTCCATGGTAGAACTTTCTACTCCGAACAAATCTCGTACGTTTCTAACCCCGTCAGCACTTGTTAATATTAGACAGACAGCAAACTAACAGATACATACTGAAGGGCATTCAAGACTTCATTCTGCTACGAATGCATATTACAAATGAAATGCATGCACTAACATTTGTCCCTTCTCTGCACTTGTAGCCCTTCAAATTTTAGCATCTGATTCTGTAAAGCATCACCCAAATCATAATGACTATTGACGATTGGACAATGAATATAAGTTTTCACACGAACAAACACTTTTTCACTTGCTATCAGATATTTTCATATGCTGTTTCTTTCTGTCCATGACAAACACAATCTTTACACACTTGTTTCAAAAATATAGTCTCATTTGCAATGAAAACATGCCTACATCCTGATGAAACAAAAATTAAACCTGAATACTGTAAATAATTATCAGTAATACTATGTGTATTTTCACATTCCCCTGATCCTTTATTCAGATTACCATATATATTACTAAAATCTTGCAACACTATTTTCATCTTCTACTATACTATGATTTTTATTGTTAGTGGTTAGTGGCACAGTTTCAGTTCAACTCCGCTACAAATCTATACTTTTTCTGGATTCTAACAATTCTAAAATGCATGCTTTCAGCATAAAACAAGTAGACCAAATACAATTATTATAATGGCTGTAAGCATGCAAAACTTCAAAATCCTTCCTCCCCTTCTACAAAAAAGGTTAGCTAACCATGCCAAATGGGAAATGTTAGCTTCTTTGGCATGTGAATTTTCAGCAATTTTTTGAGTTACTTCTAAGTGACTACAGATGACACCAGGATTATTGAGAATAAAAACACAGCTCTGTTGGAATGAGCATGCATGTACTCCCTTTAGAAACAAGGGTGAAATCAAGTGGCATGCAGTTCTGTAGCACCACACAGCACATTGCAGTAATTTGTTTGGCAATCAAATTAATAGACTCAAAAATGGAATTACTTAATATTTCCAGGAGCTTAAATAATTTCCTAAATTCACAGATAGACTTCACTGCCCCATAAGCAGGTACAACACCTGCTCCAGATACAACACCTGCTCCAGAAATTACCCTATCAGCAAGATCCATGTGATCAAGCTTTTTAAAAGCAGTTTAATTATACAGTATTATGATTTAGCCACGATGCATCTATTTTACCAAATGGGTAAGGAAAGTCCTTAGTGTCTTTCTTGCCATGAACATTGTGAATCTTTCCTTCCAATAAAGCAGCTGTTTGTCAAATATCTGGAATAACATGACTATTATAACAACAACCAGACCAGTCGGTAAGTAACCAGGGATAACGTTGATTTCCACAAATATAATAATATTCATGTAATACTGCTATGCCTTGCCCTCTGACCCCATCATAAATGTTCCAGGTAAAATTGTACATACTAATTCTGGCAAAAAGCACTCCATTTTTACAAGAGCAAGGATATCCTTTAGCAGTTTTTGCTAGTTAAGGCAACATGATAATAAAGACAGTAAAACATGTTTATTCTTCTGACTTTTAGCAAGAAAAATAAGGTGAAATATAGCACAAAGCTCAGAATCAATCACCGGTATAGGAATCAATAGAATACCCCATCATGTACAGTAAGAATATGCTCACAAACCCAGCAGTTACTAACTTTGAGGGTCTGTGCGTAGGTGCAAAGCAGCAGAAAACATTTTAAATTGATGTTACCATTCAGGTACTCACGGTTCACTTCTAACTGAATGTCTATCTACTGAGAAATGATTCAGTACTGACCATTCTAGTGGTAGCAGAGGATGATGCACTTATGGTTCCAGGTGGAAAAGTAAGCCAAATAAAATGATGATGAAAAGCACAGTAATTGTAGTAATGATTGCCCTCTAGGAAAAAATGAGCATGTTGAGGCTGGAATGGGTTGTGAAGAAATTGTAAACAAAGATGTTGAGCACCGTGTTAATTGTGCAAATGAACTTGATCACCAGAAAGGCACTGACCAAGAGCCTTAAGTGCAGATGATTTTGAAAGAGAAAGTTGCCTGGATAAAGCAAGATCCAAACTGGTGACCAAAAGGCAGGAGGAATCAGTAATGTTGGAATTGGAAGCAAGAAAAAATGTTGACCAACTTGAATAATCACAGGAAGTTGAATCAGACCAGAATGAGGTAGCAGAATCACGATGTTTAACTTCCTTGTCAGGCAATAAGAGTAGCTTCACTACATTCAGTTCTGGATGCAAGCTGGATGGCAAGTGTGGGTTCTGGGTTTTGGTTTGGATATCCCTTGTTTGTTGTCTGGACCTGCTGGTGATAGGTTCTAGTGTTTCATGTGATCTGACTTCAGTGGTGGTTCAGCTATACTCATCACAAGGGAAGGTCTTTTTGATATGATACACTAAGTCAATCATTCTAGCCATTTAAGACCAGTTTCTTCATACACTTCATCTAGTCTAAGCTTAATAGTCCGATTAGTTCTCTTTACTATCCCAGAAGTTTGTGGTCTATAGAGACAAAGAAATTGTAATTTAACATTTAAAGCTCTACAAATTCAGTTCCAACTTTACCCCCACTCAACCCAGCCACCTCCCAAGAAATACCTTCAAACATAAAGCCTCCAACAATAAATGGAGAAGATGTCCTGGTGTCCTGGCTGCACTTACTATGGACAAGAATACGGCCTCAACAGGCCCTGATAATATCCCCAAATGTCTCATGAATGGTCTAAAATATGTCATATTAGGGCCACTGGATTACTACGTAACTATAGTCTTAAAACAGGCTTCATGCCAAGAGAATGGAGAACTTCAATGCTCATAAGGGTGGAGCAGCTACAGATCCCAGAAACTACAGACCCATTAGTCTGACTAGTCATGTATTCAAATCCTTGCAAAGAATTACCATGGAAATGATCAACAAAGACATATGAGACCTTTAGACACTGGCTTGGCTTTGTCAAAGGAAGGTCATGTCTAATGAACCTGGAGGACTTCTTTGAGAAGGTCAGTAAGGCAATGGATGAGGGTAAATTAGTGCATACTGCCTACCTTGACCTGGTTAAAGCATTTGATATAATGCCTCACTTGGCCATTATTAACACGCTTACAGAATTATGAATAGGACCCAGGAGATAAGGATTAGTGAGATCATCTCCTCAGAGTGGCCAGTTACCAGAAGAGTCCCTCAAGGCTGTGTGCTGGGCCCACTCTTCTTTGGCATCTACTTCTCAGAAGTCATGGCTAATATTAAAGGCATTTAGCTGATCAAGTTTGTAGATGATTACAAACTGAGAACAGTCATAGAATCCTCCCAAGACACTAACATCTCACAAGAGGGTCTAACACAGCCATATGATTGGTGATAAAGCCACAGCTTAAAACTCAATGCCAAGAAATGCAGTTTAGTAACTTCTGGGAAGTTGGCCATCCTAGGAAACTACATCATCAATAAAACAACTCTAAGGGTTGACCCACTAGTCAGGAATCTGGGAATATATAGGCAGTAAGTAACCTGGCCTTTGACCAACATGTATCCAAGGTAGTAAGGAACTCCTTCAATGTTGCTTAACTTGTATGTAATTGCATGGCATCTAGGTCCATGGAAGTCATTGCACCACTATATTCAACCGTCGTCAGACCCATTATTGAGCATAATGCCCCCTTCAGTATGTACATAACCAGACACATGCAGCAACTGTAATGTCCACAAAGGTTCCATACAAAAATAATGTATGGTGCAAACACAATGTTATGTGCAGATTGCCGCAAAGTCCTCTCTCTGTATTCATCTCCTACAGACCACTTAGGTGATCTATGCCTGGCAAACGAGGCATCCCTGGACCCCACTCTGATGAACCTTTTGCACATCCACAAAACAAACAGCATCAGAAGTACTAGATCTAAAGATCTAAATTTTGCTTGTAATGTAAATGGGACATGTTGGACAGACAGTTATGTCTCTCAGAGAATCCCATCTCTCTAAAGCAGGTTCCTCATCCTTGTGAAACAAAGTCCCTCCCTAACCCTATTTAAGCCTAACTTGAACTAATGTATGGGAAACTGAAAATTCACCCCTGGTCTAGCGCCCACATCTGATAGACAGAAGCAGTAAGTAAATCATGTTGTAATCAACAATCACCCCCTTTATAAACATCTAAATCATACGACTTGTGGGACACATTTGGCCACACAGCTAGACTTATAGAGGCCCTACTGGTCCTTAGCTTTGTATATACCTATGAACAAAGTTGCTGTATGACTTGGCTAGCAAACTGTGATCCTTGATCCAATAAAACGATTGTGTCAGCACACAGGTTGCAAGTCCATAAAATGTTTATTGTATAAATTCCACAAGCGCTTTCACCCTAACTCAATTGTAGGGCTTTTTCAAGTGTAAAAACAGTGTAACTGTTCAATCAGCCATCTTTAATTAACCTCATTTTGAAATAAGGCACAAAAAAAAAGTCTGACCTAAATTTAAAGTGACCACGCACATTTTTACAACTGTCAAATTTAAAAACACAAATACATTCACTTTGTTTACCAAACATTAATGAACTTGATAAAACTTTAAATTAAAATAATGTGACCTAACACAAAATAACAGTTCTATCTAAAACAAGAAAAAGGTATCAAAAGTTTAAAATACTTATTATGTAAAACAATACAATCAAAATGTTACTTTAATAATTGTTTCAGTGATAGTTTTAAATAATTATTTTGATAAATCTTCCGCTTTTTTAATCAAATAGGACTTAATAGAAATATGCTCATTTAGTCCTGGGGGTGAGTGGCGTTCAATCTAATTTGCCAATAGATCTCCCTACAGCATAGCCAATTCTCCCAATCTCCCCCTTTAGGGTCAATAGGTACTTGTTCAAGAATCCCAAAACGAAAGCCAGTGTGTTTAGGCTCCATTTGTAAATATTTACTTAATGCATTATTAATGTTCCCTTTTTTTATTATGTATAAATGTTCGTAAATTCGTTTGTTTAACGCTCTCTCTGACTTCCCTATGTAGAAACTAGGACAGTCTCTACATAGGGCTAAGTACACAATACCCTTAGTATGAAAATGACCCTTCTTTAAATAAATCCTACTGTTGCCGTAATTTTTTAAGGTGATAGGTACTTCATCCAAAATGTATCTACAATACCCACACCTACCACACCTACTAGTTCCCTTATCCAAAGTAATTGTACATCTATAATTGTTACTTTCAAACACCGTTTTCAGATTTGTACCTGTTTTATAAACAAAGTTAGGATGATCACCTACTTTGTGTACTAAGTCCTTGTTATGCTTTAACATCTTCCAATTTATCTGAATGAGGTTCTTAAATTCCCTTATAATGTTACTGTGTTTAAGAACCATAGCTCTTTTAAAAGCTTGTTCATTATCCACTTCATGACCTTTTACAGTTTCCAATGGTTTCCCCAAATACGAGAAAATCTAGTTGCACGACCATTTATAATTTCTTCCGACACTTCCTTTATTAACCTATCAGGATAACCCCTTGAACTAAACAAATCAGAATTAAAGTCAATTTTCACTAAAAAATCATCCCACTCTGATGTCATGCTGGTCACTCTGACCATTTGGCCCTTGACTATACTCCTTTTCTGTTTCCAGGGGTGATAGGAATTACTAAAAGTGTTTTTCCTATAAATTCTTGATGTTAATCCCCCGTTAGTTTTGTCTAACCTCACATCTAAATAATCAATTCCACCCTGGTCAAAATTAAATGTAAATTTTAAAAAAACAGTGGTGGAATTTAAAAACTCAACAAACTCCACAATAGTGTTCGCAGGTCCTTCCCAAATAATAAACAAATCGTCCAAGAAGCGTTGGTATAATTTAATGTTGTTATTATAAAAATCTGAAAGAAACAAATGTTGCAACTCCCATTGTAGAAGGACAAGATTAGCGTAGATGGGGGCACAAGCTGCCCCCATAGCTACACCTCTAACCTGCTTGAAAGTTTCCCCCTCAAAATACACAAAATTGTTTTCCAACACAATTCTCATTAGTTCTATCAACAGGTTAATATCAAGGCCCAAGGTAGACCTTCTATCCTTCAAAAGTAGCCAAAAGTAATCTAAACCCTCATCAGTTGGAATACAGGTGAATAAATCAACCACATCAATGGTTAAAAAGTACACCTCACCTTCGTAAGACTGCGGTGTCAATGCTCATACTGATCAGGAATATGTTTAAGTGTATGGTCCAAAATAAGATGCAATGGCATATGTTTTAGACCCCTTCCCTAACACAATTGGCCTATATGGAGGGTCGGTTGTACTTTTATGAATCTTTGGAATTCCAAAGAAAGTCGCTAGTCTTGGTTTCTTAATGCTCAACAGGATACCAATCTTTTCGTCCAGTCTACCTTCCATAATAAATTCTTCTATTGCTAGATCTATTTTCCTGTAAGAGATGTTGATCTCATTCATAGAAACTGGAATATAAACATCAGCATCCCCCAGGATGTTCAAAATTTTACTAGAATAGTCAAAAGTGTTGACCAAGACCATACCACCCCCCTTATCGGGTTTCATAATTCAAATCTCCCTGTCGTTGAGTAAGTCCTCCAAGATGTGTTTTTCCCTTGTGGTCAAATTAGCCTTAGATAAAAACTTTTTCTTAATTTTTTTATCTACACTCAATTCGTATAAATCTGATGCACATGTCTCTTCAAACACCTGTAAAGCCGGGTAGAGAGGAGGGTTGAATGTACTAGCCTTTCTAAAGCTAGTTGTAGCACAGCCATTGGTCTGCTCAAACATTAATGCAAAATTTAATTTTCTAGTATACAGTTTTAACTGTATAAGAGTGTAACAAACATCAAATCTAACTGTTGGAACAAATTTAAAACCTTTTTCAAAAAGGTGAAAATGCTCTTCATTAATCTCAATCCCACTTAGGTTAAAATTTTTAAAACCGTTATAGAAATAAGTCACTTTATCAGAGTCAATAACTATTTCCCTATTTCTTCTTTTGTCCAAGTCAATCATTACACTTTTCCTTTCTTTTTTGTTGTTGTTTTCACTTGGTTCTTTCCTCTTCCCTTTCCCCCAGAAAAATCCTGTTCATTCAACTCTTTTTCTTCCCCTCCCTCAGTCGTGTCGGTGGTAAATACCACATCTTTATCAGCTTCCACAGTAATGGGGTTAGGTGTAGAAATGTTAATCACTGGGGAGGTTGGATTATGGTGCAAAACATCCACAGTAATTTGTCTATTGTTGACAATTTTTTCACCTGTTTTAGATTGTTCAACTGTTTTAGATTTGGTCAAGTCCCTATAAGGAACACCAAATCTAGGTATTAAATTGGTTAATAACTTTTTTGCAACTGTGAGTGAATCATTCTTCTCACATGGATGTACTTCTACCTATCCAGAAAAGGCATTGAGTATCCCAAGTGTATACTTAAACTTCTGTACTTGAGGAAGCTCAATGAAATTCCACTGAAGGAAAAAAAGGTCCCCAAGGCTTTTTTTAATGATTAAACAAGTGCAGGTACTGATTTATACACACTATGTTCTAAGCAAATTACACAAGTATTTACAAAATGTTGAGCAACTTCTGAGAGATCAGAGGCATGCCAGTCAGTGGAAATTTGCTTGAGTAATGCATTTTTGCTGACATGAAAATGCTAGTAATAGGTTTTAACCAACTGATTTAGAAAGTTTAGTGGGCCTAATAGCCGACCATCTGGATGGTGCCACAAAAGGTCCAGAAGGTCCAGAGAGTGACTACAGCCATCACTTATCAACCTCCTTCTCTCAAAGTCATCTGTTTGATCTTGAAAAGACAATAACTCCTGTAAAGAAAAGTTATGTTCATTTAATTTTTGCAAAAGTATAGCTTAAACAGGATAAGACAGTGTAGCCATATCCACAAGGGTGTTACCTTTCATAACAAAAAAAACCTGTCTTATGTGTGGCTCTTTTCACTACATCTATTTCTCTTGGAATTAATGAAACATCTAACAGTTCATAGCATTTTTAATAACTGTTCCTACTGATGCTAAATAACTCCTTTCTTTCTAAAGTGTCCCAAAATCATGTACAACACCATAGACATAGCAGTAAAAATGGTTACAGACTGATCTGTTCCAATTTTACATGCTTCAGTTACAGCTACTAATTCAGCTATTTCAGCAGATACATTTCCATTTCATTGTCCAGTTAATAAAATGTTGTCTTGTGTGCAAATGGAAGAAGGTCCTTCAAGTTCACCATCATCTCTTCAAACAAAGGAGCCATGTATGAAAGTAATGAGATCTGGATTCTGAAAACAAACGTCTTTCAAATCTAACGTAGGAGGAAGTACAATATTAATAACAACTATACAGTCATAGGGTCCTCCTTCATCCACCGTAAACATTTCCAAAAAAAAAAAACACTTGTAGATGCCAGTGATCTACCACACATCTGATGAAGTTCACAGACAATGTAGTGAATTGAAAGCAGTCATGAAATAATAATTTGTGGGGTCACTTACTGGAGTCTACAAGTGTTTTTTTTTTTGGGGGGGGGGTTCTACAGTTTTTTGTAGATGGATTTCTGTTTTGAGACTGTAGAGATTTAATTTATTTATTTGTATTTGTTTTCTAGGGTACAGCACTGATGTCCAGGAACTTTTTTCGGACTCATCCCAGGAGCAGGTAAAGAAGCAGGGTTAAGTGGAGGGCATCAAACAATCTATAAAGAAGGGTTATTACCCTAGTGCCATTAGGGTTGAAAGGGGGAAACACCATTGTTTTCAAACTTCTTTGCAGATGAAATAAACAAAACTCAGGGAGATAAAGTAGGTAAGAGTTCCTACTGTAGCAGTAATCCATTATTTAAACAGTTATAGTTATGCTCAATACCATTGGAGATCTCTGCTGTCTTTATCACAAGGCTCAATGTTGAAATAAGGTTCCTTATCCAGAAGGCAGTACAAAGGCTTTACTAATAAAGGAACCCAACCATAGACCTATGAGGAGGATTACAACATCCCTCTGAGTACAGTCGAGGCAAATGGTACTCTGCTCTTGGACTGTATATTCAAACTTTTGTGTTTTGATAAAGTGTATATAGAGATCCATGCAGATATATCACAAACCTTGTGTGGAGAAACATCCATGAAGACAGCTGTAGTAATGGCTGCATATGTGATGGAATGAGCCATGTCTTGACCTTCCAACATTTTTCCATAGTCCTCATTAACTCATTCACTCCAATGGAGCTGAGGAAGTTTGCACTGTAACTTCCAGTGGGTGGGACCCTAAGCTTTTTGACAGACTCAAATTATGTCCTCACTTTTCAAACAAATGTTCATATCTGTGGCACCATACGGGTTATGATAGAAATATAAATGGTAAACTCTTCATCACAAACTATTTTTATAGTTGTATCATTCTTTAGGTTCTAGGTCTTAAATCATATTTTATAAGTCACAGTAAACACCGTAACTAGTACATTTGTAATATTTTATAACAGTATCTCAGTAACAACTCAAATTACACACATACAGTTAGCAATATCTTATTCCTCTATCCGAGTGCTTTCATATGAGGCTAAGGAGTTCTGTCTGTGTTTCTTGGTTGTTGAAATATTTAGAAAAATGTGAACATTTTATCTGTATAAATTAATTTCATAAAAACAATAGTTAATATCTCTTTACCTGCACTAGAAAGAGGTCAAATGTTAATGCAGTTGAGTTTTCCATTGTGTAAGCTATAAGATGAAATATTTTAAAATATTGTGCAAAGCATTGTTTAGGAATTATTGATGCAAATATGAACAAGCAATATTTGATGCACCTGGAGGCGTCACTCGGATGTAATCAGTTAACAGAAAGCAATGCAATTAGTTAGCCATTTAGAAATTATTTCTTTAAATTCCACTTTGCTCACCTTCCTTGGCTGAAATGAGACAAACAGCTGATCTGACCAACGCAAACATCTGGTTCTGTTAGTATAGCACTTCCTAAAGGCCAGCTCCAAAATGGGTAGAAATGAAGGACTGCTCCTGGTAGCCACTCCCTTCTTATGGGAAACTGTATAATGTTCTCTGCACCTCAGGGATTAGGGTTCAGAGATTTTGCAGGTTGAAGTGACAGCAAGTAAAGAGTTTTCCATAAAATGAACTTCATTGTGCTAAAGTGACCACCTCAAATAGATGGGATTAAATAAAATGTAAGCCCCACCAAAGGTGGAGTAGTACCTTGGGAGGTCTTAGTTGGAGAAGCCATTTATAAAAGCCTGACTGTTGGCATTAAGATAAGGGGAATTTGGGCATAGGATGGCCAGGATTGCAGAAACATGGACCTTAATGAAGGCATAGGAAAGGTCCTACATAAATAGCTATGACTGGTGCCCCAACAAAAAGAATACTTATCTGTCTCAGAATCTATGCCATTATTCAGACATCTCTTTTCCAGTTTTGCTATTCACTGCAAACACATACTAGTTAACTTTTTTGTTTCAGTCACTGGTTTTAACTAATAGATAAATGGGGATATTTACTGTCTTCCTTAAGGAGGTCAAGGCTTCAGGTGCCCTTAGTATTTGCAGTCCTTAACCTGTTTAATGTTCATTAATATAGCTCATATTTTGGGAAGCTTAATAACAAAGTGGTGACAGCTGTTGCAACCCTGACCCTGGTCCTCCAACTTCATGATAGGCTGGAGAACTTTTTGTTTGGAATTTGGCTGTTACCCCCCATTTCCTCTCACACTCTAAAGACATGATGTCTGGTTGACTGTCACTAGATATGCAAGATATACTGCAGTATGAAGTCATGTGCAATGAGACAGTAACATTTTATCTCTGGATACTTTCTACCATGCACCCATTCTTTACTGGGATAGCTTTCAACCCCCGTGGCCCACACAAAAGTGGAAGGATTGTTGATTGGATGGATGCATAGATGGATGTATGAATGAATGGGTTTTTATGGAAGAGTTGCAGTTGTTGACTGAGTGAAGGTCTTAAAATATATTAATCCAGACTGCTCTTGCTTGGACTATCTTCCTTACCATCATGTATTCTAAGACCTGTTCTCTCACTTCTGTGTAGCACATTATTTGAGATACGTAAGGATTAGTCAAACATTCTTTGTAAAGGAATATTTTAGTCTGTATAATGTTATTATTTACCATATTGCAGATTAGTATCCAGGCATAAGCCAGCATATTAAAGTCTGGGAATGCTGGTGATTAACGATGTAATTTTGTTTTCATATCCTGGCACACACGCCCTATTTTGTTTAGACCTTTGAGAAGTAGAATACCTTATACTTATCAGGGCCTGTACAGAATAAAAAGACGTTGACCAAGTCCAGATATGTAGTGTGAACAGATTTGTCTGAGTCCAATGCCTCAGTAACTTGTTAAAAAAAGTCCATTTAATAATCAATCAGCCAGGCAAAGTTTGGTGCTGACAACAACACAGTCTAATGATACATTATCAAGACCCATATAGTTCAAGTTTGTAACACTGGGGGAGCACTTAGGAGTTGCTCAAAGGTGATCATGGGGGGGGGGGACAAGTATACCAATAAGTGGTAAATAATTAGGTGGATATAGAGGTATAAAGTTTGAACTGAATCTGCCCGCTAATGTGTTGTCTACATTCTTGGCAGATGAGTAGGTGGTGGTTTTGTATACCAGCTGAAAACATTGGTATTACTTCTGAGATTCCTCACATAGCTGAAGAAGGCCTTGTGGTTATCCTTAGCATGGATGGCAATTCTCAGTTCATACTTGGCCTTTGGAGCATTTGAGTTTACTTTCTTAATTTCCTTTTTTTGATCTTTCTGAGCCCTGCTATAGCTGATTGAGTATTAAATTTTGCTTTTACAGGCTTTGCATTCTTTTCATTATTGCATAGTTTCTTAACACTGGGTTTTTATTAAATACATTTTTTCTTAAACTTGGACTGGATTTATGCTCTGTGGGGACCCAAACCTCAATGTAAACTCAGTGTTGGCCATATAACTTAACTGTTTTAATTACTACTATTTTAATTATTATTTTATTAACATTTATTTACCAGGCAAATCTGACTGGGCAGAACCCATTTTCAGTGGAGGCCTGGGAAGAAAATCTGCACTGGTAAAACCACACTCTCCAAAGCCAAGAATACAGCATCCATAGGACATGACAATATCCCAGGCTGTGTTCTACATGAACTACAGAATGAATTGGCACCCCATCTAAGTACCATGTTCAATCATAGCCTCACCTCAGGCTGTGTGCCCACTAAATGGCACACAGTGATGGCTCTCCCTCTCCACACAGGGGGAGCCACCATAGACCCCGGGAACTACCGCCCCATTAGCCTGATGTGCCTGGTCTGCAAGGCTATGGAACATACATGGAACTTATAAACGACATTGGTAATCTCCAAACTCTGCACCCCACCCAGTTCAGGTTTGTAAAAGGCAGATCATGTCTCCTAAACCTGACAGACTTCTTTGAGGTGGTCACCAAAGCCGTAGATGAGGGTAAGGTGGTTTACACAGCCTATCTAGATCTCACCAAGGCTTTTGACACAATCTCCCACTCTGGAATTATAGATAAACTCACTAAACTAGGTATAAATCCCTATGTCACAAGATGGGTTGCCAACTGGCTCACTGACAGAACCCACACTTTGAAAGTAACAGACTCCAAATCCAACTTCAGACCAGTGACAAGTGGAGTACCACAGGGTTCAGTCCTGGATCCTCTCCTGTTTGGTATCTACGTCTCTGAATTACAGGCTAACACAGAAGGTCTTTGGCTAACAAAGTTCCCAGAAGACTGCAAACTAGGTGCCATAATCGAAATTCCTAACAATGTGGACATCCTACAAAAGGGCCTCACTGAGACAGATGCCTGGTGTCAAAGCCATGGCCTCAAGCTCACTGCCAAAAAGTGCATTGTCATCCCTTTTGGTAAAAAACTCTGTACCCATGAACTACTGCATAGGCAGTAGTCTACTAAACACTGAAAGTGTGATAAGAGACCTTGGGACACAGGTGGACAGTAGTCTCTCCTTTGATAATCATCACCACAGTAGTCAGGAAATCCTTCTACATGGCACACCTCATCACAAAAGGTTTCTCATCCAGGAAAAAAGAGGTCATTGTTCCCCTCTACTCATCACTCATTAGACCCATTATAGAATACAGCGACTCTTTTGGTATGTACCTCACAAGACATCTACAAATGGAAAGGCCGCAGAAATACCTCAAAAAGAAGATTACCGGCCTCAAACAGATGCCCTATGCAGACCGTCTCAAAAAACTCCAGTTTTACTCTGTCGTATATTGCCTACTCAGAGGTGATCTCTGCCTAACATACAAAGCTATGTCAAACCCAGAGCTGTTGGACATGCTCCACTTAAAGAAATCCCAATCCCTCCGAGATACATGCTCTAGGGACCTAAACCTTGTCACCACAATAAACAGAACATGATGGAGGGATAGATTCTTGTCTTAGAGACTTCCCATACTCTGGAACAAACTACCTATTTCAAACAAAGCTTCTCATTAGCACTCTTCAAGAAAAATCTTTATGATTGGATGGGAGACAGGAAATTCACCCCGGGGATCACTTCTGTGGCTCTGTTCGACAGGGGCACAGGAAAATAATTTTCTTGGGTGACAAAAGCCAGGGTACCGTTTGGCTAAGCTTATATAGGCCCTAGGGCCAATAGCCTAGTACCTACCTATGAGCCTATGAATCTATAAAAAATAAGAGAGAAGAGTACAGGTGTTAAAAAGTT
The DNA here is from genome assembly GCF_019279795.1 of Protopterus annectens. Lineage (NCBI taxonomy): Eukaryota > Metazoa > Chordata > Ceratodontiformes > Protopteridae > Protopterus > Protopterus annectens. The sequence goes on along the minus strand of NC_056750.1, from coordinate 826,400,054 downwards.
AAATCCAAAAACTTAGGCATCACTGAATTACTAGTAAGTAGATTAACATTTGCAGGTAGTTATTGTACATTCATTTTTACAATACCTGGATTCATATAGAAAGTAGACATAATGCATAAGCCATAGTTAGGCCATTCTTACATTAAGGCTATAATATAGTCCTTTTGAAGTGGTGCCCTGATAAGAGAGAAGTATGATGTCGGTAGAAGCGGGGGACAGGGAGGAAGAAGAAGAAGAAGCAGATGAAGGAGAAGGGGAAGGAAACTGAGTGGAACAGCAGAAGATGATTATTGAGGCAATGGAGAAAAGATAGGCAGAAGAGAAGCAAGGTGGCAAACTGGGGAGGTGGTGGAGAAAAAAAAGGGGAAAACAAAGAAATGGAGGAGGTAGTGCCTGGAAGGAATTTATATTAATTATCAGTTTAGTTTAACTAGAAATTGAACAAACACAGGATCAGGAGTCTGTTAGGTGCTGCTTTTGCCATTGTTTAAAGGGTTCTGGTTTAGAAAGTGTGGGTTAGCTTTCCACATTTTTGATACATGACAGGAAAACAGAGAATCTCCTGCTAGGTTTTGGATTTGGTCACATTTAATACTGCCTGTCATCTGACCATAGTGTTCTATTAGGTACACAATTCTCAAAAATGCCAAAAAGAAACAACTAAGTTTAGAAGACACCACGTGAAACAGCACCACAGTTCAGCAGTAGTGTGTTAATTTTATTTAGCACTTTCGTCCCATGGTATCAGAGACTTCATCAGAATAAATGAGGCTAAAAACGCAAGGCAATTTAAAACATTTTAAAATACAGCCCCTGCTTGAAGTAAGCAATAGAATGAAATTTACTTAGAGTGACACTTCCTGCTCCCTCACCATGGAGACCATACAAAACAAAGTTTATTTTATTTATTTTTATTTATTTTACATTTGTTTACCGGGATAGTCCAACTGGATACATGTCCATTTTCACTGGAGACCTGGGAAGAAAAGCTCCACATAGACAAACTTACATAGATTGCACATAAGTTAGCAAACAATTATAAAAACAAAGTGATTTTATACAATGGCTTAGTAGTGTTCCCTAGTAGGGACTCACAATTCTCATGGACAGACACAATTAAAAGTAAGAGACAGATTGGAAGCAGAGCTTGGTGACGTAGTAGTTACAAGTTATGATAACAAAAGGAATCCAGAGACAGCGCACACAATCCGCACTTTATTCAAAGTATAAAACGTCCAAAACTAGATCACAAAGTTCGTAAACGCTATTACACATCCAGTACATGCGTTTTCGTCAGCCTGTAGCTTAGACTTCATCAGACAAAATGAATTAACTAATTAAGCATTATATAAGCCAATACATTTAAAAGGACCAATAACATTCAAGCATCTAAGTTAAAACCAATGAAAATAGTGACAGTCTGAGGAGCTCATTATAATAAAATTGTGAGTGATTTAAAATCATCTAATAAAATATGTAAAAAACTTTTCCTTTAAAATAATTACAGTATTTAAAAGCAGAGGTATTGATTAAAAAATATTGTAGTCAATTAGGTTTCTAGAACCCACAATATAATGAAGCTGTTAGGTTAAAAACTGATAAATGTATTTATGTGCACAGTAATTGTAGTAGGTACATAAAAAACAGAAGCATAGACAACAGTGCCCTCTACTGTTCATAGAACTACTTAATGCGTTTCAAACTTGAATTGATCTCAGTTTGAGAGCTGGAATAATTGAGATACATTCATTTAAGCCTGGTGATTTGTTGGCCTCTAATAAAATTTGCCAATACAGTTCCCTGTATTCAAGCCATTCTTCCCAGGGACCTCCTCTTATTTCTTTTTAACTTGTTCTAAAACAAAAAGGAGAATGTGGCTTCTTTACAGTTCTTTGTGTGTTTGTACAATGCATTGGTGTCCTTTGCTTTTTGTATCTCATATAAATGTTCATAAATCCGCCTCTTCAATACTCTTTCTGTTTTCCCAACATAATACGAACTGCATTTTGTACACATTGCAAGGTAAACCACTCCCTGGGACTCACAGTTGAATGAACCAGTGCTATATATATTAATGTCCCTTATTTCAATGTAAATTTCTCTTTTGTTGGAAATATAGGGATATTGTTTACAGTGCCCACAATGAAATGTTCCATATGAGGTGTTATTAAGGCATGCCCTCTCCAAGTAGTGATGAGGATCTTTTTGAGATTGTTCTCTAAAACTTTTTTATGCTACGTGCATTTTATATACCATTTTGGTGTTTTTCCTTTTATGTTCGGTATATCTGAGAAAGAGATGAATTTTTCCCACTCATTGAGGATCATGCTTTTATCTTGGAGTTGAAGCCATTAAATTCCAAGATAAGTGCTGATTGATAGTCAGATTCAACTGGGGTATGATTTATGTTGATGTTTGTCTGACTCTTAGTGGTGTGCTCACTTAAGGCTTTGTCATTTAGACATCCTTTTATGGGTTTAAATTTGGTCTTTCTGTGTTGTTCAACTTCCATTCTAATGTTTTTATGAACTCGAGTGGGTATCCTCTAGCGAGGAACATGGCTTCTAGCGTGTTACATTCCACATAAAAATCTTCGTCCTTGCTTGTCATTCGACAACCTCTAACAAATTGTCCTTTGACAATGTTTCTTTTGCAGTGGGGGGGGTGTGCACTAAGAAAGTGTAGGTAGGAATTGCAGAACGTATTTTTCCGGAATATTTTGGTCTCAAAATCTTTAGAAATTTTGTTCTTTTGGACCTCCACATCCAAGTATTGAAGTCTGTCTACCGAGCTTGTGTGTGTAAAGCTCAAAAAAGAGGTAGTGTGGTTGATATACTCCAAAAAGAGAGATAGTTGGTCACTACCCCCAGTCCAAAAGATAACAATATCGTCAAGAAAACGTCGATATAAGGACCAATATTGTCGGAATTCAGAATTCAAAATGTAGTTCAATTCCCAACCTGCAAGGACTATGTTAGCATAAGTGGGTGCACACGCCGCCCCCATTGCTACCCCTTTTGTTTGCTGGAAAAATTCTCCATTAAATGTTAGAAAGTTATTTTTCAAAATGTTGTCCATAAGTCCCACTACAGCAACCTTTTCAAGGTTATGATAATTACAGAATATGCTTTCAGTTTATGACTTAATCACAGTTGGTACATGGGCATAGCCAATTCACTTTGAGATGCTATTTGAGGTTTTTTTGGAGGATTGTAGGGTTATATAGTATGGCAATGAATTCCAGGCTTTGCCAACAAAGTTGGCAAACATGGATTCACCAGCAGAGTTATTAGCTTTGTGGGTTTGGACCAGTAGTTTATCGGCTGACCATAGGGATCTCAGGTTGCTATATGGCTTAATATTATTTTTAAATGAGGGGGGTATCCTCAGGGTGGTACAAAATTTTGTGCGCTATTAAGAGTTGATTGAATTGAATTAAGCTGGGCAGTTAAATGCAGCAAATTGCCTACACAAGTCACTGTCCATTTCAAACCAAAGAAATACTGAATAAAATCAAACATGTCGTTAATATAATTGATACATTCTTCAGTCTTGCTCATCCCCAGTCCAAAAATACATGTCATCTAGATATCTGACATAAAATAACCACAGTTCAGCAAAATGTGAAGACAACACAAATTTCTTTTCCCACATAGTCATAACTTTGTTGGCAAAAACTGGGGGGCAAGCCACCATTATGGCACCACCTTTCTTCTGTCTGTAATAAGACCCTTCAAAGTATATAAAATTGTTCTTCAAAATAAGGTCCATGAAGGTTAAAATGATATTTATTTCTGTTCTTGTCAAATGACTGTTTTCAATAAGGAAGTTAAAGCACCATTCTAAACCAAGATTATTGGGTATCTTCGAAAACAGAACTTTTACATCAAATGTGACTACCTCATGAAACAGATGTCTTAATTCTAGTTAAAAAAATCCCAAGAGTCACAAATCAGGTATTTAATCTGTCCTACTATCCCTTTTAACTTGGCATCAACATATTTGGCTAAGGGATAAATTTTTGACAATCTTGCATCAATTATGGGTCTCAATGGGGGATTCCTCAAGTTTGTATGAATCTTGGGGATGCCAAAAATAGTCAGTGTCAACCAAGCTTCTGTATAACAAAATTTATATACATCCCCACATATTTGATTTTGCATTAGCATGTCAAAGTATGCTGTCAATCCTACTGTACACAACATTCATTTCATTAATCAATGTTTCTTCATAGGTGTCACTACATAATAATGATGATATAATTCCACCAATATAGCCAGTCGTGTCCATAATTACAAGCCCTCCCCCTTTGTCTGGCTTCATTAAGCTTATAGTTTTGTCTGTGCGTATTAGTGACACAAAATTCCTTTGTTCATGGTTTAAATTAAAATTACCATGAAACACTTTCCTACTAAATACATCTGCAATATCTAACTCACATTAGTATTCAAAGACCTGTAGAACTGGGTCGATGGGGAGGGGGGGGTAAATAAACTAGACTTTTTTAAAACATTATTTGACTGAAAAAATGAACTATAATCATTAGGAAAAAGCAGTTTCAGATTTAAATTTCCTCACAAACAATTTTAGATCAATTAAAGTCTTGACCAAACTGGATCTATTGGTCGAAACAAATGCAAAACCTTTTGAAAACATGTCCATAAATAGTTCATTGACAGTTATATGACTGACTATAATTGTAAATTTTAAAGTCCCCATCTTTATTAGAAAAAACATTATCTCCAACAGTTGCGATGTTGCTGACAGTTCTGACCTCTGTTCCTCCTCCAGGACGGTCTCCCAGGTATTCTATATTGCTGACCGTTCTGACCTCTGTTCCTCCTCCAGGACTGAGTCTCCCAGGTATTCTATATTGCTGACAGTTCTGACCTCTGTTCCTCCTCCAGGACTGAGTCTCCCAGGTATTCTATGCTGTCCTCTCCTGAATGGAGTTTCTCTGTTGAAGAGAATGGATCCTCTCAGATCTCCTTAACTGGGGAGGATGTCCTAAAAGGTCACCCAATGGTTCTTGGCTACTATTAGATCTAAACTCAAGTCACATTTTCCAAATTGTTAAGTGTCTCAGTTAGCTGACCTGTAACACCCCTCCATGCCGGTGAATGTGGGGGATCTGGAAATGCTTTTCCACATTCATAACTGTTTCTGTCCCTCTGCAGTTTCAAAGCTGTTTTTTTTTAAATCTCATTGACTAGTGAATCCATTTTAATGTAAATGTCTGTTAATATGTCTGTCTTTGTATTGCTCATATAATAAATTAGAAATTGACAAGTCCAATTTTTGAATTTCCCCTTCTAACATGTCCATAGTTCTGATGTTGTCCCTTATAACTGCCTCCATAATTCACAGCCATGCTGATCAAACATGGCCAATAATTCTTTATGTAATGGGGAACCTTTTTTCAGTCCCACTGGATATTTCCAGCTCTACAGCCCTTTAGAGATTCTCTCCATTTTTATGTTCTCTCTCTCTCGGGTAACAGTTTTTAACTTGTAGCTTTCTATATTTAAACATAAATTTTCAAGTTCTTTTAACTGTAAGTCAAAGTTTGGGTTATCACCTCTAGTTTTAAACCTATAATTTATTGTCTTATTAAACTAATCATTAATATTAAACTCGTCTGTGTTAGTGTGTGTTCACTCACAACTGGCTCATGTGAAGAACCCACAAGGACGGTTAATTTAGAATGTGTTAATAAATACAGAGAAGAATAAAGGTTCAAGGACTGAACTTTGAGGAATACAAAGATTAACCTTATGAGAATGTGAAAACTTCCTTATTCTAACTTTGTGACTTGGTATCTTGTGATTAATGCAAAGGTATGGGATGCTAAATACCCTAGAATGATTAGAGGAAATGATAAATTTAATTGTAATACTGTTGGGGTGGTATTTCTGTACAATGCATGTTTTGTGAAGCCTTCTACATCGGGAAAACTGAAAGCACACAAGTCTGATGAAGTTTGAAACGTGTTCAGATGAAAGTGCTAACCATTTCTTTGTTACTGGAATCATTAAATACTTGGTGTTTTTATATTTTTCAGCTTGTGATTCCGTTTATTTCAACATTTGAACATTTTCCAGAGGTGCTCAAAGTTGAATGTCACACAGTACCCTGCTATCAATATCAAAATTAGTATCAGCACTGTATTGATATTGAAGGCAGATGTTGATAATGAATATGATTTTTAATAATTTTTAAATATGAATTTATTATTATGAATCTGAGTGAAATTTTATTATGATATTGTTTAGAAGGTTTATTTTAATGATTAAATTGCATACATAGACATTTATGGTGCATTATGACTTTAAGACTTGGGCTTAGAGATAGCCTATATTAATATTCATGGGTTCACTACTTGACTGGTGAGTTTGTATTAAATGAATTTGATGTGATGATATAAAAAACAGGGTAGCCGTGTTGTAATACTGTTCTGATGAAGTTCATGTGTGATGAACAAAAGCACTTAATGTATTATAAAGAAAGAGTACTGTGGCATATCAGTCAAAGTTTGTTTATTGAACTTTTACTTAGTACAATACATTAAGTTTGTGAGAGATGAAAGCGCTTAACTAACACAAAGGCCTGACTTTCACAAAAGGACACAGACTGTGAGCATCACACCCTTCCACAATACTGTACACCAGTCTACAATATATTGTGTTGCAGTGAGAGTGCAAAAAGGCCTTCCCAAAGCCTCCCAGATCCATGAAGAATTAATCTCAGTGAAATATATCACATCATATTCTGGCAAATCACCAGTAAAGAGTCACTGAGGTTTAATTCATCTCAGAAACAGTACACCAGACCACTCTACAAATAAAAATGCTTTGTACACCAGACCACTCTACAAATAAATATGCTTTAGTGATTTGTGACTTAATAGTCAGACACGCTGATTCTCTTCTCACTTGGCTGGACAAAGACAGGGTGACAGTGAGGTGACTTTCAGTTGCCAGGATCTCTGATATCTCAAGGGCCCTTAAGACTCTCACCTGGAAAATATGACTATAGCATGCTGTTGGTCCACGGAGGAGTGAATAATTTGGTACACAAAACCCTGAGGGATATGCAGAGTGACATGTCAGAACTTTTCATGCATGTCTGATATGTAGGCAAGACTGGCCCTGAGCAGAATCCCTCATTCTCAAAGAATGATGCCTGATGCAGAAGTACAAAGAAATTGTAACTGGCTTCACCAATTGGATAAATAGTTGGTACCATTCCAAGGGGATCCAGTATGTGTCAGAATGGGACAATGTGCTTGGCAGTCCTACTTGCTTTGCCAAGGATAATCTGCATGTCTCAAGCCAAGGCTTCCACATACTGGCTAATGCCTTTACTGGCCACTGTCTTTTTAGTCAGGTTCCAGCTGATGGCTATTCTAGTGTTACTACTATATCAAATCCAAAACAAGATCACATTAAGGTAGCTCTGCTAAATGCCAGAAGTCTCAGCAACAAAATGTCCAACCTTACGGCTCTCCTGCAATTGGTTTGCAGCCATGTCTATTTAATCATTTGGTTTAAAGGCTCAAAAAACATTGTCTCCATATCTGGGTTTTTTGCCTACCGCACTTTCAGACCTAATGGCAAATGTGATGGTGTCTCCATATTTATTAGGGACCAGATAACCTCTAGACAGATTCCTAGGGACCTACAAACAAAGCTCATTGAGCTCCAAATCACACTAAACATAACCAACCAACAGCTTATTGCCTGTTACAGGACACCCTGTATCCATCCATCCACAGCCACTTTTTCCCATTTTGCACATGGAGTCAGGGTTTCACTTCAACAGTGACAATCTCAAGCCAAAGTTTACATCACAGGGTGGCTAGCCCTGCTATGGTAGTTCTTCCACACCACATACTCACACACACACTCACCTATGGCCACTTTAGAGAGCCCAATCCTCCTACAGCATGTCTTTGGAAAGGGACAGGGAACTGGAACACACAAAGGAAACCCAAGCAAACACTGGGAGGACATGCAGACTCCACATAGAAGGCACCACAGGACATGTCCCCTGATAATCATGTAAAGTCCCAAGATGTAGTCAATGAACTCACTATTAAAAAAATCCTTTAGTTTACAAATTTTAACTGCCCATAATTTAACTGGATCACCTATGCCTCAGTTGTAGGATACTTACCAAAAGTTCTTAAATTTCATTAAAAAAGCACCCTGTGATACTATTGTAAACAAACCCAGTAGACAGCGTAATATTTTTGATCTGATGACCATAGCTTTTTTTATACTATTTCCCTGGTATATCCTTCTCCAATTAAGTCAGATCATAAACTAATAACCTTCACTATTAAAAGTCTCATTAAATTTGAAGATACCAATATCTTTAAATTCAAAAACTGAAGTACAAAGTCTCACTGCAGATGTGAAGGTTCCTGCTTAGTCAACCTTTCTCCCAAGCAGGATAGGTGAAAGTTAAAAACAGGCAATGAAAGAGGATATTTCAAACACTTCAGGTCATGTTAGCTGCATCCCTGCCATGGCAGACATGACCAAAGCAAACAGTAATCTCCAGACAGTGGGCGACCAGACACAAACTCACTAAATGCTGTAATAAAGGCAACTAGACCTTTCAACACAAGTGAGCACTGAAAATATTTGGAGCACACTGTCTAAAGTTACCCTCTTAAAATTGTAATATGTAGGGTAACACTCAGGTAGTAATCAAAAACAACTTTTCTTGACTGATTTTCTTAAGAAAGAAAGAAAGAACTTGAACCAGGCCCATAAATTAGGGCATGAACTAGCCTAGTAAAAGCTAGCATGAATGGTAATACAGAACATAAGATGAATCTGAGGAATGGTTTTATGTGAAAGTGCTGCATAAGTGATTTCTACATAAATTATGGTCAAGAGTCTTCCAAGAATGTCTTTAATTAGCTTTTGGACCAGAAAGCTGCCTTTGACAAATTCTAACGGCTCAATGCTTTTTGTTATGTATAACAGAAATAGGCTTTTAGACTAGGAAGCTGCCTTTGATAAATTGGTAATGACTAAGGTCATGAGAGGAGACATTGTGGTTTAAGAAGAACTGTGGACACGATATTTTATTTAAGGGCTTAAACACAGAAAGCTGTCCCACTGAACTGAGCATCTGTTATGGGCTATTACCATTTATCTACTTTTATTTTTTGTTTATATTTTGTGAAACTAAGTATCTGGTTTATTAAATAATGCAGGCGGTAACGTTTACCACAATGCCCCATAAAAGAGGAAACCTACTGAATAGTCATTAAAATTATTGTAAAGGGAGAATGCTCAAGACAAAAGTACTATGGCAGCAAATGAATTTATTCAAATTAGATGCCCCCCTAGACTTATCAGATTGTGTACAGTAGCCAAACAGAGATGCGTTCCCTGGGCATTCCCCTCCCCTCAGCTGTAAGAATAATTTAAATTCTGTAATTTCAGAAGGGAATTCCACACAGCAGCACTCACTCATTCATGTCAAATTAAAGATCTAGAAAACCAAATCTAAGAGTTTGTGAAATACAGCTGAATTTTGATATCTATGTTGTTTGACTCATAGGAGTATTCACCAAGATTATTTTATCCACCCTTCATTGCTTGAATTTAAGCATTTCAAATGCACAGGTCTACCACCTTGTGGTCCACCAACATAAATAAACTCTACAATAAAAGAAAATAATTTTGTAAAGTATACATCAGAGCTAAAGATCCTCAAACCAAGAATAACATTAAAATATTGACTAAAAACATAAAAGTAACAATTAGGACTACTAAGGTAGCCCATGATCTCAGGTTAACATCTGAAGCTAAAGACAACTAAAATCCTTCTTTGGTCACATTAGAAAAGAAATAGCACTCAGCATTGCTTAGAACTTGTTCAAGATGGCACCATCTGCACTGATCAGGTAGCTATTTATAACATTCTACTTAAAATATTCAGTGCCAACTTCTTCCAAGGAATGACTATTCAATGTCTATCTCTGAAGCTCTCAGACCACCATCATCACCAAAGATAGTTTATTAAAGGTGCTATCAAAGACTGAAAATACTTCCTCTACGGGACCTGATAATATACCTGGCTATTTAATAAAACAGTGCCAAGCAAACCCTGGTGAAACTATTCGTTAAACTATTTATCCTAAGTTTGGCTGCTGGCTATATCCTAAAGGTTGGCATACAGCAGTGATGATTCCACTCCACATGTGTGGACCTACCACTGACCCCAGGAATTACAAGTCCGTCAGCCTAATGAGTTTCATATGCAAAGCCATGCAACACATTATAACAGGCTTGATTAACTATGATACAAAAATCTCATTAAGCTAGACCTGCAGCAGTTTAGCTTTGTCAAGGGTAGAGCTTATCTAATGAATCTGTTTAACCTCTTTGAAAGAGTAACACAAGCGTTTGATTGCAGCCATGCTGTACAAATGGCATACCTCAACCTGACCCACACCTCTCAACTTCTTAGTGCAAGAAATCTGGATGAAGCCAAAAATAATCAGGGGACAAAGATCCAAAAACATGGACAGATTTTAAATGCTGTTCTTATAAATTTAGAAAGCTGCTAATGGGTTTTGCATTACCATGCATTTTATGAAAGGATATGAAGTCTGAAACTCAAATGTGTGTCATTATTTAGTGGCTTCACACCTCATTCGTTTGCCAGAAAAACACAAATTTTATTAGGAACAGACTAAAAATATGAGCAAAAATCTGGACATTCTGTGAAAATCTAGACAGCTGAGAGGTTGCTTTGATACTACAACCCATGCAAACATAGTAAGTTTAGTGTATTAGAAATAGAACCCTATCAGTTAGGATGCAAATCAATTTATCTGAAGGACAGAACCCACATGGTTTGGGTTGCAGGTGCCTCATCAGGGAATATGAAGGTAACCAATGGTGTCCTTCAGGGGTCTGTGCTGGGACCCCTTTTGTTTGACATATACATTTACAATCTCCAAACCACAAACCAAGACCTCTGACCAAATAAGTTTGTGAGCAACTGTAGACTGGAAGCCATTGCCAAATCTCCTCTGACACCAGACCCCTGCAACAAGAACTTAATGCTTGTTAACACCTGGTGTGCTAACAATGGGCTTAAATTAGATGCTAAAAATGTATCACTATCACATTTGGTAGCAGTCTATCCCCCCAGCATACAGTAAAGACAATACCCCTCTCCAGAATGAGAATGTTGTTAGAGACTGTTGACCTTGGATTGACAATTCCTTTTCTTGATCATAATGCAATGGCAGTAGCCAGAAATTCCTTTTTCTTAATGCATCTGATCATCAAGGGGATAGCTTCCAAACCATAGTGGACAGTGTCCCATTATATTCAATATTGATTAAGCCAGTTATTGAATTCAATGCCCCAACTAGGGTGTACTTTACAAGATACATCCAGCAACTAAGAAGACCCCTTATGTTTCTAAATGAGAACATCACTGGGTTAAAAACCATAAGCTAGCAGAAAATACCAGAAACACTGTCTATTTATTCAGTATCTTAAAAACTCCTGAGCTGAGAGAGCCATGTCTTACCTTCCAAGCCATTAGGGACCAGGTAGTCCTGGATGTTTTATATACCCACATATCAAACTTGCCCCACAAATACCAGAATAAAGATATCTAAATCTTCACAAGCAGATAAATAAAACAAGGTGGACATATAGGTTCGTTACAGTGCCTTCTCCACCCTGGATAGACATCTACTGCAAATTAGACAGTGTGATACATTTTCCCTTCAAACAGGAACTGAATGAATAGATGAGTACACTCATATTCACCCCTAGTTTGACTTCCCTGTCCCTCCTTGATAGAGGAGGTTCAGTCTGCGAGTGGTATTGGTAAAGGTGTAAATAGCTCAATTGTCTTATAGTTACTATGATCCTACGATTCTAAGCATCATGCACATCTTCCATTTATTGATAAGAAAAATATACTTTTATTATAGAAACTTCTTAAAGGTTATAAAACCAGGACAGAAACTTCAGATGGCAGGGACTTTGAACAAAACCAGAAGGTGAACTGTCATGCACTTACCAGGAAAAAAGCAAGAGGACACTAATTTCAGAATATCCATCTCTAAGCAAAGAGCTCCACCAAACCAGAGCTCCACCAAACCAGAGCTCCACCAAACCAGAGCTCCACCAAACCAGAGCTCCACCAAACCAGAGCTCCACCAAACCAGAGCTCCACCAAACCAGAGCTCCTGTGTTCATCCCCGATACTTGTGTCAGAAAAGACACAAAAGGCTGTATGATTATATTTCAAATGTCAGATGCAGCATGTCCAGATATTGCTTTTTTGAAGCACTTTGATGAGAATGATCATTTTTAAATCATAGATATTACATTCATTGGTAATAAAAACGTCTTGGTACAGACCTTTTTATAAGGAGGTAAATATCTCCTAGCTAGGAAGTGTGCAAGCTGTGCAACCATACCTATAAAACACCCGCATACCTAAATGACTACATTTGCTGAGCATTTTTTAATATCTTTTTGGCAAGTTTCAACCATTTAGGTACAACAATGAACTAATAATAGCAAGTATTTTTTTTTCAGCAGAAAAAAAAAACGAACTGTCACTTTTTTTTTTGCAAACTTCATTTAACTGTTCATTTGAGCCATTTAAAATGTTTGGATTTTACACCGCTTTTGTCTCTAATCATCAGTAAAGTAAAATGCAATTCAAAATTGAAAGATTAGGTGTCCACTGAAGTAGTTTCAGAATAATGGATATTTTACCATCCCTTTGTACAGGATCACTGACCTTCCCAGCAGTAATGCCTCAATCCTTCAATGCCATCAGTCTGACCTACCACTGTGACCACAGAAATGCCTCATTCCTTCAGTGCCATCAGTCTGACCTACCACGGTGATCACAGTAATGCCTCATTCCTTCATTCCTTCAATGCCATCAGTCTGACCTACCACTGTGACCATAGTAATGCCTCATTCCTTCAATGCTATCAGTCTGACCTACCACTATGATCCCTGGTCTTTAGTCATCCTACTGAAATGTATTGATGTTTACTGATTATGCCTCTTAATGGGCATTAGAAATGTAGGTGAAAGTTTTTGGTTATTCTTGTAATTTATGAAGCTCAACAAATAAATGTAGACCAGGAACCAGGACAAAAGAAACCAACCAGTAAAATAATGCCTCAGGTTCACAATGCCTCACAGATGTGCATACCACTTAACATAAAAATCCAGGAGGACTTATAAATGAAAAGCAGCTTAAGTAAAAAAACAAAAACACAGCTGAAAAAGTTGAATAATGTGTAACGTGGCTTAAATACCACTAACAGAAAACTGAAAATATTTTATATAAAAGTCCTCCTGTTTTTTTATGTTAAGTTGGCATACAAGTCCACTATCCACGGCATTTACTGCTACATAAAGTATTTGGTCTGCTGCATTCCTGTGAGGCATCATAGGTTTATACGTTCATAGGACAATACTAGGCTATTGGCCCAGAGGCCCTTATGAGCCTAGCCAAGAATTTCACCCATGTTCCCTCAAAGTCAGCACCTGTTTTGCCTGTCCAGCAGGGACACAGGTGGGATCACAGGGATATATTTTCTGTTTCCCATCCAGCCATCCAACTTAGTCTTAAAGAGAGAGTTAGTGAGGTACTCTGCTTGATATGGAGAGGGAGTCTATTCCACAGATGGGGGAGTAGTTGAGACACAAATCTATCCCACCAAGTTCTGTTAATGTCACAGACCAGGTTGAGACCTTGCATGTGGGTTGCACGAGTGGAGTTTAACTGATGGATATGCAGCAATTCCATCAAGGCTGAGTCTGAGACGGCGTTGTATGCCAGACACAGGTCACCTCCGAGCAGTCTGTACGAGACTGAGTACAGAGACAGGGCTTTTAGCATATCTGTATAGGATAGGTGTCTGAGACCCTGGATTTTCCTGGTTAGAAACCTCTGTGGTCTCCCCAACTGCTGCCCATGCTTGGCAAGGTACATGCCAAAGGGGACATTGCACTTGATAATGGGTCTGATAAGGGAGGAGTACAGGGATGTTATGACCTCCTTGTTCCTGGAAGAAATACCCTTACTTATGAAGTTAGCCATGTAGAAAGCCTTCCTTACAATGAAGGCAACATGGTGGTTAAAAGTCAGGTTGCTATCAACTTGGGTGCCCAAGTCCCTCACGACTGATTGCCTGCTTAGTACACTGTTATTAATGTGATAATTAGTGGTGATGCCATTTTCCCCAAAGGGGATAATGATGCATTTCTTGGCATTCAGTTTGAGGCCATGCTTCTAGCACCAGTCATTAGTTTGGGTAAGGCCCTCTTGGAGGATGTTCACATCACTAGGGGAATTTATGACAGTGCTCAGTTTGCAGTCATCTCCAAACTTGTCAACCACAGACCACTGGTTTTGGCTTGCGCCTCAGAAAAGTATATCCCAAATAGTAGAGGCCCCAAGACCAAACCCTAGGGTACGACGCTTGTTACGGGTCTACTGCTTGAGGTGGCTTCCCTATTTTGACTGAGTGTTATTTTATCATGACCCTGAAGTGTTATTTTATTTTTGTAATTTGACTGGTTAAGCAGATAGAGAGTTCCAGATAAAAGCATTGTATTTTTGTCGGACTTTATTCATTTCTGTACGTGGCGGTGAACGAGCTGGATACCACATGCTGTGAGTTCTTTTTTCTTTTATTTTATTTTTTTGTAAGCTAAAGTGTTCTCTCTTGATTTTCTCGCTGTCTCTTTGTGCTGTCAGTTTCAGGTTATGGAGTCTTGGCTGCAAAGATAATTAAATTTTTTAAATACAATAATATTGTCATTTTTCTGCATATTTCAAATGTTACTTACTTCAGAATTCAATAAGATAACGGTTAAAATAAGCCCTCACAAGCCTTAATTCACTTGCAGGTTACTATGCTGGACTGAAGATGGTATATGATACAAAAGTATGTATATCTGCTCATTATGTTCCCTATTTATTTACTTGTGAAGGAGGATACATAGTCCTTTTCGTTGGGGGGGGATATTGCATCATGTGTTTCACTGGTTCAGCCATTACGCACATGCACCAAGACTTGCTTGTAAACTGCAAGTTACGCTTGTTACTACAGGTGATACATGTGCTCTGTCTCTCTCTCTCTCCCTTTCTCATAGACACAGACTTTTCTGTAACCCTGCTTTTGACATCGAGCCCTACATTTCTATTCATTAGCAGAACAAGTTTCTGATGTAATATTTCAAATAATGTGTCCAGTCAAGCAACAACATTACTAAAGTGCAAAGATCATAAATCCAGGCAAATTTAGTATTTGTAATACTCTGATATCATTACAAAATACAGACTAGACATCTTGTACTTGTTCAACTGTACTTTTATTGAACTGTACTGCATTTAAATAAACTTTTCAAAGGCTGAGACTGTTCTGAGAAATTGGGTAGAGGATAATGTTATTTTATTATACACATAAAGCTGACATCTGTGTTTCCAGCTTAGAGTAATAAAGTATGTAAAAGAAACACGTGTAGATACGTCAAAGCTAAGAAACTTAAGTAAATGTATATTTCCTTAGTTAATTTCATTCAGTGACTTATGTTATATACACTTAGACATGGTTATCTTACTTCACTATTATCTCAAAGTACTAAAATTACCACCTAGAAAGCCTTTGACTATTCCATTTTGCCTGCTCACAGGTTGAAAGGAAACAGAAGTGAGTTTTTGATACGCAGAGTTTATAAAAGATGACGTTAAAACTTTCTGCTTAATGTCCATTGCAGAACTAGCAGGAATAATTAAAAACAAGTGTACTGCAAATAAAACTGACCCCTCTCTTGCAGCCATCAAACTTTTTACTATGTGCTAAGTTTTGGTCTTGACACAATGTCCTGTTCCACTTTCCCTTCCAAATTCAAAGGCAGAATTCCAAGTTGCAGTGGTCAAACTGTCTTAGGTTGTAGGAGAGGACAGCATGTAAATGTTTTTGTTTGGAGATCTGGTGAGAAATGTAAAGCAAGAACATCTGATGTTTGCCCGACATCAGTTTTTGTCATTTTCAATTAACTTCAACATTAAGGGTGTGACCAAATGAAACAACGCATGTTATTGCTTTTGAAATACATTGGCACACTTTATTACTTGCATTCCTGGAGAGAGATAGAGGGAGAGAAAGCCCAAGTGAAAATCATTTCATTCTGCACTGTACAGCTGCTACAGTTGTTACATTAGCAAGTAAAACTATAAAACTGGAACACATACATTGAAAGAATTAGTTCCAAATGCACTCTTGGGTTTGCTCTACAGTGATCCACACTTCTTAATAATCTCTTCTTAGTAAAAGTTGAAGCGGGTAGAACAGCTGATTACATCAGAAAATACCAATAGCCATACATGTTCAATAGTGGTGTTTTAAAATGATGCCGTAACAAGACTAGATAAGGTACAGTGGCATAAACCATAAGTTAGCAACTATCAGGTTTTAACATGAAGTGAACTATTAGATAGCTTGTAAATTTGTATTTATGCATTACTAGCAATAAGGATTCTCTCTGTGGGATTACATTACTCACAGCACACAATCAAAAGCTATTTCATGTCTGTCTATTGCCAAACAACATGCTTGATTTCCATAAAATCTATACTAACAATACTAATACTGTTTTTTGGGGGAGGGTCTCTCTTGACTAAATCATCCCATCCATCCTTAGACTTGGCTTTGATGGACTTTATTAAGCTCCTGAGCTGTTTGTTTATATCAGTGACAAGAGCTCTAACATTCTTGGAACTGACTTTTGCTGAAAATTCTTTTCCTTTTATAAAAAGCTGGTTGATATTATAGTTACTCCTTTTGGGTTTGTTTCTAGGGTTTGCCCTGTGCTTATTCTACAAGGTACAGCTGCATCTATGCAGCTGTTTACATGCTGGTATATATAGTGTGATGTTGTACATTTCCACATATTCAGAGGAGGTAACTGAGTTTGGTGGCGAGGTGAAGCTTGGCAGTGTATCACTTAGTAGTGGGAAGTTTGTCTTACTTTGGGTGGAAGGGATCTCTGGTTTCATTTTTGATTTTAAAGGAGACTGCATAATGGTCAGACCTAACAAGTGCTGAAGATCCGCAAGGGATGATACAAGATGCTCCCATGTTAGTAAGAACATCATCCAATATGTTATTCTCCTTAGTAGGCACTCTGGCTAATCATTCTAGTCTTTAAAACACCACCACCATAACATTTTGGCTGATCTTTTTCAAATTTACTTTTCTCTAGAGTGAGGTCTCAGTCCTTTCATTTATCAAGTTCTGTCTTGTCCTTGCAAAAACCATCAATGAAGTTTAAAAATTTGGTATCCCATAAACCATATGTTGAGTGAGAGACGAAGATTTCTTCAGCAAAACTGATAGCGCATACGAGACTTTTAATACCTTTATAGATAAAGGTATGCAAATAGCATAGTGTAGTGTCTAGCCTCATGTGTGAGGCCAAGCTAATGTTAACCTGATGAGGTCTAGGTTTTCAAATGCACTTTGTATTTTGTTCAGTGATTATATCTAATGCTGAAGCAAGATGTCATAATTCTTGGTCAATAATTAATTGCCCTTGAATACACATATCCTGATATCATTTTGACATCTGGATTTGAGTGTTCATAGGTGATTATTATTGATCTCTGAGGATCTTAAGAAACCTAATCCTACAATCCCATGGTAATTATTAATCTTTATTTTGGAATATGAATCTCCAAATATGGGCTACATAAGTACATGCTGGAGGGAAACATGTAAGAACCTAACTTACACTTCTGTGGTCCATCTCAAACCAATGACTGTCACTTCTGGTCTAACACCTGAATTTACTTCATTCACTGTGTGTAAATCCACTTTCATACACAATCCTTTTTGAACATTTTTGTCGTATGATGCTCTATTATTCTGGAAGCTGAAGCAAAGTGTTAAGCCTGTTAGGTGTAGTTACTGTGGTATAAGGGTTGAGTCCTTCACCTGTCATTTGCCTTCTGTGTGACCAACTCACTTAACCAGGCATTGCTCCCTGGTTACCACTGGGAAGGAACTTTATGTCCAATGTAAATACCTGGTTAACAAATGGTAATTATGATGATGATTAAATGTATTGTTATTTCTCTGCTTCGTACAGCTTACAATTGCTTAAATTATGCATGTCATGCCATTTGCTTTGATGTTTATGGATGTTATTCATAGTAATTTTCATAAATGTGACAAGGATATCCCCACTGTTTGCAAATGAGGGTAGCAGAGGCAAGATTCATATAGGCCATTTATGCTAATGCAAAATGCCTTAAGTATAATGAGATGTAAATAAGAAATTTTGTAAAGCACATTATGCTAATGAGGTGTTCTTGTGATTCATAGTCTAATATCCATGCAGTATACAGATCCATTGCTGGAAGTGATAGTTCACCTTTAATATCTGAGTTACAATCCACAAATCTGCCCCCAGCCAACCGTTCAGTAGTATATCCATGTAGGTACAAGCATGTCCCTGACACACAAATGAATCATTTCCCCCCATCAACCCCTTCACTAGGTTGTCTAAATAGGCCCAAGCATTAAAATAACACAAAATAAAATTAATTTGTCCAGCAATCACTTCAGCAATCTGAACACGTATGCACATGTACTTCACTTAAAACAAAATGAAACATTTCCCCCACTGATCCCTTCAGCAATTTGTCCAAGTATGCACAATCACCAAAATGAAACATTCCCCCAGGCGATCCCTTCAGTAGTATGTCCAAGAATGTGCAAGCACCAAAATGAAACAATTACCCCACAAATTCCTTCAGGAGTATAATCCAAGTACACATAAGTACCCAAATGAAACATTTTCCCCAAAGCAATCCCTTCAGCATCATATCAAAGTATGTACAAGCACCAACATTAAACATTTCGCCCAGTGATCCCTTCAGTAGTATGTCTAGTTTTACACAAGCACCAGAATGAAACATTCCCTCAAGCAACCCCTTCAGTAGTTTTAACAAGTATGCTCAAGCACTTCACTGACATCAAAATGAAATATTTCCCTAACGACCCCTGCAGAAGTCTGTCCATATATGCATAAGTAGTTCACCGACTCCAAACTGAAACATTTCCTCCAATGACCACTTCAGTATTTTATCCATGTAGACACAAGCACGAAAAATAAAAAATATATATTTATTTAAGTGACTCAATATTTTTACCTCCTTTTAAAATGTATGGCAGTTTTCTGCCTTCCCCTCACAACTGTGTATTCTCTATGTAAATTGCAGCTTACTAGCATACAGTTCAGGGTAATTTACATGTTTACTATGAAAATAAATTCATTTTTAGATTTGCATTTATGAATCCTACTGATACACAAATGTGTAATGGCTCTTATCTGTGTATTAGCTGTTCCCCAATCACTTATGCCTTAAGTATGTTAGGCTTTTGTGATAGGGAGGCATCCTGAACAATCATGATTTGTATAACCACATAGCACCACTCAGTAGATTTCCGAAAACGTGAAGCCCCAGACTATGAAAACCGATCCATATATTAACAATATCCCTCATAGTATTTGCAAGCATTGCTTTCTACATTCCTTCTAAATGAGTATGTCATCGATTATCGTATCGCCATTCATGACTCCTCTTAAACGTTTCCTTTGTCTTGCTTGCACTCATTTTTGCACATCTTTAATGGTCTTTGTTTAACTGGACTTAATTATCTTTACCTGACTTTCAAGGACTTCTAGTGACATTGCATCATATTATATACTGTCAAGCACAGTATCAGTTTAAGCAAATGCTTTTCTTTTAATCTTTCATATTATAGCAGTTTGTATTGTTTGTGTGTGTTATTTTTTTGTATAATACATTTATAAAGATACATAATTTTCTTATACTACATCTCTAAGCACAAATTCTGAGCTGAACATTTTTGGAGTGACTAGCACCCTGTCAGCTTCTACTGGACTGCTAAGTATCTTCTTCATCTGATAATGTCACATCTGCTCTACAAGCATTATTCCCACCTATACATTAGAGAATGCCATTGGCTGTGTTTCTTTTATGTTTGTTACAGATATACCTGAACGACCATATTTGACATTGAGGTAAAACAAAAAGATTGCTTCTTTATCTAGATTAAATTCAGCATTAACTGAGCCTGAAGGTGCTAGTTTGGCAATCAGTGCAGCTGCATGCCATCGTGACTTCTGTCAGACGTCAGTGTCTTTGTTTCTATTACACTTGTGTCTTTCACTCATATGTTTTTACAATTTTCATCAAATGTTTGCTCTTGTAATGTCCTGCTCCCATTTCATCTACTTAATGCACTTGCTTAGTCTGACTTCATCTTAAATGTTCCATTTCTTTTTGGACTTAAGTTCTGTCACCACTTTCTTTAAGGACTGTTTCCTACCTACTAGATCCTTTGGTGTCTCAGGCCTAGTGTTTAATTTTTTGGCAGCTAAGTTATATAATTATTTACCCAACAATGACAGTATGGGGTGATTTGAGAAGCACAGGATCACTATTTGGCATGCTGAATACTTCTCCACAATAAAGATCGTCAGCATATACCTGGTTGTAAAGAACATACTTTAATAGCATTGTGATCACTTCAAAAGCATCATGTTTCTTTTTCGGCTATATCTTCACAACTGCCCTTAAAAAAATCTGTGCTGTACTCCACTCACGAGATCCCTAATGGCAATGTGCCCATAAAAACTGGCTAACATATCTTAAGAATCCAACATACTTGTTTTTCACAGACCTGATTTGATCCTCAAGTAAATATTTACTAGTGCTGAGATTACATAACCATTTGTCTTTACATATATTTTTATCTTCAAAAGACAGAGCTAGTATAAAGAAATTATATCAAGTCATCATGCCTAGTCATTTTTATTTTATTTATATTGATGTAAAATAAGAAATTGAAGCATCTGACCCCAAGGACAAAAAACAGGCATAAATTATGAGGGAAGTTGCTGTAAAAGTATTCATGGCAGTTAGTAAAATACTGTATGGTGTTGGCATAATAGTTAAGGTGTCTACCTTGCAGACACAGGGTTTATTTCTCACCTTTGAAGGAAATTGGCTAGGCTTAAACTGGCCTGCAAGGGCAGCTAGTCTAGTAATTACCTACAAACCTGTAATCAATATTCACATGTAGAGATGCATGCGTTCATATCACTGGGCTGCATGTAGACATACTTATGGATTCATTGAAGATATTGGTGTTGTTTAAAGAAGCAGACAGTGTGATAAAATTATGTTATTCAGCATCAGGGAGAAAACAGTTCATCCAAAGGAATCTATAGTTGGTCCTCTTCCAGTTACTATACAGAGTTAATTTTTTAAGCTAAATCAATTTAATTGAAAGCTATTTAGAAACATACGTTGAAACAAATGGACAGGCTGATTGGTTGTAGCACTGCAAAAAGGCATTGACTTGATCTTTGCTCTAACTACAGTTAAATTATCATTTACAAGTCCTGAGCCCTAAAGTGCACATTCAATTGGAGAGTCTGCAGGGATAGGGCAGTATGTGTAGAAGACCCTACAATTTGCCAGTATTCTGCATTTAAGGTACCATCTCCCAAGGAAACAATATGCAGTATAAAATACCCAAGTCAGCAAGAAATAGAAATATTATGATATAAAGGATGCTGTGCATTAAAAGAGAGAGACAGAGATCCCCATAATTCTTTCAGCTATTGTTTTGGCTGTTAGTGAGTTGCTGGATTTTCCTCCTATTACATACTGTTGTTCTACTGAAAGCACAACACATAAGACATAAGTGATTCCATAACTTGGGAAAGTTCTCTAAAGTGTGCATACAATCTGCTGATTACTCTCCACTATCTTGGAATGTGTGAAAAGACAGGCAGCAGTAAGTATAATTCTCTCAGCCTTTTAAGTAATGTATGTTAAGGACTCTGACTCCTTTCCACACACACACACACACACACACACACACACACACACACACACACACACACCTGTTATCCCTGCAGTTTAGTGTCTGCTTAAACAAATTATGGTAGCCCCCCTATCCAGCATTTCTTTTTCCCTTTGCTCTTTTCACATTGGTACTGAACACTGTGCTCACTTCTAGAACTAAGGTTAGTTACTGCACACATTATTACTTGTATACTTGCTGCATATAATACTTTTATTGCAGAATGCTTTACATTTTTGTTGCATAATGCATTAGTCTTGCTGTATAACAGTCATTTACTGTACATGTTTATTGAGACAATATCTGTTTATATAAGAATGTTTTACTGTGATTGTCACAAAAGGAAATGCTGCCAGCCCAGCTATCTGGAATTTTGTAAACAATTATATGTCATTTGGGAATATTAATATAATTTATACAGAAGTGTGACAGAAGGAGATACTGCCAGCTCAGTTATCTGGAATTTCGTAAATAGTTATAAGTCATTTGGGAATATCAGCATAATGCAATTGCTTGTGTTACCACTATATTAGAACTGTATGTTATGTGTGTATCAAACTGCTGGTAGAGAAGTATGTGTTGAACAGGGTTTGTACAGTACTGAGCTTAAGAGATGTATCCACAGTGTACCCTACTGGAACTTAGATTAACTTGCAAAACTTAAGAATAATTGAGACTGAAGTACTTTATTGCTGGGCCATAAACAGGAAATGTTACCTTTCAGTTTCAGTCAACAGGAGACAGGATGTCTATACTAGTGGACTCTCTGTGTTGCCTTGAAAGAGAGATAATAACTAGGCCTGAGATATAGAAGTGTTTTATTGTTTTAGGACTTCCGGGATCTGCAAACATCTGAGGAAAAGCCTTTATGTATTTTTTCACAGGGAGATACTAAATGTTGGTGCTTTCTGCGAATGGGGGTTTAGCTTGGGAACTAAAGTCAGGTGAGAAAAAATAATGTCATCCAAGCTAATCCAGCAGTAACATTTGATATTAATTTAAGAACTTTTTGACATACATGGAGAGAGAGAGAGAGAGTGAGGGGGGGGGGCATTTTGTATTTGTCTTTGACCTGACTACATCAGCTGGGAAATATCCACTCACCACATCTGCCTGCTTGTTGTTCTGTAAGTATGTTTTTAGGGCAGATAGGAATATAGTAAAGTATAGCTTAGGTGTTTTCTTTATTTATCCGAGATTGTCCGGCAATGTTGTTTTAAATATTTCCTGTGATTTTGAACTCTGATGTAACTGATTACCTACTGAGTATTGTCTTGTTCTTTTATTATTTGTTATTAAATGTATTTAAACCTATCATTGTGGCCGATATCTGTGAGACATATTTAAGCTCCGAGAGTACTTGCATATGTATTTGGTGACACTGTGGGCCACTCCTAATAGCCTTGGCTCTTGGTTAAAGTACCATTTGGATTAATAGTAACATTACACAGTAAGATTAGACACCCTTTGCTAAGGGCCTTAAAGTAGCTGATAAAAAGTTGGCTGGTGGCAGTGATAACTACCTTATGGTCTGGGCAAAAGAGGACATAGCTAGTAAACCTGCACCAGCCTTTCCCAGATGTGTGTGCATGTGTGTTTTTGTATAAATCAAATCTGAAAGTATGTGTGTGTCAGCTGCTTGAACAGGGACACGAATCACTGGTTTGACAGAGAGGGTTGCTGGAGGTCTTAGCTTGGCCACTCAGCTGAGATCTCAACTCTATAGTTGTGCCAGTGTGGTGTCTTATTGGGTATCTGGAGAAAGAGGGAGAAACCAGCCCCAGATTGACTGTGATCTCTGTGTGCTCTTAAGTGAAATTGCACTTTACTGTGTGTGCACTTGTCATCTTCCCAGTCTGCACGTCCCCCACTGTTGCCAGTGATGAGGATTGAAGCTCCTTGATTACTGGGCCAGTGCAGGAGCATCACAGTGATATATTAGGGTATAGCTTGGATGTAGTAGCCCTGGAATGTTACTATATTACTGAATTATAATGTACCAGAATGCTTTATCCTGAGTGCATAAACACTGCATAGCTTTACCATAGTTATATATACTTAATTGTAATTGGTATAATTATAATTATTTAGGAAAACTGAATGATAGCACTGTTAACTTCTGCAGGTAGTGATCCTAACAGACTGCAATATGTTGTATGCAATAATCAGATGCTTATGATAAGAATGCTGACATAAAACCCAGCTAAGGAACAGATTCGAAATCCTTATGTAGAGATTAGAGAAATGGTTATTGTAATATTCTGATAATCCTGAAATTATGGGTTAAGCTGCATATAAAGTGTTCTTATCCTATGTTCTCCTTGTGTAATATTTCCATCTTTTCTGTTTCTTCCAGTTAAATACAAGACTTTTTCTCTGAAACACCTTCCTTCCTGCTAACAAAAAAAGAAGCATGAATACTGTTCATAAATCCCCAGTCACACAGGTACAAATATTTTCAGCAGGGACCTCAGAATGTAACATCGTGATGTTTAGGGCCACTGGATTGCTCACTTAAGAGTTACAATGGATTGCTGTTCTACTTGTAATCTCCCATGGTCTTATAATAGTAGAGAGAGCACAGTGTTGTACCACGGTAGCCTTGCCTTAAATAATATTTATAACAAAAAGGATAAACCCAAGCAAAAACACCAAGAAACACCAGATAAATGTTCTGCCCAAAGCAACAATCAATCCAAAAATCCACAAAAGGGCAGTACAAAGCAAAGACAGATGCAGGTTAGTTTAAATCAAATTTATTCTCTCAAGACAAGTAAGTGCTTTCACAGTTGTAAAACTGCTTCTTCAGATGTTAATGAACCCACCACAAACCATTTCTTAAATAGTAATACATCACAATCCTCCTTAATCCAGAATAATTCAATTGCACTATTAAAGGGGCTCAAACCTATTACATAATAAACATTAGTATAAATTAAAAACAATATATATTAAAATATTAATAAAAATATATAACAACTTATATATGTATAAAAACCTTAAAATGAAAATGCATCTAGTGCACTTAAAGAAAAATTCCCATCCACTAAAGCTCAAACCTCATGTATGCATATGTGTGTATGAAAATAAGCCTATGGAATATGGGATATGGAAGAATAAATATGCACAAGATATAAACCATCTATAGAGACCCACAATCCCTGGTCCACGATTCCTGTGCTCCAATATATGTTAAGTATAAGAGGTATCAAATAAATCCACAATAATTACATTTAGAGCAAGGTAATGTCACCTGTTAAGAAAATGTATAACTGCAATGTGCAAGCTTAGCTGCATTTAAGGTTAAAAAGAAATTAATATGCTTATTCTGTGTGAAATATTTGCAGCTGCAGGAAACCTTGATAAGAGAACAACTGACGCCTGGAAGTCTACCATAGTCAGCAGAATGTGTATTTAAGGCCAGGGTTGTATCTTGACCCTAGGCAAATGTATCATATCAAGAACTGGGCAGCTGAAGAAGTGTGAGAAACAAAGGAGGGCTGAAACTAGCCCAAGGCCAGGTTGTTTTTCTCAAACATATTTTTGCAAGACAGCAATTTTCTGGCTATGTCAGCAGTAAATCTAACAATATCTTCTTTTCTGACCATGTCAGCAGTAAAACTAACAATATTTTCCTATGTACAAGCAGAGAACTGTATAAGAATAGCATGCTGAACTATGGAAAATCAGACAAACCTTGTGCATACATGCTTTGTCTCCTTGCTGCAAGTAATAAAGGGTGCCTTGCTTGAACCTTACGTGCATTGACCTTTGTGTTTTCCTTTACATCACCAATGCATTTTCTGTATCTATACTAACTCCTTCTTTCCTAGGGTAGTGTAATAACCGTTTTAAAGATTTCATATTCTTAAATATGAAACTACGGTTGGGACCCACAATCCCTCTAATCTCTTCATCAGTGTAAGACTAGGCCAGAACCTCCTATAGACAATTAAAACTTGTCTTGCATTACCAGAGTAAAGGACTAGCATCCTTATTGTTCCTGTAGTCTTCATGACCATATTCTCACATTTATCTCTACTTTCTTTACAGAAAAAGTAGGGTTTAGCCTCAGTATGTCTCTTTTTCTGTACCTGTGTTAGAATATTATTGACCCTTTTTGTGTTGTAACCTCTGCTAATAAACCTGGTCTCTAGTTCCATTAATTCATGCCTAAATTCTTCCTCATCCACACTCAATCTGGAGATCATCATCTCTTGTCCCTTCACAACAAATATGAGAAGGATGCATACTCCTGTGTAACAAAGTATTCCTACTATAATTTTTCAATGCACCATTGTGCTAACATTGCCTCCTATATGCTTCATCACTTTTATGTCTAAAAAATCAATTTCCTCAGAAGAGAAATTCAGTGAATTTCAAATACTTAGTGGTGTTATTAACATACTCATGGACTGACCTCAGTCCATCGGAAATTCCTTCCCACACCATAAACAAATCAACAAAACGTTGATAGAAACCTATAAATTTACTAAATGGACCCTTCATTACAGCTTCGTCCACCCATGCTGCCATGACTATATTGCATAGCTATTGGAACAAGAAGTGCCCGCAGCTATGCCATCTTTCTGTAGATAGATCTTATGTTGAAAAATAAATATATTATTCTCCAATACTACCTCCATCGATAGACGTAGATCAATGAATTTATGGTCAAATTCACTGTGTCTTATCAAATACTTTTGCAATAATAGCACCCCTCTCTCACTAGGTATGTTAGTGAACAGGGGTTGTAGATCCAAAGTGACAAAAACTAAGTATCTTATTTCTGATTTATCTCTCAAAAACATATACAAGTCCTCCAGAAATTGTTTTGAATCCCTTAAAAGTGTTTAATCCGGTAATGGTCTAAAATGTTTCTCTAAGAATATGAAAATCAACTCTGTGCACCAGTTGCACCCGGAGACAATAGGTCTCTTTCGGGTGTTTTCTGGATCCTTGTGTATTTTCAGTAACCCTTGTATGACTGGTATTAATGGGTCATCAATCTTAAAGTATTCATATGTGGTGTACTCAATAGTTCGAAACACAAGACATTCATTCAGCATGTTATGTACTCTGTTAACCATACTACATACATCATTATAATCAATATTCATATACACATTAGCATCATTCAACATCTGCTTCATATTAGAAAAGTAATGGTCACTGTCCATAATTAATATAGAGCCCCCTTTGTCTGAAGGTGTATCACAATGGTGTCAACTACCTGTAAACCAACCAATGCCTCATATTCTGCTCTATTCAAATTAGTAAAATTCCTGCAAGTTCATTGTGTAGCATTCCCCAAATTAGCAAAGGTTTTATAAAGTTCATCAGTACATAGTCTCTCATATACCATTAAAACCGGATGTTTCAGAGGAATAAAAGTACTTGGTTTACTAAACGTCGTATTGCATACACTAGCTTCATTATTGCCATACATAAGTTTGAGCATAACAGTTCTAATAAAACATGAAATAAAAAGAAAAAATACCAAAACTGGTATACAGACAGTTTATCGCTCCAAACACAGAACTAAGCACTTTCACCAGATAATGAATAACACAGGCTTCTTCAGAGTTGTTCCAATAAATGCAACTACCATTCTTAAATACTTGCAACAAACAAACCCTCAGCGAATCAAATGCTTACTTTCACATATCATTAAAAACATTTGAAAACATTTGAAAATATTTAAAGACCCAGAACAAACATTCGTCACTGACAATCACTACAAAACATACCACATTTTATTATATTTTAAATTCATGCCCAGACCCTCATTTTTATGAGACATGGTTATGTCTAATTTTTAAAAAAGGTTTTATAGAAATAAAATCATTCAAACCCGGGGCAATCGTGGCATTCACCCACAGTTGCCACTGGGATTCCTTTGCTTCCAATACTGAATTAAAATCCCCTCTCCGCTCATTATCCAAAACCCTATCGACAATAAAAAATACAAACTTGTTAAGTTCATACATTTCTTAGAATGCATATAGAGGGCATTATATGTTATCTTTGTTCTTTATTGCCCTCAAATGCTCACCGATTCTGTCCCTTAATCGCCGGGAAGTTTTGCCAATATAAAACCTGGGACAGGAAAGGCACGTTGCCACATACACTACCTTGCTGGGGCTACAGTTGCATCTCCCCAGAAACCGAATGGAAGAATCATAGCTACTAATAATGACATATGGTCCATTATTTATGTACCTACAATATTTGCAAAATCCACATTTACTCATGCTGGATTTGTAGGTACCTTTACTGCTTTGTCCCTCCAAGATATTTTTATATTCCTCCCCCTACTATAAACTATTTGGGGTTTTGCACCTAACAGGGACGTGATTCCAGGTTCAAAACATAATTCCCAGCTCTTGTTCATAATTTTGACAATATTGGAAGTGCATTTACTATATTTCAAAACCATAGCATTGGTTTTGCCACACTCCCTAATATTAGTCTGCAAATCTTGTTCCAAAGTTAATATTGGGGCAAGGCTTGTTTTCCTCTTGTTCAAAACTTCCTTCTTGATGTTAATCAACAATTTTTGTAGATAGCCTCTATCTAAAAATAACCCAATCAGTTTATAAATTTCATTATTATACATCTCATCAGCACTGGTAAGCCTCAATACCCTGAACATCTGACCCTTGACCACACTACGTTTTTGAAACTGGGGATGGTTACTATCAAAATGTAACAGGGTATTAGAATAGGAGGCTTTCCTGTAAATTGCACTTTATTTATTTCCAGTTTGATTACTGGAGAAGTCCACTGGGCCCAAATGACCCGTTTTCAGTGGTGGCCCGGGGAGAGAAAAGCTCCAAGATGCACAATACAGTACAGATTTAAAAGATACAAAAGTAAAATGATACATTATACAGAACAGTTTACAGATGTGTACATTCAGTGTCACGCATAGTCAACAAAGGTTGTTGCAGTTTATCTTGAGGGTTATACAGATTCAGTTGTGCAAACACTCTTATGTAATAGGTGCAGAGACACTTCACATACACACTTTTGAGGTGTGTGTGGAAACACTTTACATACACATTAAAAGTAAGATGCTATTTACAATATTTACACAGTAGAGTGATTTTCACAGTTAAGTAGCTATAGGGGTTGCAGAGAGTTTAGATACACTCGAAGAAACATAGCTTAGGGAGATTTAGAGAGCCAAGGAACCTAGGAGAAATGTCTTGGAGGTATAAGCTTTGATAGATTTATGTAGGGTGGGGGCGGGGACATTTCTATTTAGTAGACAAGTGTTTGAAAAGCTGGGTTTTGAAGTTTTCTGAGTTAGGTATAGTTCTTAGAGTGGAAGGGAGGCAATTCCATTTCTTGCCTAATGAGAAGGAAAGTAGAAGTTGGCCAGCAAGACGTTTGGGCTTGGGGAGAGCAATTAAGTTGTGATGTTCAGATCTGAGAGTTCTGTTAGGGGTGTAAGAGGGAAGGATATTTGTTAGAGGTGGACATTTTGTAGGGTGAAATACAAGTCTGTGTGCTGTGGTGAGTTGGAGGTAATCTAGGTAGTTTGGAAGTTCTAGCCTATTCAGAGATTGTAGGGTACGACAATGGTGGGTGGAATTTTTGGATTTGGTGGCAAATTTGGAGATTTTATTGTAGCAGTTTTCTAGTTTGGTGGTAAGAGAGGAGGACAGGTTGGTTAGGAGAGGGGCTCCGTATAATAAAGAAAGGAGAATATAAGTAGTGGTCAGAGTATGCCTAGTAGAGTAGGAGATAAAGCGATTGTTTCTGTATAGCATTTCTAGTTTTTGGTGGATTTTCTTAATATTTTGTTGGATTTGGATATCAAACTTGAGGTATTCGTCAAATGTAATGTCAAGTAGTTTAGCGGAGGGAACTACTTCTATAGGGGAGTTGGATTCACTGGGGACTTTGAAAGCATTTTTGTCATAGGAGTATATCTTTGAGGGAGGGAATAGAAGAATTTTTGATTTATTTGCACTGAGTGAGAGATGATTTTGGCGCATCCAATTTTTGGTAGCTGAGAATGCAATTCGGGTTATGGTCAGTAATTCAGAGGGGTTTGGGGCAGAGCATCAGGAATAGCAGTGTGAAAGTTATTGATGAAGATGTTAAAAAGCATAGGCCCAAGGATGGATCCCTGGGATACGCCATTTGGTGTAGGTAGGAAGGAAGAGGTGGTGTTCTTCCATTTGACTGCCTGTGATCTGTCAGGTAGGTAGCTGGAGAATAAGGATAAAGTGTTTGGAGAGAGATGAAGATTTGAGAGATGAAAGACAAGGTGTTTGTGGGAAACGGTATCAAATGCTTTCAAGCAAAACAGTAGAAACCAAGTGTCCTGAGTCTAGGGCTTGATTGACAGTTTCTAGGAAAGAGAGTAGAGCAGTTATGGTGCTATGGCCTGGGCAGAAGCCATGTTGGGTAGGTGTAAGAAGATGGTTTTGGGTCAGGAAAGGCACAAGTTGGAGGTGGATACACTTTTCTAGGATTTTGGAGCTAGGTGAGAGCAGAGCAATAGGGCCGAAGTTTGAGATGCTGGTGTTTTTGCCTCTTTTGTGAAGAGGAAGAATATAAGCTGAGCGCCAGATTTTGGGGACATAAGATTCCTTTATAGATCTGTTAATGATGATGCTGATTGGGAGGGCTATACCATCAAAAGCACATTAGGAAGGATGAGGGAATATTGTCAGGTGCATTAGAGCAAGGTTTAAGTTTAGACAGAAGTTTTTTTATCAGGCTGGTGGAAACTGGTTTGAGCTTGAACATAAGGGGAGGGTTATTAGAGGAGTTAGAACAGTGAGGGGCTGGAGGGTTTTTGTTGGGGAAAGTCTTGGTTAAGTTGGAAATAGTTTCTATGAAAAATGAGTTAAATTCAGATCCTAGTTCATAATCCGGATTTACTTGAGTCAGGACAGGGGCTATTCTTAGAGCCTGGATTGAGAAGTGAGTTTATTGATTTCCAGAATGGCTCGGGTTTTTTTATTGTTATCGGACTGCAGCTTGATATAATAGGATTTTTTTGTCCTTAGTGATTAGATGTTTTGCAAGGTTATGGAGCTGAGTATATTAGAGCAAGGTATTTGGCAGTTTACTGTTTTGGTAAAGCTTCCATAATTTGTCCCTTTGGTGCATAATTTGTTGTGTCTTTGGATAACCAAGGAGCTGTGTTAGTTTTTATCCTTTTGTTTTGTAGTGGGGCTATAGGGTTTAGAGTGTCTAGGAAGACAAGAAGTAGTCTATAGCATTGTCAAGCAGAAGGGTGTTTAGAATTTGCCAGTTCATTTGTTTGAAAATGTTTGAGAAAGTTGTAGGGTTGAAGCTATTGAGGCTGCGAGTGAGAATGTATTGGTGTTGGTGTGGGGTAGAGCTAGTTGAGCGATGAATGAAAGCTGGGAGGTGGTTGCTAATGGAGTCAGGAATAGTCACAGAGTTAGTTATTTTATTTGGGTCAGAGACCATGATTCAGTCAATAGTGGATCCAGGGGGATTTGTTTTGTTAGGCCGGGTGATGGAGTGGATTATTTGAGTAATGTTATAGAGGTTAATGAATAGGGAGGGAGAGGGACTATTGACTTTATTCCAGTCAATATTTACACCCCCTAGGATGCAAGTTTCATAGTTAATTTCAGTTGATGCCCATAGGAGGATATCTTCGAGGGTAGAGATATTGTTACAGGGTGAGATATACAAGGCAATGATGCAGATATTTTTGTGTTTATTAATTTTTAGTAGTCCAGATGCAAGTTCAGTGTTTTTAAATTGGGGAATTGGAATTTGGAGGAGTAACCGGGAAAAGCCGAAAAACACCACATTAAGGTGAGAAGGTTACAGTAGACTAAGGCAGTGCCGCCCCCTTTTTGTTTAATCTGTCATTTCTAAGAATATGGAATCCTGGGGGAAGGATCTCAGAGTCAGAGATGTAGGGTTTGAGCCAAGTTTCAGAGATGGCTAAAATGTCTGGTTGGTTATGGCTTAGCCAAGCTTGAAATTAGTGGACTTCGTTGTCGAGGCTCTGAGCATTGATAGTAAAGATTTTTATGGAGTTGTGGGGGGAATAGTAGAATTGGAACCAGGACTGGGATGAATATCTCCAGCTAAGACTAGGTTGTTAAATGAATTAACTTTTAGCCATTTGAGTTTGCAGAGAAAGGGTTTACTTGGGTCTAAGATTGGTTTAGGTGTTATTATCTTAGCTGTGGTGGAGATGATTTTAGGGTGGAATAGGTACAAAGAGTTGGGCTGAAAGAGCTAAGAGGAGATAGCGTGGAAATGGGAGTAAGGTAGAGAGCGAAGGTAGGTTTGTGTGGCGATTATTTTAGTAGGTAATATTGGACAGGCATTGGAAGAGTATGAGCTGGCAAAGCATAAGGGAATTAGGAGCACAAGGAGGAAGCAGGGGGCCTGGAGGGGGCAGAGAATTAAAAAAAGAATAGGGGTGTGAAGGAAGAATGATAGGTATGGATTTGGAGAAGGGAGAAGGCTGTACTGAAGAGAGTGTTTAGAAAGAGGTAAGGATTTCTTAGAAAGGTAAGAAAGGGGAGGGGACTATAATTGCTAGAGAGGGAGACAGAGTGATGTGTTTGAGTGGGATGGATGTAAGTAGGTGGAGTAATTAGGGAAGAGCTTCTACTGGTTGATTAGGTTAGATGGGTGGACAAAGGGAGAAACAAAGGTAGGAGTGCTGCAGGTGGGAATTGGGAGTCAGGTTAGTAACTTGCAGGTCTGACAGCAAGTGGTAACAGCTCACACTATGAAGAATAGCTGCCTAGCATTTCTGTTGGGACTTGAGTTAGAAATTGCAAAAGGGGCTAGCAGTGGGTTCCAGTCTAAGCTTTACAAGAGTATGACAATTACAGGTGGGAAAGGCAGTAGAAAATGTGAAGGAAGGGAGTCTTATTAGAGACCTTTGGGATGTGCAAGTATCCATGATGCAGGAGTTAGGATGGAAAGCATGAGTGAGTTATTGAACATACATTGGTTGTTAGGAGTCCAGACAAAGCAGACTTCAAAGTCCTTGCTTAGATAGGTGGACACTGGGAGATGACCAATTACTGTGGGACCTCAGCTGGTTGTTCATTCACCAGGGTTTCTAACCTCTGCAAAAAAAAAAACAGGAAAAAATGAGTATGGGTCAGGGAAAAGTGAACATAGATTAGCAGCTGAAGGAAAAGCTAGATTTGGCAGCATGCAAGAAATAAAAATAGTTGATAGGATGGAATTGTAGGGCTTCTTGTGGTAGATTGGGACAAGAACTGGAAGATATATAGAAGGGAGCTTAGGTGAGAGAGTTCAGTGAGAGACTGGTGTAGGTTGTATGAAAGAGGGAATAGAAGCTAAGGTAGGGAAAGAAATAGGTATCACTGTCACTGACCAAGTCAATAATAAAAAATGAAGTATGAGCATTAGGCAGGGAATAGGGGCCTATTTCCTGGTTAGAACCTACAGCAGCAATTACAGGACTGGACATAAAGCAAAATATTGTCCTTGTACTTTTAAGAACAGTACATTAACAGTGTAATTAAAATAGTTACAGTACAAAATAACAGCAGAGAAATACAACTTCCCTTTAACAAGAACCCTTTTCAGTCCTTAGGAGTCATATAGGACTTGATATATCCAAACCTTAGAGAATCTTTCATTAATCAGTAGTTAATTAAGATGCAGTACAGGAAAAACATCGGTAAATATCACCTTTCTACAATATTGTGTTTCCTTATGCAAGTTATTTTATAGCGACAGTCAAATTTATATTCTCAATTGATATGCTTTAGATTTACTGGCTGAGGACTATGAAGCAGTGCAGGAAGAGGAATGCACCTTAGAAACCTTAGCGGCGCACTTTAACAGTGTTATCAGGTACTGTTATACTCAGCCGCACAATCCATTTGCTATCTTATAATATGTATAGACGGCAACTAGAAAACGGCATTCCTATTGCGTTAGGAAGACACGAGTTATGTTTTCCAAATAAAAGCCCCTCAGCGAGTAAGTAAATTACTACACAAATAGTTTAGTCTTTGCACATTTGTTCTTTTCAATTGATTTGCTTTCGTTTTACTGGCTGAGGACTATGAAGCAGTGCAGGAAGAGGAATGCACCTTAAAAGCCTTAGCGACGCACTTTAACAGTGTTATCAGGTACTGTTATAGTCAGCCGCACAATCCCTATGTACCCTAGCTTCCCATATTGCAATACAGGCCGGATGTTAAAAGCAAAGCCTGTTTGCAGATATTTAGTTCAAGAGAATGTATTTGTAAAGTAGGGAAATGGCAGCTAGCTAACCTAGATCGGCAGCAAGTATATGGACGTCACAAACACCATATAACGCAAAACAGCAGATGTATACTTAGCTAATATACTATAATCAGGTTTTAGCACAGTTACACTCGCATGCTGTGCTACAAACAGGCAGAAACAACGTATTTGTAATATCGGTTCTGGCAGTTACCAAGCTTAGTTTGCCTGCAGTAAGCGAATTATAATGACACCATTTAAAGCAGTGCAGCAAGTAAACATTTATACAAAGAACAATCAGCTACCTGAAAAATGGTTATTGCACATCCACAATGGACGACAGGGAGTAGGATGGGGTAGAAAATTGCATGTGGCGCCAAGTGGGAACTTTAAATGCCACAAAGGCTCATGGGAGCTCCCCCGACCGCCAAAAAGCCAGAAATCACGGGAGGCAGGAGATTATTTTAAGAAACACCCCGGGAGTTTTACTAGCTGGAATCAATCAGTCAGGTTGGTAACGTGCAGGGCTGACAACAAGTGGTAATAGCTCACACTATGAAGAAACACTGCCTAGCGTTTCTGTTGGGACCGGAGTTAGAAATTGCAGAAGGGGCTAGCAGTGGGTTCCAGTCTATGCTTTACAAGCGTATGGCTGTTACAGGTGGGAAGGGCAGTAGGTAAACTGAAGGGAGGGAGGCTTATTAGAGACCCTTGGGATGTGCAAGTATCCCTGATGCAGGAGTTAGGATGAAAAGCGTGAGTGAGTTATTGAACATTCATTGGTTGTTAGGAGTCCAGACAAAGCAGAGTTCAGAGTCCTTGCTTAGGTAGGTGGGCACTGGGAGATGACCAATTACTGTGGGTCCTCCCCTAATTGTTCCTTCACCAGGGCTTTCTAACCTCTGAAAAACGGTTATTGCACATCCACAATGGGGCGATAGGGAGCAGAATGGGGTAAAAAAAAACTTTCCATTGCTCATAGATAAATTAATATCCAAATAATT
The DNA here is from genome assembly GCF_019279795.1 of Protopterus annectens. Taxonomy (NCBI): domain Eukaryota; kingdom Metazoa; phylum Chordata; order Ceratodontiformes; family Protopteridae; genus Protopterus; species Protopterus annectens. The sequence goes on along the minus strand of NC_056750.1, from coordinate 826,364,825 downwards.
AATACCTTCCTGCCTCCACTGACTGGTAAACTTAAAAAAAAATCAGTTGTCCCATTAAGCTACTCCACAAATTCCACTGCCTCATCCTCACCCTTTTTCCAGAGTATAAGAATATCATCCAAAAATCTGTTATAGGACAATATTTTGTCATTGTATCTAGAATTGAGAATGAATTCTTTCTCCTAATCCAACAATACTTAGTTGGCAAAAATGGAAGCACACTTGTGTCCCATCGCCACCCCTGCCACTTGATGAAAAATTTCACAGTCGAACATAAGAAAGTTGTTTTTGAGTACCAGTTCCATAAATTCGACCAGTACTTCCACTGTTCCAAAGTCCAGATTAGTTAAACACAAAATACTGTTCCTAAACATTCCTATACCTCTGCCATGCGGAATAACCAAAAACAAACTGACAACGTCAAATTGTTAAAAAACTAAACTTGAACTCTCCAGTATTCCTATACCTGGACAGTCTTTGTAAACAGTGCCACAGATCCCTCACAATATGTTCAACTTCCTTGACCAACCCACCAACCTTATTGTCTATCCATGCGGCCAGGGGTTCTGTCTTTGATCCCCTGGCTGCCACAATAGGTCTAAAAGGGGGGGGGTTGGTTGTAGATTTTAGGTATGCCAAAAATGTTTGGTATTACCGGCTTCGGCAGTGTGAGAAATTCCATATCCTTCCCCCCAATCCTGCCTTGCAATAACTCTTGAGTTAAAACAATGTCAATCCATGCATAGGCCCTATTAACCTCATGTCTCGACAGCCTTTCATAAGTTGATTCATCAATCAATACTTGTTCCATCCTGGCCACATAATCTATTTGTCACATGATTACCACCCCCCACCTTTGTCGGGGGTCATAATTCTTAGATTCTTATCCATCACTAATCCATGGAGGAATAAAAAGAGTTTTGCGACTAAGTCCATTCTCAACTTGATTTACATTTCTGCCTTGAAAATATAGTTTAACATTTAACTGTCTAGTTAATAACTTCAGGTTTAATAAAGTCCCTGCAACATCTAAATGGGTGTTAGGAACAAAAGATATTCCTTTCCTCAAGAGATTAAAGTGTTGACTAATTAATTCTACTTCGGAGTAATTATGTACAGTAAACCCATCTCTTTCCACCAGATCACACACCAACAGGGAATCATCAACTAACTCATTGTCCTCTATGTTATTCCCCCAAAACACATGGAATCCACTCAACTCCATTTTCTGGATTGTTTATTCTTCCAGGTTCTCCCCAGATAGTAATTTCCCCCTTGATTCCAACCTTGAGTTCTGCCCTGCTGATTGTAACCCACCTGATTCCTCAGGCGTTCTGACCTCCTGAGTGTTCCTCCCTGTAAAAAAGCATAATGCTTAAGGGGAAACTGCAAGACTAAGCAGGTGGTGTATTTGGCTGTCTGTAGTAAATGTAATGCCCATTATGTGGGTAAAACAGAGAGACAGCTGAACAGACGCATCTACGAACATCTATACAGAATAAAGAAGTGTGACAACAAAAATGCATTGTGTAAACACATAATGGAAAAGGGAGAAGATCACAGTTTTTTATTTTCTATAATTGAACAGGTGGACACCATTGTCCTTGGAGGTGATTGGAAAATGAAATTGTCAGCATGCGAAAGCAAATGGCAAATCTTAACAGATTCGACGAGATCACCTGGCCTCAATGATTTTATCAGCATAAAACCCTTCTTAGCTTTAGAGTAATTTTTTAGAATCTCATGGTATGACGATTTACTTAACGGTTTATAATAATAATATATAATATCTATAATATTTATAATACTTACTATATTCATTTTACTGTACTTAAAACTGTTCCCACATGAATGTCATATGTATCAGAGAGTAGAGTTGCTATTTACACATGTTCCTTAAAATAGTTTGTAAAAAATTTTTTAAATTTTTTAATTTTTTAAATATTTAATTATAACAACTCTATATTGTATTTCAGATTATTTGTTCCACTTATACAGATGGATAATGTATTCTACGAGTTATAGAGAGATCTCATGGAATTTTTGTGAGCTTCAAATATTTATATATATGTCATTTTTTACATAAAATACATTTATCTTATTACATTTCTTGTAGAGTCAAATTAGTGGTTCATTAGTGTAGGAAATGTTTACTTATTTTTGAGTATTGTGTCTTTTAAATAGTTGGCGCTTATTCTAATGTTTTAATTGTATGAGAGGGTGCTAATTGGATGGGGAGGTGTATAAATACCACGTTGCTTATGAGTTTTAGATGTTCTGATGAAGGCTGGGGTACAGCCGAAAGCGCTTAACTGGTTAAATAAAGTCTTATTTCATTCACCATCAAACGTTTTGGATTCATCTATTTTGGAATATACTTTCATCCTTTTTCGTCACTTTTAATATTTTGGCGTCCTATAGTCGAGCGGAGTTTTCCTCTACCACGGAACTGTTATTGTGTTATTTCTTCAACTTGTGTGGGTCTCGAGATGGCAGAGGAATCCCAACTCACAGCTTCATTGCCTAAGGATGCCATTCAGGAACTACGATATGATCTCACCGCTCTGCAGGCAGAGGTACACAAGCTTGTGTCTTTATTCAGCGAACTAGCAGCCAATATCGGCAAACCTAAAGAGGAGATGCAACGTGGGGACTCTATGGAGCTGGTTCAGGCACAGCTCATACATACTACTTTGGAGGACGACGCTGACGATCTCGCGATACGCAATGAGCCTACCATGCACAAGCGGAATTTTGGGCAGAGACTGCAAGCTCGTAATGGCGTCAGCACACCAGATTGTGGCTTCCCAAAAGTGTTTGAAGGCACAGATGTGGCCTTTGAACATCCGCCGGAGATGCAGCAGGTAGCGGAGACACAGGCAGCTTGTCGAGCCGCCAAACCACGCAATTTGGATTTAGCTCAACACGAGGATGATTTCCTTTTAAGTGAACGCCACGAATTTGCTGAACAGGATATCACCTTTGATTTCAGCATGTGTAAGAAGCGGTCTGATCATCAGGTTGGAGGGGCCCGACCGAAAACTTATAAAAACAGTAACCATCTTGCAGGGACTGCCATGGATCATACAGGTACTGTAATTACACATGTGGGGAGTTTCCCCACGACTTACAACAAATTTCATGTACTTGAACAAATTGATTTGAGCCACCTTGATGATGGTCACTTATCTAAGGGCTATACCAATAACATTAATAATGAAAAGGACATATTTGAAAAATTTTTATGTGAAGAACATGATTATTTTGACAAGGACAAGAGGGTTATGAAAGAGATTGATGGCAAGAAGGACATCAATCACATGTCCTTAAAAGAATGTATACTTGACTATGGTAAAAAGCTCATTGCATATAAGAATACTAAGATAGACCGTAGCTATTTAACAAAATGTATTGCACTCAATATTGTACCAAAAGGTTTAAGATTTTCAGGATTTTATGAAATTGTTTATTAAACATTTGGATGTTAAGTTGAGTTTGTTAGTTGATGATTTAGAGAACTTAAATATTTCTATTAGACAGCATTCTGAATTTAGTAGCTACAAGGATTTATATCTGAAACAGTTTCATTATGCAGAAAATAGTGAGTCCAATATTGTGGACAGAAAAGAGGAAAAAATTACAGCGTGACAAGGATGCATACAAGAATGATAGAGCATACGTATGGCCAAGACAGAAGAATTTCATCACACACAATAGGTATCCACCCAGGGGACACGAGGGAATTAAATCAGATAAGAAAGAAAATTTTCAGGGGGGAAGGTTCTATCCGGCATGGAGGGATACAAAACCAAGGTACTGAATGCACGTGCATTTCACAATATCCTTACAGTTGATAACCCTTCAGTTGAAAACCACACCCTGTCAGTCGTTTGTGATTCTCCCTCACTCCATGGGAATATGTCGACATCATTCAACGATGACATCCATCCCAGGATTACTACACATTGTGGGTTCAAGGTTTTTAATTACACGGACATGGATATCAACCCCACAAGTGCAGAACTTCTCAGTAAAGGTATGAAATTTATACCGACGAAGGGATGGAATTTAGTGGACAGTATTAAAGAAATCAAGAAATATTGTAGAAAGTTGAATTTGGCACTATTCTTTGATAAGAATCCTGATACTAAGAACATGATGAAGGGCATAGCGGGCACCGCTCTTACCAAGAAAAGCACCTTTATCCCAGCTCCTAATCCACATGTGCAAAACTATGAACAACTAGTTTGTAATGACATTTATTGGACATATCAGAACAAGACTCACAAGGGATACAGTGAACATGATAATCTCACATCTTTGGAGAGACAGTGCCTCTCAGACCTGATCAACAATAAGAACATCAGGGTCATGAAACCTGACAAGGGTGGTGGGGCCGTGATATTCTCTACGGAGGAATATAAATTGGAGATACATAACATCTTACACAATTCAGGAAACTATGAACACATTTCCTTGAATCAGGTCAACATTGGTCACAGACGCATCGATCTCATCATTGAGGAATACCTCATTGACAATAGGATCTCTAATGAGACCTATTCGTTTTTGAAGGTAGACCACCCAGTGTTGGCCAAGATTGTGGGTATCCCCAAGATACACAAATCACTAAAACAACCACCCTTCCGCCCTATTGTTTCAGGTTCGAGGTCCAAATCCTTCAAAATCGGACAACTGATTGATGGATGGCTCAAGATGGTCTACGACAACATCCCTCATATCATTAAAGATTCTTGGAGATTTTTGGGGGTTATTACTCAGGATTTGTGGGATACAAATTTGATTTTTTTGACAGTTGATGTCGTAGATTTGTTCTCTTGCATACCTAGGACAGAAGGCTTGGAATATTTTGAAAGAAGTCTTAAGAAATTCACGGAATATTCATGGGAGAAAATCAGCCTCATTTGTGACATGATGTCACTTGTGTTAGACCATAATTACATCCTATCCCAAGGAGAATACTTTAGGCAGACCAGGGGTGTGGCGATGGGAGCAGCTTGTGCTCCCATCTTTGCCAACCTGGTGATGGCCGAGTGGGAAACGGAAAGTGTTTTCAAGAGTTCTTTTTTCAAAGATATTGCCCTATACGTCAGGTACCTTGACGACATTTTTATCTTATGGAAAGCATCCGTAGAGAGATTGAATGAATTCATGATATACCTCAACCAGACAGCTGAGTTTTTACAGTTTACGCACGAGTATAGCCATCGAGAAATTTCTTATCTGGACGTACTTCTAAGGAAGAATGATAGCGGATTCACCTCCAGTACGTACAGAAAACCAACTTTTTCGAATGACTATGTACATTACAGTAGCAATCATCCACCACATGTTTTTCATAATGTGTTGAAGGGCCAATGTATCCGCGTGGCTAGGATGTCGTCTAACACACACATCCTGGAGTTAGAACTTTCATTGATTAGAGATATGTTCAAGAAAAGAGCTTACCCTGATCATATGGTCAATGAGGTTACAAATTATGTTTTTAAACAATGGGGCAAAAAATATCCTCCGTTATTAGGCAATTACAAACCATCTATTAGAGAGGATACACATAAATCACCTGTTGGTAGGGTGTGTGTTCTTATGTATTCGCCTAGTATACATATTATTAAAGACATCTTGGAGAGATATTGGCATACATTGAGTGTCATAGACAAAGATCAGATCTTGGGTCATCAACCGAGATGCGTATACAAAACAGCTCCCAACTTGAAAGCTCTATTAGAGAGGGATAGTCATATGCAAACCAAATCAGCTACTTTTACGGGGACGATGAAATGTGGTAATTGTAAACAATGTAAATTTATCAACACCAACAAAAGTATAAGATTAGATGACGTATGTCACACCACCATTAAATGCTTAAGGGGAAACTGCAAGACTAAGCAGGTGGTGTATTTGGCTGTCTGTAGTAAATGTAATGCCCATTATGTGGGTAAAACAGAGAGACAGCTGAACAGACGCATCTACGAACATCTATACAGAATAAAGAAGTGTGACAACAAAAATGCATTGTGTAAACACATAATGGAAAAGGGAGAAGATCACAGTTTTTTATTTTCTATAATTGAACAGGTGGACACCATTGTCCTTGGAGGTGATTGGAAAATGAAATTGTCAGCATGCGAAAGCAAATGGCAAATCTTAACAGATTCGACGAGATCACCTGGCCTCAATGATTTTATCAGCATAAAACCCTTCTTAGCTTTAGAGTAATTTTTTAGAATCTCATGGTATGACGATTTACTTAACGGTTTATAATAATAATATATAATATCTATAATATTTATAATACTTACTATATTCATTTTACTGTACTTAAAACTGTTCCCACATGAATGTCATATGTATCAGAGAGTAGAGTTGCTATTTACACATGTTCCTTAAAATAGTTTGTAAAAAATTTTTTAAATTTTTTAATTTTTTAAATATTTAATTATAACAACTCTATATTGTATTTCAGATTATTTGTTCCACTTATACAGATGGATAATGTATTCTACGAGTTATAGAGAGATCTCATGGAATTTTTGTGAGCTTCAAATATTTATATATATGTCATTTTTTACATAAAATACATTTATCTTATTACATTTCTTGTAGAGTCAAATTAGTGGTTCATTAGTGTAGGAAATGTTTACTTATTTTTGAGTATTGTGTCTTTTAAATATTTGGCGCTTATTCTAATGTTTTAATTGTATGAGAGGGTGCTAATTGGATGGGGAGGTGTATAAATACCACGTTGCTTATGAGTTTTAGATGTTCTGATGAAGGCTGGGGTACAGCCGAAAGCGCTTAACTGGTTAAATAAAGTCTTATTTCATTCACCATCAAACGTTTTGGATTCATCTATTTTGGAATATACTTTCATCCTTTTTCGTCACTTTTAATATTTTGGCGTCCTATAGTCGAGCGGAGTTTTCCTCTACCACGGAACTGTTATTGTGTTATTTCTTCAACTTGTGTAGATTTTAGGTATGCCAAAAATGTTTGGTATTACCGGCTTCGGCAGTGTGAGAAATTCCATATCCTTCCCCCCAATCCTGCCTTGCAATAACTCTTGAGTTAAAACAATGTCAATCCATGCATAGGCCCTATTAACCTCATGTCTCGACAGCCTTTCATAAGTTGATTCATCAATCAATACTTGTTCCATCCTGGCCACATAATCTATTTGTCACATGATTACCACCCCCCACCTTTGTCGGGGGTCATAATTCTTAGATTCTTATCCATCACTAATCCATGGAGGAATAAAAAGAGTTTTGCGACTAAGTCCATTCTCAACTTGATTTACATTTCTGCCTTGAAAATATAGTTTAACATTTAACTGTCTAGTTAATAACTTCAGGTTTAATAAAGTCCCTGCAACATCTAAATGGGTGTTAGGAACAAAAGATATTCCTTTCCTCAAGAGATTAAAGTGTTGACTAATTAATTCTACTTCGGAGTAATTATGTACAGTAAACCCATCTCTTTCCACCAGATCACACACCAACAGGGTATCATCATCTAACTCATTGTCCTCTATGTTATTCCCCCAAAACACATGGAATCCACTCAACTCCATTTTCTGGATTGTTTATTCTTCCAGGTTCTCCCCAGATAGTAATTTCCCCCTTGATTCCAACCTTGAGTTCTGCCCTGCTGATTGTAACCCACCTGATTCCTCAGGCGTTCTGACCTCCTGAGTGTTCCTCCCTGTAAAAAAGCATCTAACCTTTGTTAGTCCCCCTCAGTATTAGAATTTACATGGTGTGATTCTGTCCTATTAATTCTTTCACCAGGAACATTGTAATCACTTGTTTTCCAAATGCCCCTGTCAACCATTCACTGACCATTAGGATACGCCACATTATTTTTATAATCATTGGTATCATGAACTAATTTACATTGCTTAATAGTTATATTCTTTTTGACAAATTTCTCAACATCATGCAACACCTTACTGTAATTTGCTTGATAAGATACAAACATGTTGGACATAACTAAAAACAATGACATTAAAATCAAAGAGTTACAACAACAGATTTTTGAGCTTAACACTAGTCTTGTTGATGATGCAATGTTTTTACCTTATCAAGCAAATTACTGTAAGGTGTTGCATGATGTTGAGAAATTTGTCAAAAAGAATATAACTATTAAGCAACGTAAATTAGTTTGTGATACCAATGATTATAAAAAATAATGTGGCGTATCCTAATGGTCAGTGAATGGTTGACAGGGCATTGGGGAAACAAGTGATGACAATGTTCCTAGTGAAAGAATTAATATGACAGAATCATACCATGTAAATTCTAATACTGAGGGGGACCAACAAAGGTCAGATGCTTTTTCACAGGGAGAAACACTCAGGAGGTCAGAACGCCTGAGGAATCAGGCGGGTTACAATCAGCAGAGCGGAACTCAAGGTTGGAATCAAGGGGGGAATTACTATCCAGGGAGAACCTGGAAGAACAAACAATCCAGAAAATGGAACTGAGTGAATTCCATGAGTTTTGGGGGAAATAACACAGAGGACAATGTGTTAGTTGATGATTCCCTGTTGGTGTGTGATCTGGTGGAAAGAGATGGGTTTAATATATATAATTACACTGAAGTAGAATTAATTAGTCAACACTTTAATCTCTTGAGGAAAGGAATGTCTTTTGTTCCCAACACCCGTTTAGATGTTGCAGGGACATTATTAAACCTGAAGTTATTCACTAGGCAGTTAAATCTTAAACTATATTTTCAAGGCAGAAATGTAAATCAAGTTGAGAATGGACTTAGTCGCAAAAGTCTTTTTATTCCCCCAACCAATCCTGAAATTAACATGTTTGAAAATATTTTGTGAGGAGGAAATACGGAATCTGGCCAAAGAAAAGAAGACATTTAGTTATAATTTAACTAGGGAGAAAAATCATCTGTTGCATGGATTAGCGATGGATAAGAATCTAAGAATTATGACCCCCGACAAAGGTTGGGGGTGGTAATCATGTGACAAATAGATTATGTGGCCAGGATGGAACAAGTATTGATTGATGAATCAACTTATGAAAGGCTGTCGAGACATGAGGTTAATAGGGCCTATGTAAAAAGTCTTTCGGCTTTTCCCAGATAGGGGTCGCCACAGCAGAACTCCGGTCTGCTCATGATTGGCAGTGGATTTTTATGGTGCCGAGTTGCCAGCCCAATGCCCAACCTTCAAAGAAGGCATGCCCATTCACTCTCGCACCTACCTGCATGTCGTTAGCATCACTCGACCACAAGGAGGACATGCAGACTCCATACTGAAGGTGCTCCAGCCGAGAATCGAACAGGAGAACCTCTTGCTGTGAGGCGACAATGCTAACCACTGCACCACTGTTGCCGTTAATGCATGGATTGATATTGTTCTAGCTCAAGAGTTATTGCAAGGCAGGATTGGGGGGAAGGATATGGAATTTCTCACAGTGCCAAAGCCGGTAATACCAAACATTTTTGGTATACCTAAGACCAACAAATCTACAACCAATCCCCCTTTTAGACCTATTGTGCCTTCCAGGGGATCAAAGACAGAACCCCTGGCAGCCTGGATAGATAATACTGTTTGTGGGTTGGTCAAGGAAGTTGAACATATTGTGAGGGATTTGTGGCACTGTTTACAAAGACTGTCCAGGTATAGGAATACTGAAGAGTTTAAGTTTAGTTTTTTAACAATTGATGTTGTCAATTTGTTTTCAGTTATTCCACATAGCAGAGGTATAGGAATGTTTAGGAACAGTATTTTGAGTTTAACCAACTTGGACTTTGGAACAGTGGACGTACTGGTCGAATTTATGGAACTGGTACTCAAAAACAACTTTCTTATGTTCGAGGGTGAAAGATTTCATCAAGTGGCAGGGGTGGCAATGGCAGCCAAGTGTGCTCCCATCTTTGCCAACTTAGTATTGTTGGAAATGGAAGAAATAATTCATTTTCAATTCTAGATACAATGACAAAATATTGTCCTATAACAGATTTGTGGATGATATTCTTATACTCTGGAAAGGAGGTGAGGATGAGGCAGTGGAATTTGTGGAGTATCTTAATGAGACAACCAATTTTTTGAAGTTTACCAGTCAGTGGGGGCAGGAAGCTATTCATTATTTGGATATTAATTTATCTATGAGCAATGGAGTAATAGAGAGTGCAATTTACAGGAAAGCCTCCTATTCTAATACCCTGTTACATTTTGATAGTAACCATCCCCAGTTTCAAAAATGTAGTGTGGTCAAGGGTCAGATGTTCAGGCTATTGAGGCTTACCAGTGCTAATAAGATGTATAATAATGAAATTTATAAACTGATTGGGTTATTTTTAGACAGAGGCTATCCACTAAAACTGTTGATCAACATCAAGAAGGAAGTTATGAACAAGAGGAAAACAAGCTTTGCCCCAATATTAACTTTGGAACAAGATCTGCAGACTAATATTAGGGAGTGTGGCAAGACCAATACTATGGTTTTGAAATATAGTAAATGCACTTCCAATATTGTCAAAATTATGAACAAGAGCTGGGAACTATGTTTTGAACCTGGAATCACGTCCCTGTTAGGTGCAAAACCCCAAATAGTTTATAGTAGGGGGAGGAATATAAAAAATATCTTGGGGGGACAAAGCAGTAAAGGTACCTACAAATCCAGCATGAGTAAATGTGAATTTTGCAAATATTGTACGTACATAAATAATGGACCATATGTCATTATTAGCAGCTATGATTCTTCCATTCGGTGTCTGGGGAGATGCAACTGTAGCACCAGCAAGGTAGTGTATGTGGCAACGTGTCTTTCCTGTACCGGGTTTTATATAGGCAAAACTTCCCGGCGATTAAGGGACAGAATCATTGAGCATTTGAGGGCAATAAAGAACAAGGATACACATAATGCCCTCTATATGCATTCTGAGAAATGTATGAACTTTAACAAGTTTTTATTTTTTATTATCGATAGGGTTTTGGATAATGAGCAGGGAGGGGATTTTAATTCAGTATTGGAAGCAAAGGAATCCCAGTGGCAACTGTGGGTGAATGCCACGATTGCCCCATGTTTGAATGATTTTATTTCTATAAAACCTTTTTTAAAAATTAGACATAACCAGGTCTCATAAAAATGAGGGTCTGGGCATGAATTTAAAATGTAATAAAATGTGGTATGTTTTGTGGTGATTGTTAGTGAAGAATATGTTTGTTCTGGGTCTTGAAATATTTTCAAATGTTTTTAATGGTATGTGAAAGTAAGCATTTGATTTACTGAGGGTTTGTTTGTTACAAGTCTTTAAGAATGGTAGTTGCATTTATTGGAACAACTCTGAAGAAGACTGTGTTATTCATTTTCTGGTGAAAGTGCTTAGTTGTTCTGTGTTTGGAGCAATAAACTGTCTGTTTCAGAATTTATTTTTTCTTTTTATTTCATGGTTGGTGGTCTTTTTGGCAGTTCTAATAAAATGCTTTAAATTTAAAATAAAATCAGTTACCTCTGCTTTATTCACTGGAATAAAAGGTAGTCCTTTCTCTAACACAGCTTTCTCTGCACTATTTAAGTGTCTCTTTGAAATATTCCATATCAGAGTGTCTCCTTGACTGACCACATTCGCTTTAATGTGTGTCCTAAGTTCTGGTCGAATTCTTGTTTCTGTTTCATTCTTGTTCTGCTCCTTGATCTCTGCTGCTGTTTCCCCATCTTCCTGGATATTGGCAAGGGGAAATGTTGAAAAACCTGTTCATGTCCTTTCATTTTCAACATCGATTGACTGTCTCCTGTAGTCATGGCTTCAGGTGCTGTCTCATTCTCCAATTGTGAAGTTTCTTGCCCTGTTGTGGCTGCATTATGAATTAAAACTCTTGTTGTTGTTACAGAAGATGTTTTACTTCTTGCTCCTAATTGAATCACTTATCCACTGTCAACACTGTTCTTTGGACTTGTAATGATGAATTCACTTTCCTTCCATACATCAGGATCAGCTGTTTTGCTTTCCTCTCTTCCTGTGACATGATTGGCCACTCTAATTGTCTTCAGCCAAGCAAAAACATGGGCATTCATAAAGTCAGGCTTATCTCTCTCCAATTTCCAGGTTTTTATCTGCAACATTTTCCTTTCAAAAGTAATGAGAAAGTCAAGTAAACTGCCGATCCTGTTGTCAACAACAGCTGAAGGAAATTTATTGTATAAATCAGTCTAGAGGGAGACTACGTTCTCACTTACATCTTAAGTCTTAAGTCCTTCTACTCCAGTCTGAAGAAGTCAATCAACAACTTAATGCAATTAAAGCTCAGTTCAGTATTCATTTGCTGCCACCTGCTAAGCAGCTCCAAATACGTCTCATCATATGTGTGCATTTTAAGCACTCTTAAGCCTCTGGGAGCAACTTTCAGTTTTAAACATGCTTCAAAGTAGAATCTCTGTAACTGTAGCCTTTTAAGCTTAAAGAGTGCATCCTCCAGCTATATAAACATGCCATGCAACACAGTGACATCAGCAGTCTCTAGTGTTACATCCTCTTTTATCACAAAAATATCTTCTGCAAATAGAGGATTAGAATCACTATTCAGACAGTCATAAAGTCTCTCAGAACAGGTTTTCCTTGAAAATCATAACTACCCATTCTCGGAGGATAACCCAGCTCTATTTCTGCCACACCCCTTCTGCCATTGCTCTGGAGCCTTGCATTAAAACAAAAAGGATAAACCCAAGCAAAACCCTAAGAAACACCAGATAAATGTTCTGCCCAAAGCAACAATCAATCCAAAAATCCACAAAAGGGCAGTACAAAGTGAAGCAGATCCTGGTTAGTTGAAATCATATTATTTCTCTCGAGACACGTAAGTGCTTTCACAGTTGTAAAACTACTTCTTCAGATGTTAATGAACACACCACAAACCAGTCCTTAAACAGTATTATGCCATTACCCCTCCTTAATCCAGAATAATTCAATTGCAATATTAAATGGGCTCAAACCTATTACATACTAAAACATTACTAGAAATTAAAAATATATATATTAAAATACAAACAAAATATGTAACAACTTATATATGTATAAAAACTTTGAAATGAAATTGTATTTTGTTTCATGTTTAAGAATATGAAATCTTTAAAACAGTTATTATGCTACCCAAAGAATGTGGGAGTTAGTGTGCATACAGAAAATGCATTAACCTGTTCTAAATGTAATTATTTTGGATTTATTAATACTTCTGGGCAATTCTTCCATCCAGACCTGAATAGGAATTTTGTTTTTAAGGTAGAAGCTGATTGTGACAAAATGAATGTGGTTTATTTAGCACCATGTATGATATGCAGATCATTTTATATAGGTAAGACGGATAGGAGGATGAGAGAGAGAATAAGTGAGCATTTATACTCCATTAGTAATAAGGTAACCACTAATGCTTTAGTGGAACATGTGATGTCAGGTGACCAAGACTAGATGGATAGTAAGAATGAGAACAGACAGAGGCAGGGGTTTGAATGACAAAGTTCCCATACAACCCATTTTAAAAGCAAGGCCATTGTTTAGATAAGCCTTTGTCCTATCACATGACATTGTAACATATAGTCACAGACTATTGGTCTGCAGGGTGACATAACTTACCATATATTAGAGCACAGGAATTGTGCACAAGGGGTTGTGGGTCTGTATACATGGTTTTATATTTGTGCAAAGTTATTCTTCCATATTACATATTCCATAGGCTTATTTTCATACACACATATGCATACATTAGGTTTGAGCTTTGGTGGATGGGAATTTTTCTTTACATGCACTAGATGCAATTTAATTTTAAGGTTTTTATACATATAGAAGTTGTTAAATATTTTTGTTTATATTTTAGTATATACATTTTTAATGTCTAGTAATGTTCTAGTATGTAATAGGTTCAAGCCCCTTTAATATTGCAATTGAATTATTCTGGATTAAGGAGGGGTAGTGACGTATTAATCCAGAATAATTCAATTGCAATATTAAAGGGGTTTGAACCTATTACATACTAGAACATTACTAGACAATAAAAATATATATACTAAAATATAAACAAAAATATATAACAACTTCTATATGTATAAAAATAAATGAAATTGCATCTAGTGCACAGATGCCGCGGTGGTATGGCGGTAGTGTTGTTACCTCACAGCAAGAGGTTCTCCCATTCGTTTCTCGGCTGGGCTTGGGAGTGCCTTCTGTGTGGAGTCTGCATGTCCTCCCCACGGTTGGGTAGCGTTCGAAAGACATGCGTGCGTAAATGGGCGTGCCTTCGTTGAAGGTTGGGCGTCAAGCTGGCACCTCGGCATTTCGTAAAAATCTACTGCCAGTCATTAGCAGACCGGAGTTCCGCTGTGGCGACCCCTTACCGGGAAAACCGAAAGACAAACAACAACAACAAACAACAAGTGACGTATTACTATTTAAGGAATGGTTTGTGGTGTGTTCATTAATGTCTGAAAAAGCAGTTTTACAACTGTGAAAGTGCTTGCATTCTCGAGAGAATAAATTTGATTTCACCTAAACTGGATCTGTCTTCACTTTGTACTGCCCTTTTGTGGATTTTTGAATTGAATATTTGTTACAAGATTGACTGGCATTTTTCTCCTTCAGGTAATTGGTTATACGGTTAAATGTTCTCTCAGCCAAATTTAGTTTTCTTCCCTCCTCTCTGCAAACTTTCCAGAACTCAGCTTGTTTGCAGTGAAACTGTAGCTGTCTGAGCATAACTCACCTGCAGATTCATAGTATTTTGCAAAACTTCTCAGGGGTGTAGCCAGAAAATTCAATTTTCTACTCACAAGCTCTTTTCAGTGAACCCCAACCCACATGTCATTTCAAACAAATGAACACATCTTTCAAAATGTTGTCCCCCTTGCAGTTAATAAACGAACACATTATTTTCAGCAGTTAAAAAAAAAACTATTAAAGATATTGGTTTTGGATTTGCAATCTTCTCTGTAAGCAAGTTATGTACTTGTTGTTAAAGGCATTAATTTAGACAGCTGCTAGTTACACCCTTGCTTCTCTCCTTCATACCAGCGATACTGTAACTACTGACTGATAGGATAACCCTTGTGCTCCCAAAACATGTATTAGACTACTGCTACTGTTATATAAACTTGTTCCAATGAAAGCATAACAGATATGACTCCTCCTGTAGGTTAAGGAGCTGTTTCCCGCTATGCTCCTCTCTCACCCCCAATGCCCCAGCCATCTCTCATGCCATTACATCTTTAAGACCTTTTTTCCACCCAAAACTCCACCTACTTCCCATCCCTCTAAAATGCATACACATAAATACAAATATACCCCAGGCACAATAATGCAAACGACTCCAGAACCATCAGTCCAACATTTAAGCACTCTAACTTTCTTTCCTCCCTTGTAATTACTAACTGATTACAGTGATCACATCTCACTCTATCCAGCCCACTCTCCTATTTACTCTTGCCATTCCTATGTTAGTTTCCTGAGTGTTTTAGCTCCTCTCTCATTGACCTCTCTCTCTGCAAACCTTTATACCATGTTTCTCTTAAACCAGTAGCATAGCTAGGACAGTGTAAAAGGGGCAACTGCTCCAAGTGCAAAGTGTTAGTGGGGCATGATCTGATTAGTAATCATTCATTCAGATCTGTCTTAGTACAATACCAGCTTTTAATAATGGTATTACATGTGCGGTCAAACTCGAGTGCTGTAATGCTCCATGTGTGGTCTAACTATGGCAAGCAGTTTGCAGTTTAAATGTAATATCTATATCTATATTTATGTCTATATGTCTATCTCTCTCTAGTTCTACGTTCAAATCCCAAATACCTACAATATCGAACTACAGAATCCCGAGAAGACAATAGTGAAAGATTAGTTTACCATAAGTTGAAAATCCTGAGTGTTAAAATTCCAAAATGGTGTTCATTGCTAGTGAAATGGTGTACTAGTTATTTTTGCACTCTCTCTTTAAGGTTTTTAGTTTGGGAAAAGAAACAGTATGGCGAACATAAAGTTTGGAATGGCGAGTCATTGGTAATGTTTCTAAGTATACAGAGTGTTATGAAGAAAAGCTAGTTGTCTGTATTGTAGGGTAGGCTTAGTGTATATAATCTGGTATATTAAGCAGTAAGTTGTTTTGTTGTGTGTGGATGGAGAGGAAAAGTTATAGGTAGTGGTTATTACGCATGTGTGTTAGTGATTACGTTTTCTTCACTGTTGATATATTTAATATGCAAGGGGTGTGGGGGTGTAAACTTGTAGAAGTGTGTAGTGTCTTAATTTAGTTTGTTATTGTGTTTTTTGTTGGGGGTGGGTTGGGTCATTCCTGCCTGCTTCTTCTTATTTGGTAATGTAAATGTCAGTATTTTGGATTTTCAGTGATTTGAAGTGTCGGTATTGTCATCTCAGGATTCTGTAGTTCGAAATTGTGGGCATTCTGGATTTGAAAGTAGAACCAGATAGATAGATAGATAGATAGATAGATAGATAGATAGATAGATTTTTTTTAACTAAAACCTCAGTGCCATAGGGCCTTCTACAGGATATAAACTGTAACAACTGCTTGCTACATTTATAGCAAGCAGTTTGCTACATTTTAAGATAAAAATGTATTTTTCTATATATATATATATATATATATATTTTTTTTTTTTTTTTTTTTTTTTTTTTACTATAATGTAAGGAAGGAGGGTTGGAGGCAGGGCACAGAAATATTTTTGAAGAAAATGCTTTTTTCTTTGCTCTTCACTTTTAGAACTGAGGGGGTTGAGCACTCATTTGTGGGACTTCACAGGGTGCTACTTAAGCCACGTATGACTCTGTGTTAAAAATAACTGCATCCGTTACATTACAGCTTACCATATACCACTCAATCTTACAAGTTTCTCACTATCTTCTCCACTGTTAATCACCCATTTCATCACTTCTAATGTATACAATGACTCGCCCAAGCTTTACTTCAAATACGCATTACTAAACCCAAACACATATCCCATCAAAATAAAATTAACTCTAAATATTAAACCAAAATGATCTTACCAAATGTATCCACCTTTCTCTCTCTCTCTCCTGCTGCTCTGTGGGGATATTCACCCACACCTGGATCCTCCTCCCAGTCTGATTTTCCAATAACCTCCAAAACTTATAACAACCCAAACCTTTCCTCCTATTCAGCCCTTCAATCTCCTTCCAACATATGGACTACACCACCATCCTCAAAATTCAACCCACCTACCTCAAACTCAACCAAACAGCTTCAATTAATTTCCTCAGATACTCATACCATCTATAATAAATTCTCAAAACTCTGCACCTGGATCTCCCACAAAAAAACAGATATTCTGTCCATACCTGAAACATGGGTAAAACCCCATATACTTGATTACGAAATACCACTCCCTGGTTATATCATCAGGGCTAATCAACTCAAAAATAAAAGGCAATAGAGTAGCTGTACTATATCCAGACTATTTTGAAATCCTACCCTATAATAAATTTATTTCCAAATTCTGTAATGGAAACTCCGCATCTCCCATCTTAAACTAAACAACCACAAACTACTATGTATTATAGTATTCTGTATTCCCCTAGGCAATAATGCTACATTTCTGGAAAACATTTAAACTGGCTCTCAAATACAATTTCTAATGAAAAGATAATCCTAAGTGACGTTAAATTTGATTTGCAGATTATTTATTTATTTATGTATTTATTTTACATTTGTTTTCCAGGAAAGTCTGACTGGACACAGGTACTTTTTCAGCGGAGGCCCAGGGAGAAAAGCTCCAGTACAAAATAAAATATAAAAGCATTAACATTGTAAAAGTTGACAAAATTTGCAGGGACAATACATAAGTGAACAATAGTAAAACACAGAGATGAGAAATACAGTTTATCAATGGTATCAACAATACAACATGTAGATCAACAATAAATTAGGATTTAGTGAGTTGCTTTGTACGTGAGTTAGGAAAAGAATTATGATAGCACCCTGTGATCAGTATGTGGTAGCCTATACAGAGGTTAGTATTAGCCAGGTGAGTTTCAGGATAATAGCCAGGCATTGTTCAAGTGTGATGTTAGTAGTTTTTTAAATTATGCTGTGGAAGATCTGGAAATAATGGGGAATGGTAGTTTATTCCAAATTTTGGGGATGATGTTTGAGAAGAGATTCACCAAATGCATTATTGGCTTCAGTGGTATCCAGGAGATGTTTACTGCTGGAACGGAGGACCCTGGAAGTGGAGTATGGCTGTAGGAGATTTTGGAGTGCATGGGTAGCATCAGGCTGATGGAGGATTTTGTGGGCAAAGGTTAATTTTTTTATAGTGCAAAAGCTGGGGGAGTTCCAGCCAATGTAGCTGTTTTAGAGATGTGCAGTGATGAGACCTGTGAGTGGAATCAGTGGCAAATTTGGTGATTTTATTGTAACAGGATTTAAGCTTGGTTAGATCAGTTTTTTGAAGGTTGGTTAGGATTGGGGAGGCATATAGGAGCCCTGACAGGAGGTGAGTGCGGGCAATAGTAGGTTTTGAGCTTCTGATTATGAATTGTTTGTTCCTGTAAAGTAGTCCTAGCTTCTAATGAACCTTTTTAATTGTTTAAGCAATGTGGATATTGAATCTCAAGTTGTTATCAATTTCAATGTCTCGTAGTTTGGTGTGGGTTATTGGGGTGATAACAGTTTTGATCCTGGATTCTATGGTAAAGGAAGCAAAAGATGAGGGAGATCTTGTAGGGTGGAAGACAAAGAGTTTTGTTTTATTGGGGTTGAGAATCAGTTGGGAGTTGGTGAACCATGTTTCTACAGCTAGGAAGGATTCCTGGGTAATGGTGTTGAGGTGCTGTGCTGAGGGGGATGCAGATAGTGTAGAGTCATCTGCATATTGAATAACAGATGCATGAAGAGTGGGGGTGTGGAGATGGTTGATGAATAAGGAGAA
This sequence comes from Protopterus annectens, assembly GCF_019279795.1. NCBI lineage: Eukaryota > Metazoa > Chordata > Ceratodontiformes > Protopteridae > Protopterus > Protopterus annectens. The sequence goes on along the minus strand of NC_056750.1, from coordinate 826,345,887 downwards.
GAGTTAAGGTCCTAGGATGGGGCCTTGAGGGACTCCTAGGGACACAGGGAGAGAGACGGTTGATGAATAAAGTGAAGAGTAGAGGTCTTAGGATGGAGCCTTGATGGACCCCTAGAGACACAGGGAGAGAGATGGTTGATGAATAAGGAGAAGAGTAAAGGCCCTAGGGTGGAGCCTTGCGGGACTCCTGGGGACACAGGGAGAAGAGATGGTTGATGAATAAGGAGAAGAGTAAAGGCGCTAGGGTGGAGCCTTGAGGGACTCATGGGGACACAGAGAGAAGAGATGATTGATGAATAAAGAGAAGAGTAAGGGTCCTAGGATGGAGCCTTGAGGGACCCCTAGGGACACAGGGAGCAGAGATGGTTGATGAATAAGGAGAAGAGTAAAGGTCCTAGGATTAAGCCTTGAGGGACCCCTAGAGACACAGGGAGAGAGATGGTTGATGAATAAGGAGAAGAGTAAAGGTCCTAGGATGGAGCCTTGAGGGACTCCTAGGGACACAGGGAGAAGAGAGGTGGTTTTGCCACCATACAGCCTGCTGACATCCTGACAGATAGTTTTGGAACCAAGTGATACAAGAGCTATAAAAGTTGAAGGAGGAGAGCAAGTTGAGTAGTTTATTGTGATTTACCACATCAAAGGCCTTGGATAGATCCAAAAATATGGCAGATACATAAAGACCATGGTTTCTGACATGGTTAACTGTATTTGTGAAAGCCATTAGGGCTGTGGTGGTGCTGTGGTAGGGGCACAAACTGCATTTTGTGATTGATAAGAGATTATGTGTGAGAAGGTAATCCATGATTTGAGTATGGATGACTCTCTCAAGGATTTTGGATAAGGGTGACAGGATAGCGATTGGATGATAATTAGTACATTTACACAAAATACCATTCAATTAGCCTCATTCTGTTTGGTTTGACTTAACTCATTTCCTCTCCCACATACATTATAACTATCCAAAAAACTGTGACTCAGTTCTTGACTAGATATTAGTATTCAACTTTCACTAAGTATTTCTCCATTGGGACCATTTCTGTTTCCCACAGTTATCACCTCTTTTAACTGGTCTTTCCTGAAAATATTCCACTTGATGAAGCTCTACACCAGTTTAACACACTTCTCCTGCAAAGTCTGAATAGCCTTGCTCCAACTAGAACAAAAAGAGAAAAGAACAATCATACTTTACTCAAAGCAGGCACCCAATGAATGACATAGATAGGGCTTGGATAGAATAACAGTACTAAAAGACAGATTGATGCAATTGAGGAAATCTACTAAAAAAACATTGATAAATTAATGTTCCAACCCTAAAAAAATCTGGTCTTCTGTTCATAATAAAGATATAATATAAAGCTCATTTGGGTGTGTCTGGGTTTGGCTATTACCTATTACCCAAGGCAGTATTGTACACTTACCATACACCTTTAAGGCCAACTGCTATTGGTATATTATTATATTATTATTATTGGTATATTAACTGATTCAGTAGTGTGATTCAAACGTGATGTCACTGCTGCTGTTTCACATAACAATTGATGCCAGTAGTATGGGAATTAAAACCTCTAGCAATGATCTGTCATACTGGTTGTCAAATGAATTTATAAAGGAAATGATAATGTCAATACAATGAGTTATACACTACTTAGTGTATCAAGCAACATGGTCAAAGTGTTCAAGGAATATGAGGTAGGGAATTTAGGCAACCCATAGTACAGATTTATTATGCATCATTTAAAGTATATGGGCAATACCGCAGTGGTGCAGTGGTTAACATTATTGCCTCACAGTATGAGGGTCTCCAGTTTGATTCTTGGCTGGATCACCTTCTGTGCGGAGTCTGCATGTACTCCCCACGGACGAGTGACGTTAAAGACATGCAGGTAGGTGCGTGCATGAATGGGTTTGCCTTCTTTGAAGGTTGGGTGTCGGGCTGGCAACTCGACACCATAAAAATCCACTGCCAATCATTAGCAGATCAGAGTTCCACTGTGGTGATCCCTAACTGGGAAAAGCCGAAAGACAATTATTATTTAAAGTATATGGGCAGACCTCATCCCCCCCCCCTTCTGCAAGCTGATGTGATGGAGGTTAAATTTTACTATCTATCCTTAGTGGCATAATCTTGGGGTAAGTGGTGATCCTAAAAAGTTAGAGTGAAACAAAGGAAAATCCAAAAACAGTTGCTAATGGAGTGAAATTTTTGTTTGGCACCACATGCCATGGTAAGTTTTACTTTGTGAACAAATCACATTAACATATATGCAATTTATCCTAACACTACAATCAAAGTCAATGCATTGTAAAGTACTAGTGGGACTATAAACACCTTTATTCACTGCACCTTACAATCTTAGGAAAAAATTTTAAAGTTTTTTTATAACATTATTGAGCAACATGCAGTTTACAGTAATAAAATAAATATGCAAATATAGAATCATCATGGCAAATGCAATATACACTTTATAAAAATGAAACCTGTACACAGAAAATAAAGAAAAGAAATAGAAATACAAAAGAAAAATGCATTTATTTTACATTTGTTTACTGGGAAAGTCTGACTTGGAACAAAGCCAATTTTCAGCCGAGGTGCTGGGAGAAACGCTCCAGATGCATGCCTTTGAAACATGTGAAGAAACCAGAGCACCTGGAAGAAACCCACACAAATGCAAGGAGGCCATGCAGACTCCACACAGAAGGCACTCCAACCAAGAATTGAACCAGAGAACTGTGAGGCAACAGTGCTACCGCTTCACCACTGCACCATCCAAAATGAGATGAAAAAACTTAAATGAGGTCCACAGGTACATTTTAGGCATGTCTTATGTAATTTGTCGAACTGAACTCTGAAAGTAAGTTAACCAATGACAATGAAACAGTTTCATTTGTGTTCATGTTTCAAATGTGCTATTAATTTTTCTTCAGTAAAATATGTAATGTTCTAAAGATCTTAAGTTATTAGGAAGCAAGTTCCATGTTGCTGAGGTCATCTTTGGTTTATTTAATTTATGTATTACCACAGTTATACAAACTTATGTTCACAGGTTCATAGAAGGTTACTAGGCTAATGGCCCTAGAGCCATTACAAGCTTAGCTATATTTATCCCAAGTTGCCCCAGTTGTTAGTGGTTAGGTAAGTGAAGGTCACAGAGGTAAGCATCTATGATAGCTAATAATGACTGTCACTGTTCAGGATGGACATGGGCACCACCCTAGGAGTGAATTTGCTGTCACCCGTCCATTGATCTAGGTTGCATTTGAAGAGGATCAAGGAGGAGCTCTTTTTCATGTGAATTAGAATATTGTTCCAGAAAGTGGCAGTCTCTGGGAGATGTATCTATCTCTCCAACATGACTTGTTCATGTCACAGGCCAGATTAAGATCCCTGGAGCGAGTGACCCATGTGCAGTTTGATTTAAGAATGTGTAGCATTCATTAGGGCCTGTGTAAGCCAGGCACAGGTCACCCCTTAGCAACCTGTAGGAGATAGAATACAGTGACAGGGCTTTCATTCTTTTTGTGTAAGACTTGTTTTATGTAACCTGTAATTTTCTGGAGAGAAACATCTGTGGTCTCTCCAAATGTTGCAGATGTCTGGTGAGGTACATGCAAAAGGGAGCAGTGTACTCAATTACTGGTCTGATGAGGGCCGAGTATAATGGAATTATAACATCCTGAGATCTAGATGTGCCACATAGAAGTATTTCCTGAGTACTGTGGATATGTGGTGGTCAATGCTTAGGTTGCTATCAGCCTGAATTCCCAGATTACATATCACTGGGTCTACACTTGGGGGGGGGGGTGTTGTCTATAATGTAATTATTAGGGATGCCAGCTTTCCCAAAGGGAATAATACTGCATTTTTTTTTTTTTTTTTGCATTTAGCTTTAATCTGTGGCTTTGGCACCAATCATTTGTCTGCAATAACCCTATTTGCTGTATATTAACATGACTGGGGGACTCAATGTTTGCTCTCAATTTATTTATTTTTTATTTATTTGTTAACCAGGTATGTCTGCCTGAGCAGGAGCCCATTTTTAGTGGACGCCCGGGAAGAAAAGCTCCTTACATAACAATTATCAAAGCCAATAATGACAGTATATACAGAAAGCTTCAAATATAAGCCAAACTCTAATACAGTGGTAACTGCAGATACAATAAAAATCTCAAAATAATACAACAGTAAATAAATCAGCAGGTTGTGAATTAAATGATAGCAGAAATCAAGGATAGTAACTGTGGTCACATATAAACCTCAGAATATAGTTCAAAGTTGAACAGGTTAACAAGGTCAGTCTTAACTAATTATGAAATAAAAAAAATGCAACTGAGTGCAGAATAGAAAGGATATCTGAATAGTAAATTGTGATCTGCTTAAAGTACTAGGGGTGGTCTGGGAAAGGATGGTGAGTGGATTAAAGACTAAGGGGGAATTCAATAAAGCCTACATGGATTGATTTTCTATGTAGGCATAGCGGCATTGGGGCTTATACAGAAGTAAGCAGCCATGCGATACAGTAAACAGAGGACCAACTGGGCACATGATGGGGATCTCACAGGCATCTGCATCCGGGGTACTTCACCAGTTCCTGGCTGTCATGTAAACACATCAGTGAGCATATTTATTTACCCACACCTCTGAGGAGAGGGCCAACAATATGCATCTCTCCTACCATGTAGCACACTACCCTGCGGTACTGTGTGCCATAGACTATACCTATGTATACATTAAAGCACCACTTGGTGAGGAGGCCAGAGTCTATGTCAGCCTCAAGGGGTATCACTCCATCAACTGTCAAGTCATGTGCAATGTCCAGGGTATCATCATGAATGTGTGTGCTGGCAGCTCTGGCAGTTATCATGACTCCCATATCTGTCATGCATTGCAGCTGCACCAGATGTTTGCCAGAAGGGACATCCCATACGGCCATCTATGGGGGATGCTGGCTATGCACTGGAACTGTGGATGATGACACCCATCAGAAATGCACACACACCTACTGATGAATCCCATAATGAGACACACACACACACACACACACACACACACACACACACACACACACACACACAAACTAAGAACATCACAGAGCCTGTGTTTGGGCAGCTCAAGTCATGGTTCTGGTACCTCGATATATACGCTCATAGGTTCATAGGTGTGTACTAGGCTAATGGCGCTAGGGCCTATTTAAGCCTAGCCAATAAGAATCCCTAGTATCATGCCAACAGACATTAGTTCCATTGCCCCTATCTATCAGTGCGGCTGAGGTGATGCCCAGGGTGAATTTTCTATTTCCCGTCCACTAGTCAAGATTTCTTTTGAAGAGGGCCAGAGAGAGGCTCTACTTGACGTGGATGGGGAGTCTGTTCCAGAGCATGGGAAGTTTCTGGGTTAGGAACCTATCCCTCCAGCATGTTCTATTTAATGGGGTGACAAGACTGAGGTCCCTGGAACATGTGGCATGGCAGGATTATTTTTTTTAAGATGTAGCATGTCTAACAGCTCTGGGTCAAGCATGTCTTTTTAGGTTAAGCAGAGCTCGCCTCTAAAGAGGTGATATGAGACCAAGTATAGCTGGAGTTTTTTGAGTCTGTCAGTATAGGGCATGTGTTTAAGGCCTAGAATCCTCTTGGTGAGGTATTTTTGTGGCCTTTCCGACTGTTGCAAGTGTCTAGTGAGATACATGCCAAAAGGGGCATAGTATTCTATAATAGGTCTAATGAGGGACAAGTAGAGAGGGAAGATGACTTCTTTTTCTAGATGAGAAACCCTTTGTGATGAGATGTACCACATAAAAGGATTTTCTAACCACAGTGGTGATGTGGTTATCAAAAGAAAGGTTGCTATCAACCTGTGTTCCCAGATCTCTTATTACACCTTCTGAGTTAAGTGGAACACCATTGTTGTGGCAGTTCATGGGCACCAAGTTTTTCCCAAAGGGGATAATGATGCATTTCTTGGCATTTAGTTTAATTCATGGCTTTGGCACCAGTCATTGGTGTCAGTGAGGCCTCTCTGTAGGATGTCTACATCAGATGGGGATTCTATAATGGCTCCCAGTTTGCAATCGTCTGCAAACTTGGTTAGCCAGAGTCCTTTTGTATTGGCTTGGACTTCTGAGAAGTAGATGCCGAACAGAAGGGAACCCAGGACAGATGCCTGTGGGACACCACTCATGACTGGCTGGTAGTTCAGTTTGGAGTTTGCAACCTTCACAGTGTGAATTGGGATTAATGCTTAGTTTAGTGAGTCTATCAATATTCCCGAGTGGGGAATGGTATCAAAGGCCATGGTTAGATCGAGATAGGCAGTGTGTACCATCTTACCCTCGTCCACAGCTCTGGTGATGGACTCAAAGAAGTCTACCAGATTGAGCAGGTAAGATCTACCCTTCAAAAATCCGAACTGTGTGGGATCGAGAGTTTGGAGATTTCCTGTGTCCTTATTTATAAGATCCACGATGATATGCTTCATAGCCTTGCATATCAGACTAGTCATGCTAATAGGGTGGTAGTTCCCGGGGTCTGTAGTCACACCTTTGTAAAGTGGGATGACCATGGCTATTCTCCATTCGGTGGTTACAAAGCTTGAAGTGAGACTGTGATTGAACAGGGCACCCAGGTGCAGTGCCAGTTTATTTTGTAGTTCATGTATGACGCAGGCAGGGATATTATCAGGTCCCATGGAAGCTGTGTTTTTGGCTTTAGACAGTGCATTTTTTATCTGAGCAGCAGTAATATTAAGAACTTGACACTCCTTGGTAATTGTGATTGGCCCTTTAGGGGGTGAAAGGGGGTTAAAGTTTGTACTGAACCTATTGGCCAATATATTGGCAATGTCGGCTGGTTTGGTATATGTATTGACATTGTGCTGTAGCTCAGAGAAGACCTGAGTGTTGCCCTGAAGATTCTTGACATAACTATAGAATGCCTTGTCGTTGTCCTTAGTATCTGCTTCTATTTTGTTTTCAGAGCTAGCATTAGTGGATTTGATGAGGTATCTCAATATTTTGCTAAGGCTTGCTAGGGAGTTTTTCCAGTCTTGGGACTTTACCCTTTTCTGCAACAGATTCTTCCTTCTGTTGTAGAGTTGGTTTATGGTAGGGGACCACCAGATTGGCTTCCTCTTTTTGGAGGTAAGCGTCTTGGTTCTGTTAGGGATGGCTCTATCCATGTACTTGTGAATGTGTTTGTGCAGTCCAATGATGTGTGGTTTCAATGTTGAGCAACTATTTTCCAACTGCATGGGCATCATAAATTTAGCCACCTCAGTCTTTAGGAGCCCAAAGTTTGCTTTGGAGAAGTTTTTTACAGTGGTTTCCTTTATGGTGGGAGAGGGGGGACGTAGATATCTATGTTGACTAGCTTGTGGTCAGATCTGACCAGGAAGGAGTTAATTTCAGGTGTAGAGCAACAGTTGCTGATGTTGGTTATGACAGATTGAGGATATTACTTCTAGAGGGGCTGGTGGAGACCTGCAGTACTCTCCAGCCACATGTGCACAGACATTCACAGTATGTGCCATGCTATACAATATGATCCTGTGGAAACAGCTGCAGCAGGATCATTACAGGGAAGGGACACACACAGCCCCCCACCAGTGCCAAGGTCCCCACAGCCACACCCACAGGGAGACATGAAGGAGGAAACCCCTGAGGCTGTTCCTGTAGGCAGATGTCGGTGTGCTCAGTATGCCCTGGCCTTGGCAAAGAGGCAACGCATAGCATATGCACTGACAACCTAGGGTCCTAAGGACTGACGCCTTACTCTAACTCGCATACATAGTAAAAAGGATGCCAGCCACAGCACACAACCTGTACCTTACCATGTAGTGGCTGTGTACTGCATGCATCAGACAGAGTCAGTGCTGAAAAACAGGTCTCTCAACTGCTACATGCACAAGGTAAGTCACTCTCCTTTACAACAAATATACGGGGTACTAGACTATGGTAGCATATGTATGGACCTACTGCATTTATGCAATGGAATAAAGTGGGCAACTGGGCTACTTGCAGAGAACAAACAGCTGTGTGGGACAACAGGTACTCTGTCCAGTAGTGACTGCCCCATAATATGCAGTAGGCCACAAGGCAGCAAAACCCATGGCAGTATGTAAATGAATTGCCAAACAGTATGTTCATAGGACAGATGCATGACTCTCAATGCTACCATCCCCTACCCCCAACACATCAGTGTTCACATACAACTGCAGTAACAGAGTATGTTTGCAAGGGTATATCAGCAGACCATGCAATCCCAGGGCAGTTCCAAGCAACCTGGCTACATGTCCTATTTTCCACAATATGCAAGGGTCAAAGTGTATATGTCTGTCTGCTGTTGATAGTGTGAGGAATTAAACCTCACTTTCTGGTGACAATTGTGGCTTAGTGGGCTAAGTACATTAGCATGGTTGATGGTATTCATGGTTTGAAGCTGGCTGCACCTACAACTTTTGCATGTGAGGTGCTCCTATTGTACGAGTCCCACACACTGTCAATATGTCACAATCTGTTATTGCAGGAAAGGTGGACAAAGCCAGGGACAATAGAGGGACAGAGGGACAAGCCGACAGATATTATACATGCTCTGAGTAACTGAGAAGGTGGCCAGTATAACAGCGGGTTGCAACAAGTCAGAGTAGCAGCAGGATGTAAAGGCCATCACTTGACAGTGTCAGTATGGACAACAATTCAGTGGGCTCCATGTAGTAGGATATTACCGGAAAAACACAACTGTATAAGGAGCAGAGTATATATATGGGGCAGAATGCTGGACATTCTGCAAAACATGTACAGCCAGAGGTGTGAAGACTGTCACCCTGTGTGTGATGTGTTACATCATGTACCCCAGTCACAGCATACCCACAACCACTTAGAGCAGGAAATCTGGACAAACCCATGAATAGTAGTGGGACAAAGGCCCAAATATAAGGAGAAGGTCTAATTAGTGGCCAGAGAAATGTAGAAAGTTCAGAGAATAACAGGTTGTGCAGTAGCATGGGTTCTCTGGTGTGTATGGAGTCAGTAACTCAAATGTCTGTTATCATTTCCTAACATCACTCTATAATGATTTGCCAGTGATGTACCAGAAACTCATAATGCTATATAAAACGTACCATACATATGATGCAAAACTATGTACAGTCTATTACAATCTGTACAGTCGATAGGTATGAGTCATATGTTATGTTCAGCACACAGCCAGGGAATCCCTTGGACAAAATATCAGGGAGATGCTTTACTGTTGAATCAGGTGCAGCAGCCAACTGGCTGCAGCACACAAAGTTCCGAACTGGAGTATAGGTAGGTCTGGCCTGGAGTCACCTTGTAAGCACTGCCAGTCACACTGGGCATGCTCTTACTTACGTAACATGAGCCCATGTCTGATGCCTCATCTGCCTAAAGAACCGATATGTGAAAATATGTCTGTGCATACTGACAGCTATGTATACATTTCTGTCTCTCCCTATACCCTTCACACATGATCACGCTATCTATCATCATGTGGCGCGTGCACACACACACACACACACACACACACACACATATATATATAGAGAGAGCACTACGTAAATGTGTAGAGTGATGTAGACCCTCCACATATAGCTATATAACACTGTTACTTGACACATACACAGCTACACCTAAGTTGACATCCCTTTTTTTATATATACATATATATATATATATATATATATGTATATAGATACATGTGTATATGTGTGAGGGGATGCATGAATCTCCACACCTACACACTGAATGCTAGAGTTATCTGCACCTACACACATAACAATAATGTGTGTGTGTGTGTGTGTGTGTGTGTGTGTGTGTGTGTGTGTGTGTGTGTGTGTGTGTGTGTGTGTGTTTGTGTGTGTGTAGATATTTCCCTTACAGTGGTACAGACATTCCCATCTGGTCTATCATTGCATGGGGAGGACGCTAGTCACAAGCCTCCCTGTCAACACCTGCTGATGTCATCCACCTTAACAGCAGTGGCTGCCAATATAAAAACAGATAAGCTCCATGGAGCATGCGATAATTACGTAGTGCTATAGTCTATACTAATACATAGGTAATCTCTCAAACAGCAACTGTGTGTCTGGGTATAAATATATCCCCCTTGTAGTAGTGTGCCTATCTCTGTGAAATGGTTATACATTTTAAGGCCCTGTGGCTACCTGCCAGCCTCCCCATTGGTCTCCATTACAAAGCCTGCTGATGTCATCCACCTTAACAGCAGTGGCTGACAATCTCAAAGCAGAGAAGCTCTGTGGCACATGTGATAACTACGTATTGGTATAGTGTATACTAATAGATATGTAGATGTTCTAATCTCCCAAATGGCAACTGTGTGTGTGTGTGTGTGGGTATAAAAGCATCCCCTTGCAGCAGTGTGCCTATCTCTGTGCTGTGTTATACATTTTAAGGCTCTGTGACCACCTGTTAGCCTCCCCATTGGCCTCATTTACAAGGCCTGCTGATGTCATCCACCTTAACAGCAGTGGCTGACAATCTCAAAACAGATAAACTCTGTGGCACATGTGATAACTACTTAGTGCTGTAGTGTATACTAATAGATAGGGGTTCTAATATCACTAATAGCAACTCTGTGTGTGTGACTGCACGAATATATTCCCATGCAGCAGTACACATATGGGTAGATGGTTGTGCAATTGTCATGCATTTTACTGCCCTGTCATTAGCTGCTGTCCCTAAATAACCCACATCTACCAAAGCATACATGCTATCCGCCACCCCATACATTTGTATGTGCAGAAAATCCAGGTGACATGTATCAAGGGTAGCCAGCCTTCTCACAGAGTATGCATGCAAGATTATGCTGACTGCCCCCATTGTCCCTGACACACTGTTCTACACATATGTATTTAGTTAACCATGCACATATACAGCTGTACCTTGCTGATGTAATATTTATTCTGTGCTGCCATGCTGTCCTGTGCCATTGTATTGCCACCAAGTCTCCATAGCTTAGCCACTCAGACCCCTGGAACAGAAACATACACAGGTCTGTGAGACACCTGTCATTCAGCAACACTACCACCAATCTAACATCATGCAGCAAAGGTACACAAACTTTGATGTGTAGTCATGACAAATGCCAGCATACAGCACCTGTCATGCACTAACAACACACTGCCCACTGCACTAAAAAACACATGTAATGTAATATAGTTACCCTGTGCATCAGACACATATTTGCATGCCCCTGCATTGATGGTATGCATAACAGGCACGTGGCACAGGTATCATCATATGCACAGGGTGTGGTGTGGGAATGCCAAATGCCTAGGCTGTGCCAAACAGTTGACAGCATGTGTGTGAGTCAGGAAAGGGTGCTGCTTAGAGGTGCCGTGTGTGTCTTTTGGTGACCTGCATGTGACAGTGATGTTCAAGTGTGTGCGTATACACAGTTAAACCAAGTGCTACCCCTACACATGTGTATATTGGACAGCTGTGGACCATACATGGAAGAGTGGACAGTTCACCGTCGCCAGCCATGAACACAGAAACTGGCTCTGCCAAGAGTGGCACTGGCACCACCATGCCCAGAGTCAGATGCAGTGCTAGTTGCTGATGGTGACTGCTGTCTGCTGGGCCTGTGTCCCATATGGGACCACTCAGGACCATGTGCCTATGGCCTGCCACATCATGTTGTGGACAGCACACTCCCTTCTGTAGTGCTGGAAGTACTGCCACTACAGGAGCGTGTGTGTATGTGTGCATGGCCACGTGGACTCTCAGCAGATGGTGTTACTGACCTACATCCATGTGTCCGATGCCCTACTCCCACCAGATCTTCCAGCACAGACAGCATGCGGTCAAGGACTGACAAAGTCTCACCCCACCATCTGTCCATTACATCAGTGAAATGATCCATGGTGTCACCAATGTGGTGGAGGGAGACACGATGTCAGACTGTGCTACATCTATGATCCTGAGCATCCATCTGGTACTGTGCATCGAATGTGCTTCTGCCTCTATGACGAACCAAAGCATGCATCAAGTGACCTGTGATGTGACACCTGTGACAGGTGATGGATGGGCAGCAGTCGTCCTTCAAGCACTCCTGTCAATCTGCATGTGTGAGACCTCGCCTCATCTATGGCTATGGCTAGAGTCTACACTCACTGATGCCATAGTTGCCACACTCTCCTGTTTGATATCGCCGCACTCTGTCCGATATCTGTGGTCACAAGGGACTGGGTATGTGTGGGCATACTGACTGTGTGCTGGGACACTGAGGGAAGAAGTGGGATGTCAACCCATAGGAAAGATTAAGCCTCAGACAACTTCACCTGTGCCTCACTATGGCCATCATCATCATCATCATCAGAGTCTGATGAGACACTGACATCAGGTTGTGAGTGGGACACACTCCAACTCCCACATTCACCAGTGAGGAGGAAGACAAAACAAGTACGTTACTATGTGCACTATTATGTATGGTAATACACATACATACATCTACAGGTGAGGAACCACAACTGCATTACACATACCACATCTTATTTCTGATCCCATGCACAACGCACAACCAGACTACAATATACACAGACGAGACCAGCCCTTTATAACATGCACTGCAGCTATGTCAGGTTAATGTTGGCAGTACTATACACCTGTGTGATAAGCAATACATCAGTGCATGTGATAGACCTACACCTAAAACACAGTGCACCCATCTTGAGCATACTATGCCAGTTCTAGTATCACTGCCTCATTTATGTACCATCTCCATATTGTCTGTGAACAGGCATCTGTGAATGATTGTCTCATGTATAGCAGAATGCATAAACCTTGTCAAAAAGAAGTGCAAACATGTTACCACTCCTGAAAATACACAACTATGATTACCCATTCAATTCACGTCAGTTAACCCCTCCAAAATTGAACATACAAGTATTGTACTCTGGCTAAGCATATCAGTTGTGCCTAGGGCAAAATGTCAGCCATTAACATTCTTAGCATATATATGATCCATACAACAAAAATAGCACACTTACCAAGTACAGAACCTTGGACTCTGGCCACACCTGATGTACCTATGGAAATATGAGGGAGACATATTATCAGCAATGGCAAATGTGGCATAGTTACAGGGTAATATGTGCGTATATCAACATGTACAGTAGCTAATGTGATACTGCCTACATTGCTGACATTCTGAGTATGTGTGCACAACTGTGCATTAAAACTAAACCAACCCCCAATGCAGATAGACCTGACAGCTGTATACTGATATGCAGAGGCTGCTACAATGACTGATACAGTATTATACTAATGAACACAGTAAACTTACCGGGATGCTCCTCTGCTGTGGATGTTGTGGCACCCACCTCCACGATGTATGGGGTGATGGATGTTTGGCAACTGATGGTTGTTTCCAGGTTTGCCAGGAGTTCCTCTGTGGCCAAGAGTGGTTGTTCTGCTGCAGACCCTCCACTGGTGGTAGCACGGTCCCTGGCCACAGCAGCAGCCCTTTGCCATACACCATTGACCATATCTGTGGCCCAGTGTTGGACATGCTCGTATGTTCTCTCCTGTAGCCCTACATGGTTGACTGCTGTGATGAGGTCAGCCCACAGTGCTGCACTTTGGTTATGTGGTGAGTCCTGGACAGCAGAATGTTGTGATACAGTCTGAGGCCATCCACGATGGCATTATTTTCAGCCTCTGAAAATAGTGGGTGCCTCCTTTGATATATCCATTCTGAAAGACAACAAGAGGGGAGCACATCACAGGAGCAGATACATTTATATCCACTATGTACAGATTCTACACATCAAAATTGCCCTACACTATCTACTGCCACCTTCCATGCCATACCCTGCAGTCTGTCAACACACTGTGTATGTCGCTATCACCAACATAGTGGCAGTACTTGTTGTGTCCCTGTGTGCCATAACAGAGTGTGCTGTATGTCTCCACTCCCATCAATGCCATCTACTGTGGTGTGTCCCCTGTGGGCGAAGTCCCACTACTATCTCATACAGGCACTGTCAGACACATAGGTGTGTGTTATTACAAGTATATGGGGACAGTCTGGCAACATCACTGTGTCCCAAAGACGGACAGCAATGTAAACCTCCTGTTGTCTATCCTCCCTGTAGGTATCATACTTTTCCAGTACATACGTTTGCCAAATGTGTACATGTGCCTGATATATGTGGTCCTTTTGGTACAAACCTGTGGACTTCTGGTAAGCAGTTGGCCAATAATTGATGGTTGTTCTCAGAATATGGAGAATCTGACTGCCACACACCAAAACTGCCAGAAAACAGTTATGCTACAGTAATATACTCTCCAGTAATATTATCTTCAAACACCTAAATCACACACTTATAGAGAGATCCATAAATTGTCCAGTTTCAGTCTGAAACATTTAACACCCTACTATCACACATCAACTGGCCAGTCCTCTGACAGCTCCCTCTCAATGAAGCCATACTAACAATTAACCAGATATTTCTTGACATTCTCAACTCCCTTGCCCCTCCTAGGAAAGTCAGAACAAAAGCTGGTTAACTAAAGAAACCCAATCCCTTATGCATAAAAGAGATGGTGAGTGGAAAACTTGGGTTAAAAACCAAACACCATCTCTACTCCAAAACTGTAGACAACCTAGGAATTTCTGCAAACAAATAATCAACAATGATAAGAAAATTTTCTACTCCTCAGCCCAATTTAACAGAAAATCTAATCCACAAAGATTTTGGTCTACTATAAATAAACTTCTTCATCCAGGAAACCCTTCCACACCCTCCCCATTCCCCTAACAATACCCCACCAGGAACTGCCTCCCTCCTCAACAACTTCTTCATTGATACTATTCAAAAATTGGCACATACCAGTCACAACCCAAACCCCCCACTCACCTTGCCCATTCCACAAAGTAGAGCCCTTTTCTCTCTCAAACCCATCTCTAGTACCTATATCAAGTCCCTACTTCACAAACTTAAGCGTTGCTCTCCACTAAAGACAACCTTCCTGCCACCTTCCTCAAACTTGCTGCTGAATCCATTACCTATCCTATTACTTTACTAATCAATAGATCCATACAAGAGAACACAGTTCCAAACATATAGAAATCCTTTTACACTGTCCCATTACAAAAAGGTGAAAATTCTACCAATCCATCTAACTATAGTCCCATTGCTATACTTTCACTCCTATAAAAACTATTCGAAAAATGCATCCACACTCAACTCAGGAATTTTTTTCTCCAGGAAAACTTACTAACACCCGTGCAGCATGGCTTCAGGCCATACCATAGTACTAACACTGCACTATTATCCATTACCCCACACAGTAGCTGAAGCCAGAGACAACAATCATTTAGTATCTTGCCTATTCCTTGACCTCTCCAAGGCATTTGACACTGTCTTTCACCCTTTACTTTGGTCTAAACTTTCCAATTTCAGCCTCTCACAACCCACTCTTGACTGGTTTACAAGTCACTTCTCCACTAGGCAGCAATCAGTCAGATGGCATACTTCCTGTTCCTCCTTCCTACCCATCAAAACTGGTGTCCCCCAAGGATCCATTCTTGGACCTCTACTCTTCAGTATCTTCACTAATGACCTCCACATTGTCTGCACACAATCCTCACTTATACAATATGCTGATGACTCAACACTCTTAACCATCTCAGACACCATCACTGACCTCCACACATGCACCCAAAACTCTTTCCTTTCCACTGAAAAATGGACCTCTGACAATCAGCTCATCTTAAATTAAAAAAATGTACTTTTATTATTCCTCCCCTGACCCCTTACACAACATAAATCTACTTTTCTCATTACATCCCTTGACGTAACCACCATATCTGACCTCCATACTAAACTTTTAGATACTATTATTGATTATGAACTGAAATTTAACCTGCACATCCAACATAGTATTAAAAAATACACCAAAAACTAGGGCTATTATACAGAAATAAAAAATTCCTTACCCCTGGCATGAAACTCTTGCTGGCTCAAGCACTCCTTCTCCCCTCCCTTCTGTATGCAGCTCCAATCCTTACTAATATCCAGATCACACTATTAACAAAATTAAATGTTCTTTGGTTTGCAGTGTGATTTATCTGTGTTGGTTCATGGATTTGCGGAATAAACAATCATCTGGGACTGGCTATCTGGCTTGTACTTTTTTTGGTTTATCAGTGCAGTTTCGGGTACTTGTGACCAACTTGCTTATTAACAAAATTAGTACAAACATATAAGAAAATAGCTAATTTTGCTACCAACTTACCATATAACTCACACCACTGCCTCTCTCTCAACAAGCTCCAATGGCTAGAATTTTCCCAACAACTCCAACTAACTCAATTTAGAATCCTTTACACCATTTAAACAAACCTACAGCCAGCCCCTCTGTATCCCCCATTGCTACATATTACACTCCCATTCATTCTGTCTGTACATGCAATCAAAAACTCCTGGCCATCTATAAACCAAACAAAAACAGGAAAACTTTTCTACAAACACACTGTAGCCCAGGCCTGAAACAAACTCCCTTCACACATTAGAACCACCTCACATCCCGTCCACCTCAAAAAAGACCTAAAACAATTTCTACTTGACTCCTGGTCCTGCTACTGTCATGACCCTACTTAATTACTACCTACCACTGTCATGCCTCTACTTAATTTACTACCACTTTATACTCATCCAACTATACCATCATAAATCTCACCTACTCCTATACTGTATTTTACTGCCATCTCCTTGTCTTTTTCCCCCTACTCCACATATCAGGCTACTATAACCCTCATAGTTATTGCTTATACTTGCCTCACCTAACACCGTCTCTTTTTCCTACTAAACCTCTCTTTACAATCCTTCTGTTCTCATACCTCCTCTTTCATCTCTCTCCCACCTTCCAAATAAAATAAGAAGATTTAAAAATAAAAAAATCCATGTCAGTCCAGAAGCCAAGTGAGGAAATGGAACCAAGTTTATTAATCACACTGAGATAAAAAAAAACACAGGTTTCACACTGAGATAAAAAATCCACAAGTTAAGTGCTTTCATCCTGCTCTAGACTTCCTCAGAACTCAAATAATAGTTGATTCCAAAGCTCTTAATATAGTCCACATTGTGGCAATTAAACAATTAATATAGTAAAATACTTAATAGTAATTGAACAATTTAACAAAATGGTAGAGTAAACTCAGCATCATTTAAAGGGAATTCTAAACAGTCCACTGAATTCATATTTACATACAAAGAACACTAAAAAAGAAGAAAGAATGTTTTGTATATTTAAAATAAAAATGTAACATATTATAAAACGAAAAATAAATTAAAAAATGTATCTTTCTGAATACCTGTTTTACCCTGTCAGAAAACTTTGGACAAAAGACATCAAATAAGAGACAAAAGTAATTTTTTTAGCCTAAAAAATTGTGACTAAGGGTGACAAGTTTTTGCAATAGGTTCAGAGTTTGGCTACTCTCATACTCAACACAGGGTGAATGGACACATGGTCTTTCAGTCCTGGTTTTTGGATAGCGTCCAACCTGAGTTGCCAGAGGAACTCTTTGTATTCCAGTTTATTTTCCCATGCCCCCTCCCCTTGACATCCTGTAGGACTATCTCTAATATTCCAAAAACAAATCTCTAGAACCCTGCACAGGCAATAGAGCATCTGCATAAAGCATTGTTTGTGGTGGCTTTCCTTACATCATATAAATATTCACAAACTCTCCTTGCTAGCTTCCTTTCTGTCTTTCCTACATAAAATGAAAGACAGTAGTTGCAGAGAGCCATGTAAGCCAATCCCGTTGAATTACAGTCACCCTTTTTAAAATTAATTTTGGTTCCATGAGTATTATCCAAGGTAATCTCCTTGTAGTCCACAATAAATTGGCAGTAATTACAGCTGCCACATTTTGTGGCACCTAATTGAGTTCCTTGTGTGACTCTCTCTAACCTAGCCTTAATATTATGCTGAACCTTATAAATAAAAGATGATTTGCTACCCAAGTACATGTAAAGTTCCTCGTCGGTTTTAAGTATGCCCAATTATGGGTAATTATTTGCTTCACTCAACTGGAAAGGTTGTCAAATGTGATCATCATCCCCTGGTGAGAACTGTCTTCCTTGATGTCATAGGGAGGCCTTGTATCTTTCAGTAAGTCTGGTTGACCCAGAATACATTTGAATCTTGTATCTCTTTCTTCCTCCACTTGTGCCCTAAGGGACCTCAGGAGATCAATGTGGTATCCTCAATCAAGGATCCTTTCTGACAGGGTAAAACAAGTATTCAGAAAGCTACATTTTTTTAATTTATTTTTCATTTTATAATATGGAACATTTTTATTTTAAATATATAAAACATTCTTTCTTCTTTTTTTAGTGTTCTTTGTATGTAAATATGAATTCAGTGGACTGATTAGAGTTCCCTTTAAATGATGCTGAGTTTACTCTACCATTTTGTTAAATTGTTCAATTACTATTAAGTATTTTACTATATTAATTGTTTAATTGCTACAGGGCGGCCACGGTGGTGCAGTGGTTAGCATTGCCACCTCACAGCAAGAGGTTCTCCGGTTCGATCCTTGGCCGGGGTGCCTTCTGTGCGGAGTGTGCATGTCCTCCCTGTGGTCGCGTGGGTTTCCTCTGGGTGTTCCGGTTTCCTCCCACATCCCAAAGACATGGTGTAGGTGGATTGGACACTCTAAATTGGCCCTAGGTGTGAGTGTGTGCATTTGTGTGCCTTCTGTGGAAGGTTGGGCGCCGGGCTGACAACTCGACACCGTAAAACTCCACTGCCAATCATGAGCAGACAAGGTGATCCACTGTGGCAACCCCTAACTGGGAAAAGCCAAAAGAAGAAGAAGAATTGTTTAATTGCTACAATGTGGACTATATTAAGAGCTTTGGAATCAACTCTTATTTGAGTTCTGAGGAATTCCAGAGCAGGACAAAAGCACTTAACTTGTGGATTTTTTTTATCTCAGTGTGATTAATAAACTTGGTTCCATTTCCTCACTTGGCTGCTGGACTGACATGGATTTTATGTTTTTGGTTCTGGTGTTCTGCCATGTTTTGACACATTCTTTTTGGTAAGAGGATTTAAACTTTGCTATTATTAGATTGTTAGCACCATGGCAATTTCTGTTTGCTTCTTTTGTATCTTCATCAGTCTCATATATTTTTATATGTATATTTCCTCTGCTCTGGCCAAAAGCCCCTAGCTCTCTGGGTGGTGTGTGGACCCTTCTAAGTCCTGTGTGGAGACACAGCCAGTCCCTCCATTTTGAAACCCTGTAAGGCTAATGATATCCTACTGAATAGTAGGGAAACTCAACTTAGAAGCCCCTCAAGATCTACCTGAACCCTCCACTTTCAGCCTTACTGTCTTCTAAGTCCTGTGTGGAGACACAGCCAGTCCCTCCATTTTGAAACCCTGTAAGGCTAATGATATCCTACTGAATAGTAGGGAAACTCAACTTAGAAGCCCCTCAAGATCTACCTGGACCCTCCACTTTTAGCCTTACTGTGTAGGTGTTATCCTACAGTATATGTATGATTTAATCTATAACCTTGTGAATGTGATAACTCTAAATTCTGGTGTCTGCATTTAAATTCTAAACTATTTTGTAAGGGCCAGCACACCCGTGGAACTACCCCCCCACCACCATCCTTTATTAACCTATCCCCCCTCCACCTACTATCCTAGTGGAGTTAATACTTTCCCCACTGTATCCAATAGAGGGCATCAAATCTTAGGTTTTGGAATACCATCTCTCACTGGCTGTAGAAACCAACTAGCTCGATAGACCAGCTAGACTCTGCTAGCTGTGTTTCTACTCTCTTTTCATGTACTTACCCCTTATCCCACGACTGCTTGAATTGGAAATTATCCTAGGTTAGTCTGGGAGCCTAATAAATTTACACCTTTGACTATCACTACTTTTGCTACTGGCCCTCTCTATTATCCAGCTGTATAAACCTCCTCTCCTGCCTTTGGCACTTTCTATAAATATCTCTCTGTCTGCTATTAAACTGTTTTATATAACTGCCTCCCCAGCATAACTATACCTCTGCTCACCTGTTTTCTCTGCTACTTATAAACAGTTTGTCTCTTACCCTTCCTATGCCTGTAGACCTTGGTCTCTCTCCATAACTGATTGCCTCTCAGCCTCTCTCAGCTGTGACCCGATCCATTCGCCCTGCAGGCTCACTCCACTCCCCTACCCTACCCCCAATTCCCACCGACCCCCAGTACTCCTACACTTATACTTCTTTAAACCACACCCTCACTATCACCCAACCAATCCCATACATCACCTCATCCCACATAATTCACCACACCCCATCTTCTAATAATCACAGACAATTAGCCACTCCCTAAGGTATCTTTCCTCCTACTCTCAACTTGTGTACATATTTCCCTCACTCTCCTCTTCCTGTATCCTTTTATCTTCCTCTCCTCCACATCTTGCTCCCTCTTGTATCCCTACTTGAGTTCTTACTGTATAATCTCCTCTAAAATGCCTCCCCCTAATCTTTCCAAGCTAACACTCACAATTATACTCTCAACTACCCTCATCTCAACCTACCTTCTTACCTCCTTTGAAAAACTACACTATCTCCATCATAACCATTCTCACAAACAAACTGCAATCTACACACAAATATCCTTCAATAGACATTCTAACATTACTTCCACTTCCAGTTACCTACTACCCAAATACCACAGACTCTCCCACATTAAACATAACCTAAACTCAGAAAAAAAATTGAAAATCATTACCTACCTTGGCAACTGTTCAGTAACAAAACTAAATAATCCCTCCTTAAAAGATGGTGATGTCCACCCCAACCCTGGCCCTACCAACCCTACAATCCAAACAACTCACCCTAAACTCAATAGTTCTCTCCTAATAGGGCATCTTAATATCCAAAGCATTAATAATAAAATAGCTCACCTGCATGCCCTCCTAGTTACTCACTCCTTTGATATTCTCTGTCTTACTGAGACTTGGTTGAAACCAGAAACCAAAGATAATGAAATTATTCCCCAGGGCTATAATATAATTAGACAAGACAGAACAAAACGTAAAGGTGGTGGAGTAGCAATTATGTTTAAAAATGGACTTCATATCTCTATCCTACAATCTAATCCAACCCAGGATAGCAACACAGAAGTCCTCATTACTAAGCTTCAAATCAATGCAAAAAAATCTTTATACATTATCTGCATTTACATACCACCCGGAAACAATATCACTACAATACTCTGCTGGGTGTCTTCTACCTACCCCCAAGAAACAATAATACTAGGTGACTTTAATATGGACTGGAAAAGTGTTAGTGCTGAAAGTCCTACCTCTCATATTAACCTCCATGGCTTTACCCAAACCATAACGTCTACAACCAGAATTAACAAACCTAATAAGAAAGAGAGTACCTTAGACTGGATACTCATAAATAATGTGAAACAATCTTATAAAGTAGGAACTCTACCAGATGATGTAAGTGATCATTCCTTGACATACATCACAAGAGAAAAAAAGGATTTTCCAAACCTCCCCATCATTAGGACAGTACGCTCTACCAAACACTTTAAGGCAGAATTATTCCAAACTGAGCTTAGAGCATGTAAGTGGAACCCTTTAAAATCCCTTCCACTTGAAGAGGCTGTAAAGTATTTTAACACTTTAGTCTTATCTATCCTGGATAAGCATGCTCCTAAACGTTCCATAAGAATGAAGTCTAACCCAGCCCCATGGCTTTCTAATGAAACTAGAAATCAAATTCTACTTAGGAACAAAGTCTGGGCTAAATGGAGATCTCATAGAAATAGTTCTGATCTTCTACAATTTAGGCAGCTTAGAAACAGCACAAAAAAAGCAATACTCACAGATAAAAGAATCTATTACTGTAAACTTCAACAAACTCATCAAAATAATCCTCAAAAGTTCTGGTCCTGCATTAATAAGCTCCTTTCCTCAGGGAAGTCCCAAACACCCACCCCACTTGATGCAGATCCAAATACTCCCCATAAAACTGCTAATACCTTTAACTCTTTCTTCACTGAGACTATACAATCTCTAGCTAGTCATCTTATCTCTGAAAACTCCAGCCTTCCCAGCAACTTAACACACTCTTTTTCTCAATTTAAACTACTACCCATCTCTACTTCTCTCATCTATACATTTCTTCACAAACTTAAGCCATGTACTCCATCTGCTGACCAACTTCCTTCCCAATATCTCCAAAAAGCAGCCAAAGTAATTGCCTACCCTATATCTATCCTTATAAATAGGACAATCCAAGAAGGAATCATCCCAGATATTTGGAAAATATCCCACATTATCCCCTACATTAAGGTAGAAACTCTAATGACTACTCTAACTATCAGCCAATTGCTCTCCTATCACCCTTAGCTACAATTATGGAAAAATGCATTCACCAACAACTTCTACATCATCTCTCTCTACATAACTTAATAACAAACTATCAACATGGCTTTAGGCCATCACATAGTACCACTACTGCCCTTCTATCCTTCACAGATACCATCAATATAAACCGTAACAACAACATCCTCTCATCTACACTCTTTATTGACCTCTCTAAAGCTTTCGACATGGTTAACCATACCTGCTTAATCAATATTCTTGAATCTCTTTCCTTTGATTCTCTGGCCATTAAGTGGTTTACATCGTATCTCAGCAACAGACAACAAGCAGTCCTCTGGGAAAATCAAATCTCATCCTTTTTACCTGTCACCATCAGGGTCCCTCAAGGCTCCATTCTAGGACTACTTCTTTTCTCACTATTTATTATTGATCTCCATGTAGCAATCCCTGAAGCCACCTGTATTCAATATGCAGATGACTCCACACTAATTTGTTCAGCAACCTCTCCATCTGAACTACATTCTCTTACTCAAAATGTTTTCAGCACTGTAGAAACATGGTTTACCAAACGTTGCCTCTTACTTAATGCTAAAAAACTAAACTCCTTCTCTTTACACCCACTACTAGGTCCCCCCCTTAGATTTCTCAATCTCTTCAAATAATGGCACTGTTATTCTCCCAGACTCTACCACTAAACTTTTAGGAATTACCATTGACAATAATCTCTCATTTGATTACCATATAAACAACACAATTAAAATAGTCAACAGAAAAATAGGTTCCTTATATAGAATAAAACCGTTTTTAACCTCAACAGCTAGAGCCAAGATCGCTCACTCCCATCTAATTTCAACCCTTCTGTATGCTTCACCTATATTTACCAACCTTAAAAAAACTAACCTTAACAAATTAGCAACTTCCTATAATAACATTGTAAGATTCACTACTGGCAATCCCTTTAGAACCCACCACTGCTCTAATCTCAGGCAACTCGACTGGCTTGAATTCCAAAACCATCTGAAAATCCCCCAACTCACAATTGCCCACAAGATATTTTACCAACCCAATAATACCCCTATACTCTCAAAACTGCTAGTCCCATACAATAATCTGAACTCCCTACATTCTTCTAACAAACTCCTTGCTAGCTTAACAAAGTCTAATAATGCAGCTGGTGACTCTCTGTTTACCAACACAGCCGGAAAAAACTGGAACCTGCTACCCAATGAACTAACTCTAATAACATCCTTGCCACTTTTCAAACTAGAACTTAAAAAACACCTCCAAAAGCACTGGCTTTGCCCTTGTAGTAACCCTGACTAACCACCCTCATCACCCCTGTTTCTTCCTCTTCTAACCTAACTTCCTCTCTTCTAAACATGTAGGTATGACCACGAGACGGCTCAAGGACAGGATCTATGAGCATATATATGAAATCAAAAAATTTGACACTAAGAATGCCTTAGCCAAACATATCCTGGAATTTCCAGGACATACTTTTGGTTTTAAAGTTCTACAAAAGAAATGTCCTGATGTTAGAAAAGGAGACAACTTTTGTGAATTAGAAAACTTAGAACTGAGTTGGATTCTTAGATTGAAGGCACATCATCCCCCAGGCCTCAACTTATATGTTAGTATCAGATCAGCATTGAAAATGAGGAGATAACTTACATTCTTACATTTCATCTTGTGTCAGCTCTGGCCTGTACTATGATTCCATGTACTTTCCAGCATCAGTGGCCATCTATAGGAGGTGCTCTTTTTTTCACATTTATCTCTACATGACATTAAACTTTACTTCCAGATAACATTGATTAGTGAGGCTTTGTGACCCCCTTTTTTGAGGCTTTTCATCTAGAGTTCATACAGACACTTGGGTGTTGTATTTAACCATCCTGATTTTTTACACATCATGATAGCAACACCATTACTTTCAGTGATGTTAGTTATATACTTGCATATGTACCTCTATACACATATTTATATTTATGTACATGCAGGAATATTTCCACACTTGTGTTTCAGCCTCCTTTTTTGCAAGGTTGACATAACATATTTATTTTAAGCATTTTAAGTATTCTTTAAGTTTGTGTTTTGCATCTATTTCTCTATATACCAATACTGTATATAATATGTATAATGCATATAACGTTATTTATTAGAAAGATGTTTGCATGTATTTAGTTCTTATGCATTTAGTTACAGGCCAGTTTTCTGCCTGAACTTATATACACCAGCATTGCTGTTTAATATTGCTTATCCACTATGCCTGATGTTGTTTTTAACTAAGATTTCCTAGTACTTTAGGGGCTGTGGAGTCATTTGTAGTGTTTTTATGAGCTTTTTTATGAGCCTCTTATGTTTCATGACACAATTTAATTGCTAGATAGTAAGCTCCTAAGTTTTTAAGGAGTTTTTTAAGTGGTTTTTAAGTGGGTTTGGTATTTAAAAATATGTATATAAAAATATGTATATATACTACTTTTTTAACATTGGATGAATACTATAGATGCAGTTGTATTCATAGTAAGGAGTGAACTGATTGATTAATTGTTTAATTGTTTAATTGACCAATTGATTTTCTGGTAGGAGTAGCTACTTTAGCTAGGTATATAAATGAAGCTTGCTCCTTTGTGTATTAGATCTGAAGAAGCATGCAGTAGTGCATGCGAAAGCGCTCATCTTTTATGTTATTTTCTTTCTAATAAACAGTGAATCCTTCGTGGTGGTCTCTTTCCATTTTTATGCTATTGCTTCACCTATATTTACCAACCTTAAAAAAACTAACCTTAACAAATTAGCAACTTCCTATAATAACATTGTAAGATTCACTACTGGCAATCCCTTTAGAACCCACCACTGCTCTAATCTCAGGCAACTCGACTGGCTTGAATTCCAAAACCATCTGAAAATCCCCCAACTCACAATTGCCCACAAGATATTTTACCAACCCAATAATACCCCTATACTCTCAAAACTCCTAGTCCCATACAATAATCTGAACTCCCTACATTCTTCTAACAAACTCCTTGCTAGCTTAACAAAGTCTAATAATGCAGCTGGTGACTCTCTGTTTACCAACACAGCAGGAAAAAACTGGAACCTGCTACCCAATGAACTAACTCTAATAACATCCTTGCCACTTTTCAAACTAGAACTTAAAAAACACCTCCAAAAGCACTGGCTTTGCCCTTGTAGTAACCCTGACTAACCACCCTCATCACCCCTGTTTCTTCCTCTTCTAACCTAACTTCCTCTCTTCTAAACACTTAGGGCCAGATTCAGGAAGGCTTACACGGAGTTTAAGAGTAGTGTAAGCCTCCGTGTAAGCCTCCTGATTCAGCAACAGCCCAAATCTCCGTGTAAGAGACAGCTAACACGTCTCTTACACGGAGTGGGCGTGGAAATGCTCAATACCTCATTTGCAGCTCCAAGATATGCAAATGAGGTATGTGAGCGATCCACTTAAGCTCAAACCAGTCC